>NC_135235.1:37108208-37411208 GCF_051348905.1 Ranitomeya variabilis | reverse complement strand
ATGACATAGGTTCCGGCTCCTGCGGCATCATAGTGCTATGTTACGTTTTCGGACGTAGTAATTTCCGGAGTCAAAAAATAACATATGCCTTGCACGGAGGAGAGAGAGAGAGAGAGAGAGAGAGAGAGAGAGAGAGAGAGAGAGAGAGAGAGAGAGAGAGAGAGAGAGAGAGAGAGAGAGAGAGAGAGAGAGAGAGAGAGAGAGAGAGAGAGAGAGAGAGAGAGAGAGAGAGAGAGAGAGAGAGAGAGAGAGAGAGAGAGAGAGAGAGAGAGAGAGAGAGAGAGAGAGAGAGAAAAAAAAATAATTTCATTGACAAACATTGGGTTTCGTGTTCCAGTAGAATCGGCCGATTCCATACGATCCGACATCCGAGAAGGTCGGGTTTCACAAAACCCACCTCGATCCTAAAAAAGCTAAGGTCGCTCAACCCTAATGATCACTGCTTTATTCACTCAGGGAACTTTAGGACTTCCAGAATGGTGGGGAACCCTATATTCAGACTGTCAGAGATCATATATACTGTATATTACCCATCCCATGAATAAGTGATACATTTATTTAGTGCATATTTGTCAACTTTAGGTGGTTGGCATCCTGGAGAAGTCCAGCTGAGCATTAAAAGTTTTCATAATCAATTGTGCCCCTTTTTAATCCATTGCCCCTCCACGCCAATTCTCTTGCTGAAACCTGGGAGGTTTCAGCAGTACCCCAGTGATTTTCTGTCTCTTCCAGGAGATCACTCCTTTTTTTGGGACATTTGAGGAGATTTGGCAAATATGATTTAGTAGAAAAAATCCTTTAAAGCTTGAACTCAGGAGTAAACAAAAAATGCCCTTCATGCTC
Organism: Ranitomeya variabilis; assembly: GCF_051348905.1. NCBI lineage: Eukaryota > Metazoa > Chordata > Amphibia > Anura > Dendrobatidae > Ranitomeya > Ranitomeya variabilis. The sequence continues at coordinate 37,410,365 of NC_135235.1, read as the reverse complement.
ACCCCTTCGTTCAATCTATTGTTGTTTTTAGTTGGAAAAAATAAAACACCCACAAAAACTGCATGTCATGATTGCTTTTTTTTTTTTCTTCTTTGTTCCTACCCTTGGTCTATGCTCAGTATAACAGTATTTCCTTGACTTGGACTTACTGAAGCTCCAAACTGAAACCAAACATTGCGCAAAAGTTTGTGACTTGCAAAAATTGTTTCATGACTTCGCTCCTGTTTAAATTTCTCTCCATTTCCAAGATCTCCATTTTCTGTCAGCAAATGAAAATATTTACACTCTGAAGTTAGAAATTGGCACAAATCTAATATTTATTCATTACATTTTTTCCATTCTAGACAACTCTCTGTGAGTTAAACAGCCCGATTCCTATTTTACCAACAACCACTGATACATTGTTACAAAACTATCAGGACACCATAGATTGCTGCTATTATAAAAGGAGGGGAAAAAAAAATCTATTGTTCTATCAGTTGTGTTCCAGTTTTTTGTGTCCCATGATGTAAACAGACGAGTTTCGATCACTTTACAGCAAGCAGACATCTGAACAATTGAATTGAATCATAAAGTTTTTTAGAAAGTTGCAGAACTTTCAGGCTATGTGCACACGTCAGGATTTCTTGCAGAAATTTCCTGAACAAAACCGGACATTTTCTGCAAGAAATCCGCATGCGTTTTTCTCGCTTTTTTTGCGGATTTTTTGTGTTTTTTTCCGGAGGTTCCCAATGCAATAATATAGTGGGAAATCCGCAAAAAATCTGCAAAATTAATGAACATGCTTCGTTTTTTACCGCGATGCGTTTGTTTTGCTTAAAAAAAACGCAACATATGCACGAAAATTGCAGAATGCATTATAAATGATGGGATGCATATGTTTGCATTTTTTAAGCGTTTTTAGCACATTTTTATAGTGAAAAAACCCCCAAAAACCTTGAAAATTCCTGAAGGTGTGCACATAGCCTTAAGTGTGCAATGAAATATCCCTTGTGGCATCATCTCTGTCATACGAGGAGCAGATTCAATCTAATGGGATCCAAGGCATTTTTGCTGCTCCTATGAAAATTACCATGGGTCTTGGATAATTGTTCTCTGAGTATTTGTGACTGCTCGGAGATTTCGTTTTTGTTGACTCAGCTGAATGATTTACAGCTGGTAGCCAGCCTGAGTACATGTGGGGTTGCCTGGTTGCTAGGTAAATCGTGCACTTGCGGCGACGAAAACTAAATCTCCGAGCAGTTATAAATACTCGGAGACCACCCAAGCGTGCTTGGGAAAACCCGAGCAATGAGTTTATTCGCTCATCACTACTGACGAGTGATGGTAGCAACTCTTTCCACTACTAGACAAGTTATTGGGGAACTCACAGTGAGCGTATGGTATATACACCTCCAACTCCAATGAATGGAATATATATATATCCCCCAATAGGATTACTGCCAGCTCCACAATAATCAAAGGGACCACTACTAGCTGCTACCACCAATCATTTATACAGGCTGATTGGATACCCGTTATAGGTAGCGTATGGCTTCAGGGGTGCGGTTTACAGAGCAAGAGGAGCAAAGCTATTCAATTTTATATATTTAATACAAAAAGTTAGACACCGTTTATAAAAAAATATACAAAGATGATACAAAATGGGAACAAAACGATACAGTATAAACAATCACATAAAATAAAAGGGATGACAAATGAAAAGTACTAAACCTGTGTCACAGAAATGGCTCAGAGCTTAGCGGAGGGAGGTACTGCTTTTTAGGAAAATGGACAGAACCAGAGCAAGTTGTCTTCCAGGACTGACAAATGACAAAAACCCGAACTCTGCTTTTTATTAGATCGAGGTTATGCCCACATACCTCCCTTGATAAGCTCTTCTGAGGGGCTGGTCGTAGGATGTGTTAGGTCTTTTAGAAGTTTATGAGATCCTTAACTTTCAGGATATCTTCACATCTGGAGGTTCCAGGCAGGAGATATTGTTGTCATGATTCCTATCACGATTGTACCATTCTATAGAGATGAAACATGGCATGGATAGCATCATCCATCTGGCTGATATTAAGTTGGATGTGTTCGGCTGGCTTTAATGTGATGTGAGTGAATGCCTTATGTTCATACCTCTGCTACAATGCTGAAAATATACTTCCCGTAAATATCGTATCGATGCAAACCCCAATATTCATCACTGACCACTGGCTCTAGAGTGTCTGAGATAATTCCTTTGAAAAGAGGAAGCCGCTGTAAATCTCAACATATGAGTAAACGAATCCTAGACTTGTTGGCTGGTTCTCAGCAGATTCCTTGTTGTAAAAACTCATTCGTGGCAGAAGGTCCTACATCAATGGAGGTTGAATTGTCAGCTCTTACTTCCCCAGTAATAATTAATCCCATGATATGTCAATTTTCCAGAGATGTCTTTATGGATTTTATAATTTTTCTCTACAACATTTTGTATACTTTTTTTGTGTGCTGTCTTTTAGCTGTATTTTTGTAATGTTGCTGAAATACAGATGGTAAAAAAAAAATTATAATACGTCCATGTGAACATTTGGTGAAACTGATGTATAGGAAATAAAACGTCTCCATGATACAGTAATATGAATGAGCCCTTATGCTACTTTTCTTTCCTATAACAGTCAATGGGAGAAAAAGAGGTGCTTAAAAATAATTGTCGCTGTTTATTGCTCCTAAAATCTGAAGACGTGGATGTAAAACATGTGTTAAACACGATTACATAGTAGCAAACAGTCAGATACAGTGTGGTAAACCATACCGACAGTGAAAACGTGACGGTTTAATCATTTAGCCTCGCTAGTTAATTAACTGTTTGCACACTGGTTAATAAATGAGCAGAGGTCAGTGGTGCTTGGTCTACCTGGTGGGGGCCACAGAGAGGAGGAGGAGGAGAGCAGAGGGGAAGGAGGGGGTTTCCACAATCTACTGCTGTAAGTCACTCTGTAGGATGCTGTCTAGGGAGGAGTTCTGCAAAAGTCACTTTTTTCCCCCTTAGTCCACCTCACACACTTCCATCCACTGGGCTGCAGTCTGCAGTGGGCTGGCACTAGTCTATGAAATAGGAGCAGGCTGGGTGCAGTTCACACTGGTAGAGGGGCAGGACAGGAGCGCTCTGTTCCCTATCCTATGGAAACTTCAGGGAGAAAGCTGAAAGAATGAGTGTGAAGTTGTGCGCTGTCCTTCTCCTTGTCCTCCTGTGTAAGGTGGCAGTGCCAGTCAGCTTCCATTACCACCGCTACCAGGAGCTGATCCAGGCTCTGTATGACGTTCACCATGCCTGCCCTTATATCACCAAGATCTACAGTATTGGCAGAAGCCACCAAGGGAGGCACCTATATGTCATCGAGTTCAGCGACAACCCGGGCACCCACGAACTGCGTGAGTATCGGGGCATGGGGACGTCTGGTCGCGACTTACTGTATATTGTGAGATATAACTTGTATTTTTTAGATCAGATTCAAGAAAATGTAAGTAATATGTCATCGTAATATACTATGTTATAACAATAATGATGATAATAATAAGAGTTAATAAGAAGAATATACCATGTAATACACAATGATAATATACCATATATTCTATTATTATTACTCATGTGTGCTACAACTAATCATATGACTGTCAGGAGCAGAAATCAATTTTTAAGGAAACTAATAATAAAATATCTATCTACAATCTATTATCTATTTATTATCTATCCGTCTATTATCTATCTATCATCTATCTATTCTCTGTCTGTTATCTATAGAAAAATATATGGGCCCTTTGCAGCCCAAGAGCTAATAAAAAATTCTAAATTGCACCTACTTTGGAGGTATAAATGGACCCCCTTACCTCTTGGTTCCCTGTTTGGCGGCACGGGTTGCACCAACAATATGTCTGTCTGTCTGTCTATCTATCTATCATCTATCTATTATCTATCTATTTATTATCTATCTTTGTATATATACTGTATTTCTATCTATTATCTATTTATCTTTTATCTATCTATCTATCTATCTATCTATTATCTATCTCTTTCTATCTATCTTTTATCTATTTATCTTCTATCTTTCTATTATCTATCTATCTATTATCTATTTATCTTCTATCTATTTATCTTCTATCTATCTATTATCTATCTATCTATCTATCTATCTATCATCTATCTGTTATCTATCTATCTATCTATCTATCTATCTATCTATCTATCTATCTATCTATCTATCTATCTATCTATCTATCTCTGCCTATAGTATGCCATTCACATGAGATGACTGGGTCGATCTCATGTGCATCCTGAGCTGCTGACGGAGGGTTCTTTGGGCAGACAGCTATCTTTCCCAATCCCACATACATGAGTGCCCGGGTTAGCTGAGTGTTCATATGTTCATCAGATCCGGAAGAATTTGGTGGGTTTTGCTGCCTTCCATCTAATATATGGAGGCTGTTAGTGAATCTGCAGATCTCTCTGATAGTTATTTATTGGTGCAGCCTTTGGCACTTTCTTACCCTTCACCCATCTGCTCGTATCTTGAATACATTTTGAGGTAAAGTTTCACCTTACGAGACACTTCACAAACTTTACTTCCTGCAAATTTTTAGGCCCCTAATTCATCAAGACCGGTGATTGGTATGTCGATCTCAATGAACAGCCCCTGGAATAAGATACACCATACTGATTAAGCATCCTGGACCTCATAAGGAACTTGGCACATCTTTCAGCTGCCGCGTGCCACCTAAATATATGTACGTCAGTCATAGGCATGCATTATAATGCACTATAAATGAAAATTTGGCAGCATTGTAAGCAGTTTTACACCAGAAGAGTGGCGTACACTGCACCTTCTATTCTAATTGAATTATTCCTATATAAGGCTTTGTTCACACATTGCGTTTTTGCAGCAGTTTTTTTTTAATGATTTTTTTTTTTCTGCAAATTTTCAGCTGTGTTTCACAGTACCGGCAAAGTTTATGAGATTTCAGAACTCTCATGCACACACCTTGATTTTTTAACTGACTGTTTTGTCAAAGAGCTGTGTGTCACTTTTTTCAGCATTTTTGCAGCATTTTTCACCCATTGAAAGCACTGGGTAGTGCAGAAAATGCTGCAAAAACTCTGGAAAAAACGTAGGTACCGGATTTTGCTGCGTTTTTGGTGTCAAAACCTGATGAAGGTTGACGTTGCTTCTTTACTGCAAAGAGAGCAGGTTTTGCATGTGTGAAAAAATACATCAAAGATGCAATGTGTGAACATAGACTAAGAAGGAGAGAATTATGTCATTGACAAAAAATAAGCAGAGGGGACAATGAAACCCCTGTGCCTGCCCCATATAGACCCTGGGTGACAGCAGAAGCCTCCAAATGAGATGTCACCTGTTACCTAACATGTAGGCTTTATGTAACGACACCGTATGTTGTCGGGATGGGGTGCACAGAAGTGTTACACGCTGTCCATCTACATTGATCGCAGTGTGGATTGTTTACATTCTGACATGGACAATTGTCCCATATAATTGCTCGCATTGTGCTCTGGATTGCCCAGAGGCTTATCGCTTCAGCTGTTTTATTACATGTCCCGCGTATCAGCATGGCCTGCACAGGTTCCACATTGTAAAACGTTTCATAGCAGCAATTAGCAATTGCCGAGAATGCAGAGAATCAGATATTATATAATTATATGATATGATACATAAGTATAAGTTCCATTATATATATATATATATATATATATATATATATATATATATATATACAGTATATATATGTCTGTATACAGTTGTGGCCAAAAGTTTTGAGTCGGACACAAATTTGAGTTTTCACAAAGTTTGTTGCTTCGGTGTTCTTAGATCTTGTAGTCAGATGTTTTTCTAATTATTGAAGGACAATTATCAGCATTTCTTAAGTTTTTAAAACTTTTATTGATCATTTATGCAAAGACTCAATATTTAAAGTGTTGACCCTTATTTTCAAGACTTCTGCCCTTCGCTATGGCAGCTGGATATCACCATCAGGGCCAAATCCTAACTGATGACAACTAGTGTTGAACGATACCTTCCGATATGCAAAGGTATCGGTATCGGATTGGATCGGCCGATACCCAAAAAGTATCTGATATCGCCGATACCGATACCCGATACCAATGCATATCAATGGGACACAAAATATCGGAATGGTTCCCAGGGTCTGAAGGAGAGGAAACTCTCCTTCAGGCCCTGGGATCCATATTCATGTATAAAATAAAGAATAAAAATAAAAAATATTGATATACTCACCCCTCGGACGGCCCCTGGCTCTCACCGGTCCAAGAGTCTGCCTCCGTTCCTAAGAATGCTGAGTAAAGGACCTTCGATGACGTCGCGGCTTGTGATTGGTCGCGTGACCGCTCATGTGACCGCTCACGTGACCAATCACAAGCCGTGACGTCATCGCAGGTCCTAAACTCGCTGCATTCTTAGGAACGGAGGCTGCCAGTTACACCGCTAAGGTCCAGGCTCCGCCGGAGGGGTGAGTATATCCATATTTTTTATTTTTATTCTTTATTTTTTACATCAATATGGATCCCAGGGCCTGAAGGAGAGTCTCCTCTCCTCCAGACCCTGGGAACCATACACTGGGAACTTCCGATTCCGATTTCCGATATCACAAAAATATCAGAACTCGGTATCGGAATTCCGATACCGCAAATATCGGCCGATACCCGATACTTGCGGTATCGGAATGCTAAACACTAATGACAAACCATTCTTACCTAATTATTCCTTGGAGTTTATCACAATTTCTGTTTTTTGATTGTCCACTCACTTTTTGCAAATTGACCATAGGTTGTCAACGGGATTGAGATCTGAAAATTGCAGCCATAGACCCCAAATTTTAATGGTTTGTTCACCGAGCCACTTAGTTATCATTTTTGACTCGTAACATGGTCTCCCTCATTCCGGAAAAAAACACTGTGCATCACCAAACTGCTCCTGCATGGCTGGGAGAACTTGCTCTTGCATGATCTGTACATTTCATTCTTTTATTCATGGCAGTGTTATTAAATAACATTGTGAGTGAGCCCCCTCAATGGATGAAAAGCCCCCACATATCAATTATCTCAGGATGTTTTATTGATGGCAGGACACAGGACTCATGGCACCTTTTCTTCTCCGTGCAATCATTTTTTCATATGTTCCAAACAGCCTTGATCAAAGAAAATAACTTTACCCCAGTCCTCTACAGTCCAACAAAGATATTTTAGGCAGGTGTGGAAGAAATGCTGCAAAGTAAGACCAAATCATATCAAATCAAACCGATCAAATAAATCAATATTTGGTGTGAGCAACCTTTGCCTTCAAAACAGCATCAATTCTTCTAGGATCACTTGCACTAAAACTGGGATTTTGTAGGATCCTAGTCAGGTATGAGTAACAATTATATGAAAAAGGTGATAATGATCATGATTTTCATTAGTAGGCTAAACCATCGTCATTAACTGATACAGAAACAGCCGTGTAGGAGGCTTAAAACTGGATAAGAAACAGCCAAACTCTGCTGCAAAGGTCGGGTTGTGTAAAACAATTTCAAGTCACAGGTTACACTAATGCAAAACTGAGTACAGCAACCAGACACAACGTGGTTACACAAGTGTTATGACCCCAGTGGACAGGGTCTCAGAGGAACGTGTAAGTCTGCAAGATACAAAAATCCAGCTCATAGGGCTGTGGCAACTGGGTTGACCAAATAGCTACTCCTAACGCCAACACTAGAAGTAGCCGGGGATCATGCCTACGGTGATCGCTAGATGACTCGCGCCAGCCGGAGAATCTAACTACCCCTAGGAGAAGAAAACAAAGACCTCTCTTGCCTCCAGAGAAAGGGACCCCAAAGCAAGATACAAGCCCCCCACAAATAATAACGGTGAGGTAAGAGGAAATGACAAACACAGAAATGAACCAGGTTCAGCAAAGAGAGGCCAGCTTACTAATAGCAGAATATAGCAAGATAACTTATCTGGTCAACAAAAACCCTATAAAAATCCACGCTGGAGATTCAAGAACCCCCGAACCGTCTAACGGTCCGGGGGGAGAACACCAGCCCCCTAGAGCTTCCAGCAAAGGTCAGGATACAGATAGGAACAAGCTGGACAAAAATACCAAACAAAACAAAAGCAAAAAGCAAAGAAGCAGACTTAGCTTGAAAAACAGGAACCAGGATCAGAGGACAAGAGCACAACAGATTAGCTCTGATTTCAACGATGCCAGGCATTGAACTGAAGGTCCAGGGAGCTTATATAGCAACGCCCCTGAACTAACGGCCCAGGTGAGGATATAGAAAAAGACAGACGCTCCAGAGTCAAATCACTAATGACCACTAGAGGGAGCAAAAAGCAAAATCACAACACACAAGGTAGTTATACTGCATCAGCAAGGTCTTCCTCAGGCAGAGATTCCAGAACAGGCTGGGGTGTCAAGATGTGATGTTCAAGTTCTTTTGAAGAAGCAGTAAGAAATGGACAATGTTGAGGATTGTAGACACGGTGGTTGGCCAAGGAAAAAGAGTGCCGCAGATGAGAGACACATCATTCTTACTGTCCTTTGAAATCGGAAGATGTGCGGCAGTGCTATCAGTTCAGTACTGGACAGCAACCATTGGGACCCAGTTGCACCCATCTACTGTTCAGAGAAGATGTTTTTGGAACAACCTCCTGTTGAGTTCCTTCAAAAACTGTGTGCAAGTTTAACTAGAAGTGATGCTTTCATGCTGTTTTGTAAGCATTCTTAGTTTGCAGCATTTTTTCCACACCTGCCTAAAAATTCTATACAGAAATGTATATACAGGTGCTTCTCACTAGATTAGAATATCATCAAAAAGTTAATTTATTTCAGTTCTTTAATACAAAAAGTGAAACTCATATATTATATAGAGTCATTACAAACAGAGTGATCTATTTCACTTGCTTATTTCTATTAATGTTGATGATTATGGCTTACAGACAATGAAAACCCAAAAGTCATTATCTCAGTAAATTAGAATACTTTATAACACCAACTTGAAAAATGATTTTAAAATCCGAAATGTTGGCCTACTGAAATGTATGTTCAGTAAATGCACTCAATACTTGGTCGGGGCTCCTCTTCCATCAATTACTGCATCAATGCGGTGTGGCATGGAGGCGATCAGCCTGTGGCACTGCTGAGGGGTTATGGAAGCCCAGGTTGCTTTGATAGCAGCCTTCAGCTTGTCTGCATTGTTGGGTCTGGTGTCTCTCATCTTCCTCTTACAATACCAAGGTCAGGCGAGTTTGCTGCCAATCAAGCACAGTGATACTATTGTTTTTACACCAGGTATTGGTACTTTTGGCAGTGTGGACAGGGGCCAAGTCCTGCTGGAGAATGAAATATCCATCTCCAAAAAGCATGTCGACAGAGGGAAGCATGAAGTGCTCTAAAATGTCCTGGTAGACGGCTGCGCTGACTTTGGTTTTGATAAAACACAGTGGACCTACACCAGCAGATGAAATGGCTCCCCAAACCATCCCTGATTGTGGAAACTTCACACTAGACCTCCAGCAGCTTGGATTGTGGCCTCTGCACTCTTCCTCCAGACTCTGGGATCTCGATTTGCAAATGAAATGCAAAATTTACCTTCATCTGAAAACAACACCTTGGGCCACTGACAACAGTCCAGTTCTTTTTCTCCTTGGCCCAGGTAAGACGCTCCTGGTATTGTCTATTGGTCATGATGAGTGGCTGACACAAGGAATGCGACACTTGCAGCCCATGTCCTGGATACGTCTGTTTGTGGTGGCTCTTGAAGCAATGACTCCAGCAGCAGTCCACTTCTTGTGAATCTCCACAAATTTTTAAATGGCCTTTTCTTAACAATCCTTTCAAGGCTGTGGTTATCCTGGTTGCTTGTGCACCTTTTTCTACCACAGCTTGGATACAGCACTCTGTGAGCAGCCAGCTTCTTTAGCAATGACCTTTTGTGGCTTACCCTCCTTGTGGAGTGTGGCAATGACTGCCTTCTGGACATCTGTCAGGTCAGCAGTCTTCTCCATGATTGTGGAGACTAAGGGACCTTTATAAACGCTTAGGAAGCCTTTGCAGGTGTTTTTTTTTAATTTATTATTCTTATTTCCTGAGATAATGACCTTTGGGTTTTCATTGGCTGTAAGCCATAATCATCAACATTAACAGAAATAAACACATGAAATAGATCATGCTGTTTGTAATGAATCTATATAATATGAGTTTCACTTTTTCACGGTAGTACATGAAGATTTACCTTCCCAGTAGGCGCTCTGCTAAGTTGTTAGAAATATTAATAATGACTAGCTCGTCAATTGTTCGAACATTGTAAATAAAGCTCTGGAGTATTATAGAGGATGCAACTCAGGATCAGTACAGGATCAGTAATGTAATGTATGTACACAGTGACTGCACCAGCAGAATAGTGAGTGCAGCTCTGGAGTATAATACAGGATGTAACTCAGGATCAGTGCAGGATCAGTAATGTAATGTATGTACACAGTGACTGCACCACCAGAATAGTGAGTGTAGCTCTGGGGTATAATACAGGATGTAACTCAGGATCAGTAATGTAATGTATGTACACAGTGACTGCACCAGCAGAATAGTGAGTGTAGCTCTGGAGTATAATACAGGATGTAAATCAGGATCAGTGCAGGATCAGTAATGTAATGTATGTACACAGTGACTGCACCAGCAGAATAGTGAGTGTAGCTCTGGAGTATAATACAGGATGTAACTCAGGATCAGTAATGTAATGTATGTACACAGTGACTGCACCAGCAGAATAGTGAGTGTAGCTCTGGGGTATAATACAGGATGTAACTCAGGATCAGTACAGGATCAGTAATGTAATATATGTACACAGTGACCCCACCAACAGAATAGTGAGTGTAGCTCTGGAGTATAATACAGGATGTAACTCAGGATCAGTGCAGGATCAGTAATGTAATGTATGTACACAGTGACTGCACCAGCAGAATAGTGAGTGTCAGTGGCGTAACTACAAAGTTATGGGCCCCGGTGCGAACTTCCAAATGGGCCCCCCCCCTACCTCCGTGACGCCCCCCCACCCCCTTCCCCTAGATACGCCTCGGACTGTTGCAGGAATCTCCTGCACTGCAACATGGTGTTGGGTGCCAGCACAGCCCGCACAGTGGTATATCCAGCACAGCCCGCACAGTGGTATATCCAGCACAGCCCGCACAGTGGTATATCCAGCACAGCCCGCACAGTGGTATATCCAGCACAGCCCGCACAGTGGTATATCCAGCACAGCCCGCACAGTGGTATATCCAGCACAGCCCGCACAGTGGTATATACAGCACAGCCCGCACAGTGGTATGTACAGCACAACCCGCACAGTGGTATATACAGCACAGCCCGCACAGTGGTATATACAGCACAGCCCGCACAGGGGTAAATACAGCACAGCCCGCACAGGGGTATATACAGCACAGCCCGCACAGGGGTATATACAGCACAGCCCGCACAGGGGTATATACAGCACAGCCCGCACAGGGGTATATACAGCACAGCCCGCACAGGGATATATACAGCAGAGCCCGCACAGGGGTATATACAGCACAGCCCGCACAGTGGTACATACAGCACAGCCGGCACAGGGGTACATACAGCACAGCCGGCACAGGGGTATATACAGCACAGCCAGCACAGGGGTATATACAGCACAGCCCGCACAGTGGTATATACAGCACAGCCAGCACAGGGGTATATAGAGCACAGCCCGCACAGGGGTATATACAGCACAGCCAGCACAGGGATACATACAGCAGAGCCCGCACAGGGGTATATAGAGCACAGCCCGCACAGGGGTATATACAGCACAGCCCGCACAGGGGTATATAGAGCACAGCCCGCACAGGGGTATATACAGCAGAGCCCACACAGGGGTATATACAGCAGAGCCCGCACAGGGGTATATGCAGCACAGCCAGCACAGGGGTATATAGAGCACAGCCAGCACAGGGGTATATACAGCACAGCCCGCACAGGGGTATATAGAGCACAGCCCGCACAGGGGTATATACAGCAGAGCCCACACAGGGGTATATACAGCAGAGCCCGCACAGGGGTATATGCAGCACAGCCAGCACAGGGGTATATAGAGCACAGCCAGCACAGGGGTATATAGAGCACAGCCCGCATCTCATCTCTCCCCCCCCCCCCCCCCCGATAATGGCCCCACAGTCCGGTGAAAAAGAAAAAAAAAAACTCTCCTCACCTTTCCTTTTGCCCGCGCTGCTCCTGGTGGCTGCAGTCTGCCCAGGACACTGCAGGTGCGCGATGATATGACATCATCGCGCACCCGCAGTGTACTGTCAGAGGCAGAGCGGGGAATGATGGGAGAGGGGGCGTCAGGTGACGCTCTCCTCCATCATTGCATTGAACTATACCGGTGTCATAGACGCCGGTATAGTTAAATGCGGCGGCGGCGGCGGGGGGGGGGGGGGAGGAACAGTGCAGCGGCCCACTACTGGCATCGGCTCTTCTGGCATTTGCCAGAAGTGCCCGATGTCCAGCCCGGCCCTGCCCTGACCTGCCGGCCCGGGGCCCCTGACCTGCGGGGCCCGGTCGCAATGGCGACCGCTGCGACCGCGGTCGTTACGCCCCTGGTGAGTGTAGCTCTGGAGTATAATACAGGATGTAACTCAGGATCAGTGCAGGATCAGTAATGTAATGTATGTACACAGTGACTGCACCAGCAGAATAGTGAGTGCAGCTCTGGGGTATAATACAGGATGTAACTCAGGATCAGTAATGTAATGTATGTACACAGTGACTGCACCAGCAGAATAGTGAGTGCAGCTCTGGGGTATAATACAGGATGTAACCCAGGATCAGTAATGTAATGTATGTACACAGTGACTGCACCAGCAGAATAGTGAGTGTAGCTCTGGGGTATAATATAGGATGTAACTTGGGATCAATAATGCAATGTATGTACACAGTGACTGCACCAGCAGAATAGTGAGTGTAGCTCTCGAGTATCATACAGGATGTACCGTAACTCAGGATCAGTAATGTAATGTATGTACACAGTGACTGCACCAGCAGAATAGTGAGTGTAGCTCTGGGGTATAATACAGGATGTAACTCGGGATCAGTAATGTAATGTATGTACACAGTGACTGCACCAGCAGAATAGTGATTGCAGCTCTGGAGTATTATAGAGGATGTAACTCAGGATTAGTACAGGACAAGTAATTTAATTTTACTACACACTGACTACGCCAGGAGAATATTGAGTTCAGCTCTGCAGTACAATATAGGATGTATATTTTATGCAATGTAATATTTTAAAAAAGTGACTCAACTTTCTATGTATATTACATCTATATATATAATTGTCTAAGGGGTACTTCCGTCTGTCTGTTGCGGAAATCCCGGGTCGCTGATTGGTCGCGGCCGACTGGCCGATGCGTTAGAATCGGGCCACCATCTAGTATTTTTATAAAAGCGATTGTGCCAATTATTTTTTCTTTATCCAAGCTAATAGAGCAGCTCCTTCCCCAATGCATTTGTCTAGATATAACCCATTATGTTAGCTCCTCAGATTCTTAAATATAAAAAATATCTTCCATTTTCTTTATAGTGGAGCCGGAATTTAAGTATATTGCAAACATGCATGGAAATGAGATCCTGGGAAGGGAGCTGCTCATTCAGCTTTCCGAATTTCTATGTGAGGAATATCGAAATGGCAATCAGAGGATCATTGACCTAATCCAGAAGACAAGGATACATATCATGCCTTCTATGAATCCAGATGGATATGAAGTAGCAGCCAACCAGGTATGGATTACAGATCTCTACCTCTCATCCATGACAGAATGTTTCCCTTTGCTTTTATCCTGCTGGGTATTGTGGAAAATGAAAAAATTCTGGTTGCAAAATACTTCAAAGGAGCAGCGGAAGTAATATCTGTCACTTGGTGTAAAATGTGTCAGCACAGGTTGTCATCAATCAAGTCAAAGTGTCCTCCAGGTGTTGAGCAGGCTGTCAAACAATATGTCCTTCTTTGTTCCTATACCGCCAGTGCAAATTAAAAACTGTGATGCCCCCCAGGACTTTTCTTCTGTTCCGCAGTCCTGTTTCAATATCTAATATCAGGGGCAACACCATAGGGTTGGAAAGTGGGAAGAAGCTAGACAAAGACCGATTGAAGCATTGGAAGGACACACAAAATCCATGCACATATTGGCTGTAGTGTGCTTTATCCCCCTAGGATACCAGATCATACTAAATCTGGCAAAATCAGCCGAGCACCCTGATGTACATATGCGGAGGTCCGGTTGATAGTGGGTCTTTATAGAGGAAGAAAGTATGCAGTATGTCCTCCCCCAGAAGTAAGGAGTGCCAACCGTAGGGCAAGTAAGCAGAATTTGTATTGCAGCTTTAGATGTGAATGGAAAATAATCCAAGATATGACTCAAGATCAAATAAAGTGTAACCATCCTTAAAAGATAAAGATTTCCCGATGCAGAAGTGTATCTCAATAGCTATCTAACTATCTACGGTAGTTCTTTAGTTCTAGGCTATATTAACAGAAGTCTAGATCACATGAAGTACCGTAATTATCCCCCTCTACTCCTCCTTGGCCTGATCATCTGGAGTACTGCGTTCAGTTCTGGGCACCACATTTTAAAAAAGACATTAAAAAACTGGAGCAAGTTCAGAGGAGAGCGACCAGGATGGTGAGCGGACTGCAAAGTATGTCCTACGAGGAACAATTAAAGGATCTGGGAATGTTTAGCTTGCAAAAAAAAGAAGGTTAAGAAGAGACTTAATAGCGGTCTACAAATATCTGGAGGGCTGTCACAGTGTAGAGGGATCATCATTATTTTCATTTACACATGGAAACAGAAGCAATAGAATGAAACTAAAAGAGAAAAGATACAGATTAGATATTAGAAAAAAATTTTTGACAGTGAGGGTGATCAATGAGTGTAACAGGCTGCCATGAGAGGTGGTGAGTTCTCCTTCAATGGAAGTCTTCAGGCAGAGCCTGGACAGACATCTGTCTGAGATGGTTTAGTGAATCCTGTATTGAGCAGGGGGTTGGACACAATGACCCTGGAGGTCCCTTCCAACTCTAACATTCTATGATTCTAGTTTAAAGGGGTATTCTCAAGTTTGAAAGTTATCCCCTATCCAGTAAATAGGGACTAATTTCCCAAATTGCTGGGGTCCCACCGCTGCAACCACCACAAATCCTAAAAACCGGGGCCGTGAAGACACTTGGCTGAATGGAGCAGTGGTCAAACAAGTAAACTGCTGCTCCATTTATTCTTATGGGAGTTCCGAACAGCAGCCGAATGCAGTGTTTGACTATCTCTATCGGACCCCCCCTCTGGTTCTCAGGATCGCCATGGATAAGTGATAACTTCCCAACCTGAGACTATCCCTTTAAGCAATGCTACATCTGTATGCATATTTTTTATATCGTATCAATGAATTTGCATGGTGGGTTTAGCATTTAATAATAATTTCAGTAGTCAATGTTTGACTTTCATAGCTGAAATTAAAGGGAAGGTTTAGTAATATGTCAAAAGACAGTTCTCTGCCACAGCACTAATCTTATTCCTAGTTTCCCATAGACTACAATTGAATTGTAATTTATTGCAATGAATGGTAGATTCTGGTGATTGATGAAGGGGGGTACTGTTTGGAGGAACGCCTCAGCCTCTTCATTTTAGTTATTGGTAGTGGTCTCAGGGCACCCAACCCCACCATTGTCATCTTATAGCAACCCACATGGTGGCATGACGTAAAGAAGCCAATGAAAGAATCTATGTGTCATGTACCATCTCCTCAGGCCCTGTTATAGGCCTCATTTATCAAAACAGTAAGAGTCTTTTTGTTGCCCATAGCAACCAATCAGAGCTCAGGTTTCATTTTCCCAGAGCAGTTTCAGAAATTAAAGCTGATTTCTGATTGGTTGCTAAGGGAAACAAGGATACATGATAATTTGGGCCTGTCTGTTTTTCCTGAAGTGTTCCTTTAATACTCCTCCGTCTTCACGGCACTTGCCATCTTCTTACCCCTTGTGCATGCAACAGATACAGAGAATAAGGACATGATTCCATAACGAGAATACAAAAAGCAAATCCAGTGTCTTAGCGATGGAATAAATCACTCCATGTTTATGAATAGCAATAAAAAGTCTCAAAATAGCGATGTCTATTCTGCCATACATGGTATAATTGTGTGTTAATACGCACGGCATAGGGAACATATTAGGATTTAATGTGGAAATTCCATTGGCGGAAGACGTACTAATGTATTTCTCTGCTACCAGAAACCTCGCTCCAGCCGTATTGTTTTCCATGGGATGGAATATTTTACTTGCTAGGATTGTGACAAAAATGAGTCCAGCGCAGTATTTTACCATAAAACTAAGTGCCATAAAATTCTTTTGGATTATCAAATTCAGCATTTGATAATCCAGGCAGTATAACCTAACTCTCACAGTAAAATTGTAATTTCGGCATGCGCTGAACCTAATGGGTGCAAACTATAAAGTATTCTGGATGATCAGATGGATGTTAACAAACTACTGAAAAGATAAAAAAAAAAAAGCGAAAATTGCCTGAAAACGTTAACAAAAATGTTTTAGTACAATACTATACCAATTTATATACATCCTTTCATGTTCCATGACATATATATATATCTGCACTGATGGACACAGATCACAAAGGGCCCCTGAACAATATATGGGCCCATTGCAGTCTAATTTCTCATCATAATGCACAATCACACCTGCTTTGGAGGTGGAAATAGGCCCTCTTGCCCCTTGGTCCATTGTGCGACTGCACAGGTTGCACAAATGATATGTCCGCTCCTTATACCTGTCTTGGAGCAAGTCGGGATGTGTAGAACGGGCCCAGGAGAGGACAGGTGCCGTCCATAGTATACATCTATTATCTGCCTCTAACAGGAGCAACGTGGGTCAGCTTCAATTGCCATTGTTTAACACCGTAAATGCCGCTGTTGATCTAAGTCGTATCATCCTGGTGGTGCATCAGATTGGTTGCCCACTGGCCCCCATGACTTTCCAGGATTGCAGTGGCCCCTTGCGCTGCCACCTTGGTGCTCCTGTGAGACTGAACCACAGGCTGGGCTTCATTGGAGACAGTGATTTGTGCTATTTACTGAAATACTAAAATATTGTAGTATATGTATCCAGAAAAAAGGGGAAGTACAAGACCAAAGGTAAAAATTAAGATATTTTATTCAAAATAGGTTAAAATTAAGGGAATCAAACAAGGCAGAGTGAGCTCCAAGCAACCCACAAAATAATTAGTAGTAAAAATAACCACATACAAAGTCAAAGAGACAATATACCTCAAGTAGGTCAATATACCTCAAGTAGGACCCCCCAGGAAGAAGTGACAAGTGAAATGCGCATTGGGGTTTTCTCCTCCTAGCAATTCCCCCAACGCAGGTAAAAGACAGCATGGTGTTACTGCCTTTGTATTCTAGACTCTGGTGTTTAATAAGGCTATGATGTATTCAGACTGATTTAACAATTATGCACTCGTATAAGTCATTTCTAGTCTCTGTAGGATATTTTCCTTCCGACATTATGCATTTGGATATGTTTACAGGTCATGCACTTGCACTTTAGCACCACATGGACCTTTTTTGTGATTCATTCTAACATTCCAGGGCTTGCTGTTGCACCTGTTTTTTTATGTCTAAAAACCACTAAACACTTTGACCTACTTGAGGTATACCGTCTCTTTGACTTTGTATGTGGTTATTTTTACTACTGCGGTAATTATTTTGTGGGTTGCTTGGAGCTCACTCTGCCTTGTTTGATTCCCTTATGTATACTGTTGATCCTTAATTTTAACCTATTTTGAATAAAATATCTTAATTTTACCTTTGGTCTTGTATTTCCCCTTTTTTCTGGATATATCTATTTTAGGAAGTGTACCAAATTATAGTTTTTCTCCTTTCATTTTGGGTATTTTATTGTAGTATATTGTACAAGCGATCAAACTATTTCAAGTTCTCAATTTGGACTGAAAGTGTAAAAGAAAATAAAGTTTTTAAAAATATAAAAACCATAAAAATGTGAATAATCTCGGTTTTCCTCAATAATAAAAAAAGAGCTGTACATTTGGTGCTACAGCTATTGTAGGAGTCCTTTTATGGAAATATTAAATTATTTAACATATAAGACGAACAGTGTAAAGAAAAATGATGGACATACCAACATGTTTGTTTTTTTGGTTCCTGGGCTTCACCACAAAAATGCAATAGAAAGCTATGAAAACATTGTATATGGCCCAAAATAGTATCAATAACTCAGTTATAAAACTTCATTGAACCGAAAAATAAAAAAGAAAGTTAAGATGATTTGCAAAGTTCTGAATTTTTTGTAAGCCACTAAAATAATGTACGACAACTTCACATGCATTGGTGAATTTGTACCAACCTGGAGAATGCTGCCAGGTAATTTTTACAGCACAATGAACAATGTAAAGGTAAAAGCCCAAAACTACTGTGTAATTTTATTTATTTTTCACCTCACTTTTTTTCTTCAGTACATTATATGGTAAAGTGAGTGGTGAGGAACTCGCCATGCAAAAGATAAAGCCCTCATGCAGCTATGTCTGCAGGAAAATCGAAACATTTGGGTTCTTGGAGGAAAAAATGAAAAGCAAAAGTGAAAATTGCTTGCACTCATTGGCTGATGTAGCATTAATGAGGTCAGATAGGAGTATTGGAAATTCTGTATAATTGGATGTCTTGTTTTTAGTGGCAAAACTAGAGTCTGATGGCCCCAGTGCAAGATTTGGACTGCCCCCCCGATATATCTGTATTCCATCCTTGTACATATGTCCCTTATCTTGGACCCCATACTGGTGTGTATATATATATCCCCCATCCTCGTATATCGACAGTATATATCCCATTCTGCTGCTGGGCTTTAAGGTATAGAAAAAAGTAAACCATTATACTCATCAGATGTGAACATAGAAGTCACGGGGCTCCATAGCAGAAGAATAATAGGCCTTCACATAGTGTAATGCACTTCTCATAGACCTTCATGTAGTATAATTTACTCCTCATAGTCCTCCAAATAATATAATGCTCCTTCCATAATCCTTCATACAGTATAATGCGCCCCCCCATAGTCCTCCAAACAATATAATGCACAGCCCATAGTTATCCATGTAGTATAATACACAGCCCATAGCCTTCCATATAGTATAATGCACAGCCCATCCTGGTATGTGTTCCTCATCCTGGTATATGGACCCCATTCTATTATATGGCCCCTATCCTAGTATATGGCCCTCATCTTGGTATATGGCCACCATGCTGGTATATGGCTCTAATCCTTGTATATGGCCCCATCCTGGTATAAGGCCCCCATCCTGGTATATTGCCCCATCCTGGCATATGGCCCTCATCCTGGTATATAGCCCCCATCCTGATATATGGCCCCATTCTGTTATATGACCCCCATCCTGGTATATGGTCCCATTCTGTTATATGGCCCCATCCTGGTATATGGCCCCCATCCTGGTATATGGCCCCCATCCTGGTATATGGCCCTCATCCTGATATATGGCCCCCATTCTGTTATATGGCCCCCATCCTGGTATATAGCCAACATCCTGGTATATGGTCCCATCCTGGTATATGGCCCCCATCCTGGTATATAGCCCCCATCCTGGTATATAGCCCCCATCCTGGTATATGGTCCCATCCTGGTATATGGCCCCCATCCTGGTATATAGCCCCCATCCTGGTATATGGTCCCATCTGGTATATGGCCCCCATCCTGGTATATAGCCCCCATCCTGGTATATGGTCCCATCCTGGTATATGGCCCCCATCCTGGTATATAGCCCCCATCCTGGTATATGGTCCCATCTGGTATATGTCCCCATCCTGGTATATGGCCCCCTTCCTGGTATATAGCCCCATCCTGATATATGGCCCCCATTCTGTTATATGGCCCCTATCCTGGTATATAGCCCTCATCCTGATATATGGCCCCCATTCTGTTATATGGCCCCTATCCTGGTATATAGCCAACATCCTGGTATATGGTCCCATCCTGGTATATGGCCCCCATCCTGGTATATAGCCCCCATCCTGGTATATGGTTCCATCCTGGTATATGGCCCCCATCCTGGTATATAGCCCCCATCCTGGTATATGGCCCCCATCCTGGTATATAGCCCCATCCTGATATATGGCCCCCATTCTGTTATATGGCTCCATCCTGGTATATGGCCCCCATCTTGGTATATGGCCCCCATCCTGGTATATGGCCCTCATCCTGATATATGGCCCCCATTCTGTTATATGGCCCCCATCCTGGTATATAGCCAACATCCTGGTATATGGTCCCATCCTGGTATATGGCCCCCATCCTGGTATATAGCCCCCATCCTGGTATATGGTCCCATCCTGGTATATGGCCCCCATCCTGGTATATAGCCCCCATCCTGGTATATGGTCCCATCTGGTATATGGCCCCCATCCTGGTATATAGCCCCCATCCTGGTATATGGTCCCATCTGGTATATGGCCCCGATCCTGGTATATAGCCCCCATCCTGGTATATAGCCCCCATCCTGGTATATGGTCCCATCCTGGTATATGGCCCCCATCCTGGTTTATGGCCATCATCCTGGTATATGGCCCTGCTATTGTTCAGTACACAGAAAAAAATAAACTCACCTTCCCAGCGCTGCCACGCTGCACGGCCTTCCCTTCTGAAGCCGGCAGCTGACTTTGGTGTGCGATGGGTGCACATGACAGTACTGCCATGTGTCCCTGGTCATGTGCACACCGACGTCAGCTGCTGGCCTCTGATTGGTTGGCAGCATGTATTGCACAGGATCTGTTTGCCGCAATACACTACACGGACGCACATTCAGCTGAAGTAGGGGCTGGCCTCAGTGGGCCCCCTCATCCTCCGAACTGTAGTCATTACACCCTTGCTTGTTTCTTTCTGTTTCTGTGCTTGTGAAATTTTTCAGCTGACTCTTGTTTCAACAAACTTTGCATCATTCAATAGCACAGGCAAATATGAAACTTTGTAACATACAGTATTTTAGTGGAGAAATCTGATTCCTTTTCCACTTCACAACGTTCTTGTCGTTTCTGTTAACATTGGGGTCTATAGTTAAAAAAATACCATCTAAATTGTATCACCTAGAGCAACTGCGTACTTTACGGATAGAGCATGAAATGGTCCTTTGGGATAGGGGGCCAGCTCTGGTTGGTCTAATTTCCTTTTTTGTTTCATGCAAAGCATATTTGCCAACTTGAGTTGGCGTTCCGAGAGGTCCCTGAGTGTTTTCCTAAAAGTCCTTGTCCCTAACCGTACACCTCTTCCAGGTTCTGAATATGTAATTGGATTTCATGGCTCCATATTATGACAGAGCAAAATCCCAGAGTTATTCACAAGAAACCTTCCAGAAGCAATGTTCTTTTGGAAAGTTTCAGGAGGTGCACAGAGCATTTGCAAAGTCTTTTGGGTGTCTTGAAAGTCTCCCCTTTTTCTCAGCACACCTCGAACATTTTGGAAAATTGGCATGTACAGTATGGAAAACTAGTGCAAGAGGAAGTGTGTTTTAAATTTTTTGCTAAATACTTCATCATTATGGGAACACCGTTATTTTTGCTATAGTTCCCCCTTTCTTTGTTTTGGTAGAGGTAGGGCATGAAGTGTTTTTGGTAGAAAAATCATCACAAATGCCAAAAAAAGCTTGAAAACGCTAAAATTCTTCTTATTGTGACCTAAATAGGACATTTTGCTACATGCATACCTACTGTGTATTGTCAGACTCATCAGTAAACTAGTTTGAGACTTCTTATTCTTTCTTGGTGACGGGGTAAGAGGCGTTTTCTCCCCTGATGAGAAGGATCTCTGTAATTCTATATATAGAAGCATCGCTTAACTCCTTAGGTCACTGCTTCCTGGTGTCTTCCTGTTCTTTTTATGTCTTGCAGCATAAAACTTCAATCTGCAGCATTAAAATTGCAACACCAAGAAGGAAAAGTTGTAGAATTATGGTATTCATGGACACGTTAATGAGCTGCAAATTATGAAATAATGGAAACATAATTTCAAAATATCTTGATTTATTCAGTACGGACTCTAAGCACCACATGTAGAGTTCCCCGCACTTACAAGTCTTGGCTGCTATAAATGAGGTTATAAATGGTTGTCTAAGGAATGTTCTGCCACTAGGGAAAATCATCAACATCAGCTGCTGGCAGCTCCCTTTGCAATTGGCAACCAATGACGTCCTGGATGTGCTTGATACGAGACAAGTCTGGAGACGCTGCAGGCCGTGGAAACACATTTATGCCACGCAGGCTGCTCACAGTATTGATTCTGTAATTTCAGTAATTCCACAATTTTACCTTTTTTGGTTTTCCGATATCAGAGTTGAGGAGTGTATATAAAAACCTCTATACCCATCGAAAAATATTTGATGCCATCTATTAAACAACTGTCTTCTTCACAGGGGCCAGACACTAATGGATATCTAACTGGGAGAAATAACTTCAATGATGTAGATTTGAACCGAAATTTTCCTGATCTTAATATGGTCTTCTCTTACAATGAAAAACATGGAGGGCCTTGTGACCACTTACCACTTCCTGACAATTGGAAGGAACAGGTAGGTTTGTATTTCATACATGCTTAGCAGGGATGTAACTACAGGTGGTGCCGATATTGCAGACACACCTGTAAGAGGCCTGATCTGATAGGAGGACTCTAGTATTAGGCTAGGTCTACCCGAAGACTTTGATCGTGTGTAGTGTTGAGGAAAATGATCCTAGTATTGTGCAAAACATTGATACTCGGTGGAAGCCAGACCAGGGCAGTTTGAACTTCCGCGGCTGGCTTTCTGCGCAGCTCTTGTAATTACTAGACTTCTGGTCTCTGGTCTTTCCAGAGTCCAAGTCACATAATTGTAAGGTGCCCAAGCGAGGTGGTCATGGGCGAGCTTCTGTTCCCACTCGCTTTGGCATCCTACAGACAACTCGTGTCCCAGTCCTGGTATGCTGCTGTGTGTGAGGTGCATCACACTTACTTTAGGGCTGCAGACCTCTTCTTCTGACTCCAGGAATCCCTCTTCTGGAACCAGGGCAGCAATTACCGTAACCAGGAGACACAAGAATCATAAAAACAACCAAAATTTTTACTTGGTGAATGGCAGTATTTTTAGCATTTACAGACAGATGTAGAGGTTAAGGCCCTACGGATTGTCATCTTTCCCACAGGTACCGGAGAAACTTCAGCCCTGGTTCTTGGTATAGGTAGAATGTCCCTCTCAGTGGCTTCTCTAACCCTAGGGAATCTTCTCCACAACTAACAGTATATTTGGATTGCAATACCTTCCATCCCATGTAGTCTGAGCCTATCTTTTCCTGTAGCTTCACAGCTGAGTGCACCCCAGGCCCCCGACATCCATCTCGAGGTTGCCCTAGTTCACTAGACAGAATCACACAGAAGGGTATTTTCAGCAAATCCACTGCCCCGAGTATTAGGCCCATGCTGTCCCTAGCAGCCCCTGACTTTGGCCTGCTGCTTCCCTCACTGCTCTCCACACACTGATTAACTCTGTAAAATCCTGGACTTGCCACTATCTCTCAGCTCCGGCTCCCAAACTGGTCATTATAGTTAACCCTGTCTAAGCTAATTGCAGCCCCAGTGGGTATCATCCTTTTATAACATATATTGTAGGTCCACTGTGATTTATCAAGACCAAAGTCAGCGCAGCCGTCTACCAGGAAATTTTAGAGCAGTTCACACTTCCCTCTGCCGACAACCTTTTTGGAGATGGAAATTTCATTTTCCAGCAGGACTTGGCACCTGTCCACACTGCCAAAAGTGCCAATACCTGGTTTATAAACAACAGTATCACTGTGCTTGATTGGCCAGCAAACTCACCTGACCTTAACCCCATAGAGAAAGATGAGAGAGACCAGACCCAACAATGCAGAAAACTGCGGTCAAAGCAACCTGGGCTTCCATAACACCTCAGCAGTGGCACAGGCTGATCGCCTCCATGCCACGCCGCACTGATGCAGTAATTGATGCAGAAGGAGCCCCGACCAAGTATTGAGTGCATTTACTGAACATACATTTCAGTAGGCCAGCATTTTGGATTTTAAAATCATTTTTCAAGCTGGTGTTATAAAGTATTTTAATTTATTGAGATAATGACTTTTGGGTTTTCATTGGCTGTAAGCCATAATCATCAACATTAACAGAAATAAACACGTGAAATAGATCACTCTGTTTGTAATGACTCTATATAATATACGAGTTTCACTTTTTGTATTGAAGAACTGAAATAAATTACCGTATTTTCGGGTGTATAAGACGACTGGGTGTATGAAATGACCCCCAACATTTTCATATAAAATATGGAGTTTGGGATATACTCGCCGTATAAGACGGGGGGTCATCTTATACGCCTGGTGTCGTCTTATACGGCGTGTGCGGTCCGGATGGTTCCCAGGGTCTGGAGGAGAGGAGACTCTCCTTCAGGCCCTGGGATCCATATTCATGTAAAAAAAAAGAATAAAAATAAAAAATATGGATATACTTACCTTCCGACGGCCCCGGCTCTCAGCGGTGCAAGCGGCGGCCTCCGGTCCTTCGCGCAATGCATCCTTGGGAACGGAGGCCGCCGCTTGCACCGCTGAGAGTTGGGGGCCATCAGAAAGTAAGTATATTCATATCTTTTATTTTTATTCTTTTTTTTTTTTCATGAATATGGATCCCAGGGCCTGAAGGAGAGTCTCCTCTTCTCCAGACCCTGCGAACCATCCAGGACCGCTCCCTGCGCACGCCGTACCTGGCGTATAAGACGACCCCCGACTTTTGAGAAGATTTTTAGGGGTTAAAAAGTCGTCTTATACGCCGGAAAATACGGTAACTTTTTGATATGATATTTGATATTCTAATTTTGACAGAAGCAGCTGTATGTTTTTTTCCCTAAATAGCAACCCCCTCTGAAAAACGACTCCTTTTTCTAAACTTACACAACCCCAACCTCACCTCCTCCCACTCCTCTCAACTCTCTTTCCAAGGAATAAGTTGTGCAGTTTCAATATTTTCATCTCTTTATCACCAAACATAAGACAGTGGTAAGGATTTAGACAGTTGGTCTGCCGACTGTATGACTTTATCTGCCTTTGTACTTAATAAATCAGTTTATTTATTTAGTTGCTGCTTGCCAAATGTACCGGTCATTATCTTAACAGTTTAATGAGAAGGATTTGGCAAGATGACATTGCTTGCGAGGAAAAAGCAAGTGATGAAGCAGAAAATATTCGATCAAATGGAGGCATCATCCAGACGTATTTTTCCATACACGAATTCTTTTCATGTATTTTGCAGATGGAACATGTAACCATTATACTCTTTGGGGCTGTTCCCATTTCCTCAGTTTTTACAAATCGAGTGATCCTCAAAAGAAAATGGAGACTTGTGCATTTTTGATCAAACTCGCCAATGCAAATCTATGGATCTGTTTAAAGCGCGAATGCCATCTGTGCGCTGTCCATTTTTAACTTTGGTAGGAGAAGCTTTGCAATTTTTTCATTAGCATATGAGAAAATCACTGATGATATTCTCATGGTAAAAAGTGAAACACTGACGAAAATATGATCCGAAATTGGTCTGTTTTTTTGCGTACAAGAAAAATTAATGACGTCTGAATGAAGCCTAAGTCTTTAAGGCCATGCTCACCCTACTGGTTGATATAGACGCGTGGCCACCAGTCTGCAGCTTTCTGGCAGCTGGACGTTATAGTTTTACAACATAAAGTATTATGAAGATAGAAGTAATACTGTAGTTATTACCAACATTTACAGCAATCAATTATTCACAGAATGGGCAATGACTTGCGTATATATGGGGGTTTGAACACTGGGACCCCAACTGATTCAAAGGACAGGGATAGCCGAGTACATCACATACATATCAGAGCCCTTTTTTCCAGATCTGTGGGCGTCCCAGATGTCTATCTGCCACTGATGCAACAAATCCCCCCACATATCCTTTGGAAAGGTGATAGCTTTAAATGTTGAACATAACCCTTTAACTACAAATAAATAAATTATTTATTTCAGTCCCGTACATGTAACAAAATAACCAAAATGAAGGGATATAAAGGGATACAATTAGTTATTACCCTTCAATAAGATAGGTGATAACTGCTAGGTCAGTCAGGGTCACCAGGCTGAGGCCCCCGTGTCCCTTTTTGGAATGGAGTAGTGGTGCAACGTGGTCCATTCAAAGTGTATGGGACTGATGGAGAGAGCCAAGTGGTTGGCCATCTTCACCAGTCCTTTGGACTGTGAATGGAGTGGCAGAATGCATTCAATTCTAATAGTAGACACCCAATCTGGAGATCGATGGGGGTCCCAGCAGTCAGCCCTTCCACCAAAGTAGCTGTTAATACCTAGTTGTATATTAGTCCTCCTGTTATGCTTATTAATTGATATCTATTTTTTCCAGGTGGAACCAGAGACACTGGCCCTAATCTATTGGATGGATGAGATTAATTTTGTCCTTTCAGCAAATCTGCACGGAGGAGCCGTGGTGGCGAACTATCCATTTGATAAAACCAAGGACATTCGGAACAGAGGTTACCGCCGCATGACAAGCTATACCGCTACCCCTGATGACAAGCTGTTCAGATCGGTAATTAATCTAATGCTGGTCACAAATGTTCTAGAAGCATCTGGATGACATGAGGCCCCGCTCATATCCCGCACATGCACAAAATTATCCCATCTGAATACCAACAGGACCTGCAGTCAACTAATATTAAGATTAAAAAATAGATTTAAAAAGTCCAAACTTACAGCGTCAGCCCTGATAGAGGTTTACAATAAAAAGCTTTAAATATGTGATTGTATGTCAAAGGGCTTGTCAAGTTTGGATTACAGGGAGAGTGTCATTAGAATGTAACTTATTATTTAACTCAAGTTTTTATGTTAAATGTATATTTAAAAAATCTTGATTTTTTTTTATTTTCCTTATCACTATTTCCATTTCAGTAAGCCAAATATTAGTCTTCATGCCTGAAAAAAAACCCTTCTTTAGAAGTCGATTTTTAAAAAAATTTTTGGCATTTTAAATGCAATAGGAAACCTTTGCACATAAGAAATGAGCTAAAATTCTGCAGAAATGCTGCCGGAAGCTGGTGTCTGGCTATGCATCACATCTGCAGCAGGTCATAACAGCCAGAGGGCTTCTACTAAGTACTTAAGACACTTGTTATTAAGGGGTTGAATATTTCTGAGACTGCAGTAGCCAGTAGCATTTTGAAATGATTTTGGAGAAACCTTTTGTTATATTATTTGGATTCAGGTATTTACATTGTTGTGTTTTTATTGGTTTATTGCAAACAGCAGGACGTTTGTAAATTTTGCTAAACAAAATAATTTGCAATGGATTTTGAATAATTTTGATTGCAACTGTATGATTGTTTATTGTCATTGAATCAATCACTCATAGACTCATATTTGCAAAACTTGCTAGACATTAGCTTACTCAGAAGTCAATAACAAGAGCGCCACCATCTGCTTTTCCAAGTAAAGTGGTTGATCCTTCCTGACATCTGGTTTGGGGTTATTGAGTGTTTTTGGGCACATATGGTTTGGGGATTGACCTTTATGTACTCCTAGTGTGTAGTACGTGACATTTCTAGGCACATATGGGACTATGGTTGACCTGCACACTATATTTCAAAGATTAAACAAAGCAGTCTGAATAGTGGACTGTGAATAAAGCAACTGTATTGTATGAGTAGCGATTAGTAAAAAAAATGTGTAATTTTTTGGGGGAATGATCCATAAAAGATAAAGTGATCACAAGTGACCCCAGCAATTATCAGGGCAACCTAGCAGTAAGTGTTCAATTCTTCTACAACACCCCCACAGGAGAAATAGAGTATTGCACGGTGCATGGTCATCCAGAGAAAAGAGAGAGATGCTTTTTGTAACTATTCTCCACTATGCTTAATTAATAAAAGTTACACAAGTAACACAATATTTCAGATTTTTTTTTTTTAAAGCAAATGCCACTTGTAAAGAAAAAAGAATAAATGTTAATATTGGATAAAACAGGAATAAATATAAACAGTATAAAATAATAAAGAGGATCGACTGAACCTCAAGGGAAACAATAACGCACAGTTATCATTGTATCCATACATTTAGAAGAGGACTAACATAGGGACAGTAATATGTTGAGGTTGCATAGTTGGTCTGTGGAAACATAGGGAGGAAATTAACATGACTGGTTTTTGTGGCACACGCATATAGCACCATATGTGCACCACAAAGTCTACTTTTCAGGAGGTGTAAATGTTCCTTTACATACTTTACCTACTTTAATAATGTCAATTCTGATCATTTTGTTTATTGCTGAAGATTATCACCTTGCGTGTAAAGACTTTCAGTTGTCGAAATCACAGAGCTTCATCTAATGCTAAAACTTTTGTAAGATCTGCAAATTGGTGCGGTCACTCGATGGATTGGCCATGATATTAGGATTATGATTTCATCGCAAACACACATTGTGACTTTTTCAAAATCATTAGTGAATAGTCGTGCAAGATCTTGACCAACTGTAGACGTTTAACAAATGTGTAAAGTAAGTGTTTTGAAATTGAGGTTGCCTAATATTTATTTGCATAGGCATGCCACATTTCTGACTCCTAAATGTACCTCTTAAAATGGATCTCAGCATCATGTAAAGGGTTGGAGGCACGCTGCTTTGCACGAGGACCCCCCTCCTAACTTTACCAACTCTTCTAGGAGTCCAAGAGGTCTCTTCTTTTTCTGGGAGCCTCATGGATGTTCTGAGAACCTTGGCACATAAAGCAACCCCAACAATTGACTCTTTAAGAGACATGTTACAGGAGGTTGTTTCTTCTTCTCAGGGTGGTTTTAAGACTTTTGTGTAATATTTGTTTTTTTTTTATGTATACTGTGAAGGTAACTGATGGCATATAGGGGGTTATATATGGATGATGCAGCAAACAAAATTAGATTAGATTAGTGGGGGGTCTCACAATCAGTACCCCCTCGACTTAGCTGTTTAAAGAGGCTGTGGCACACATCAGACATTCAAGTTCTTGCAGCGCTCCTCTACTTGTTTCAACGCAAAAAAAAATGCTGATTGGAGGTGGACTACTGTCTATCTAGTATTGTTGACAGCAAATTTTTAAAGGATGAAATAACTCATCTATTTCTTCTACAGACACATCTTGTGGAGATGATATGAGTTGTCCAGCATGTGTGGGTCAAAACTCTGGTACCTGTACCTTCAAAATTGGGGGTCCCCTGACTTTTTTCACATAGGATGATACTGCTGCTATAATCAGGCAGAGAAAGAATTAAGCAATGGCAGCGCATGTGCAGTGCTTTCTCCACCTATCCCCCACTTATGGTATACCCTATGGATATAGAAACTAATTAAGCCGTAAACTTGCCAAACCCTTCATAATGGTCACAAAAACACATGTTTTCTATATGTATCATATCTATTGTGTTTTTTTCTGACTGGGCATGTGCTGTGCTTTGGTTTATCTATTTGGTCACTTGTGTTATGGTCTCAAGATATATATTGACCTTTGTTTTTTTGGGGGGGAGACATGGTTGATATCTGGTCACTTGTGTTGTCGTTGACATCTCCAGACATACGTTGGCCTTTGCTTTGTTTTTACTTTGGTTACTTACACAGGGGTCAACAGTTCCATACATATGTTGTCAGTGGGTCATTTTTTTTCCACACGGATGATCTCTGGTCACTTGTGTTGTGTTTGACATCTACAGACATATATTGGCCTTTGTTTTGTTTTTTTGGGCCACATGGATGATCTCTGGTATTTTTGTGTTGTGTTTGACATCTCCAGACATATATATTATTTTGTTTTTTGGCCACATGGTTGATGTCTACCAACTTGTGAAATGGTTTTCTCGAGTTTAACGTGTTGTGCTATGGTTGATCCCTATTTTATACTAGATGGTGGCCCAATTCTAACGCATCGGGTATTCTAGAATATGCATGTCCACGTAGGATATTGCACAGCCCACGTAATATATTGCCCAGTTAAGTAGTATATTGCCCAGTGACGTAGTATATTGCTCATTTACGTAGTATATTGCCCAGCCACGTAGTATATTGCTCATTTACGTAGTATATTGCCCAGTACGTAGTATATTGCCCAGTGACGTAGTATATAGCACAGTCACGTAGTATATTGCAGAGCGACGTAGTATATTTCCCAGTTACGTAGTATATTGCCCAGTGATGTGGTATACAGCACAGAGCCATGTAGTATATTGCACAGCGACGTAGTATACAGCACAGCTCACATAGTATATTGCCCAGCCACGTAGTATATTGCCCAGCCACGTAGTATATTGGCCAGTCACGTAGTATATTGCCCAGCAACGTAGTATATTGCCCAGCCACGTATGTCACAGGTTAAAAATTAAAAAATAAACATATACTCACCTTCCGAGGGCCCCTTGTAGTTCTGTCACCTGTATGCGTTGCAGGCGGCAGCTTCCGGTCCTAGGGTGTGATGACGTCGCGGTCACATGACTGTGACGTCATGGCAGGTCCTTCTCGCATACAATCCTTGCCACCAGAACCTGCCGCTTGCATGGAGCGGTCACCGGAGCGTCGCGAGGAGCGGGAAAGGCGGTGGAAGGTGAGTATATAATGATTTTTTATTTTTTTATTATTTTTAACATTAGATGTTTTTACTATTGAAGCTGCATAGGCAGCATCAATAGTAAAAAGTTGGTTAATAGCGGCAGTAACGAAGTGAGTTACCCGCGGCATAACGCGGTCCGATACCGCTGGCATTAACCCTGTGTGAGCGGTAACTGCGGGGAGTATGGAGCGGGCGCCAGGCACTGACTGCATGGGAGTAGGGAGGGACTAATCAGACTGTGGCCGTTGCTGATTGGTCGCGGCAGCCATGACAGGCAGCTGGCGAGACCAATCAGCGACTTGGATTCCATGACAGGCAGAGGCCGCGACCAATGAATATCCGTGACAGACAAGCAGACAGAAGGACAGACAGACGGAAGTGACCCTTAGACAATTATATAGTAGATATGTTGTATTCCAGTTTGTATCGCTAGACACATTTTTTTTTTCAGTGGTTGACGCCTATGTACATATGGTGAATACTGGATATTTTTCCAGATATACCGTATTTTGTATTACAGTTGATGCATATGCACAGTGTCAGGCTGGGGTGGCTACAGCCCACCGGTAACATTGACTCCAAGGGCCCACTTTAAAGTTTCATGCAAATGTTACACAATATGTATAATGTTCATAAATTTCCCTATGCTTCTATATCATAGTCAACTAGGCAGTTTACTGAGTGAGTGATAAAATGCTGTCTGTACGCGGCCAAATATATTATCCCAACTACTGCTCATGTTGGAGGGTTAGTGACTTACTCCTGCACATGGGCCCACCGGGGAATTCACCTGTACTCCTTTGGGCCAGTCCGGGCTGCATCTGGACATAGGTTCTACAGTGGTTTATCCTTCTTGGTATATGCCAATTTATTACTGCCTGAGGGTAAGCAAAACATTATGAAGTAGTCCACGAATATGCTTTTCCGAGTATTCTGTCTCAATTCATAAGACCCGATTTCAAACACTCTAATAGAAAATTCTGAGTTAATATCGGGGTCTTCATCCCTTGCCATGGTGAGTAGTGGTTAAAAGAGGGCCACTAACGCTGGAGAATCCATCCCATTCTCCGTTACGTAGACAGCCCATTGCTTTAAAAATCTAATGCTGATCACTGGTGGTCACTATATAATTGTCTAAGGGTCACTTCCGTCTGTCTGTCACGGATATTCATTGGTCGCGGCCTCTGTCTGTCATGGAATCCAAGTCGCTGATTGGTCTCGCCAGCTGCCTGTCATGGCTGCCGCGACCAATCAGCGACGGCCACAGTCCGATTAGTCCCTCCCTACTCCCCTGCAGTCAGTGCCCGGCGCCCGCTCCATACTCCCCACAGTCACCGCTCACACAGGGTTAATGCCAGCGGTAACGGACCGCGTTATGCCGCGGGTAACTCACTCCGTTAACGTCGCTATTAACCCTGTGTGACCAACTTTTTACTATTGATGCTGCCTATGCAGCTTCAATAGTAAAAACATCTAATGTTAAAAATAATAATAAAAAAAAAAATCATTATATAATCACCTTCCGCCGCCTTTCCCGCTCCTCGCGACGCTCCGGTGACCATGCAAGCGGCAGGTTCTGGTGCTAAGGATGGTATGCGAGAAGGACCTGCCATGACGTCACGGTCATGTGACCGCGACATCATCACAGGTCCTGCGCGCCTGCACGAGAAGGACCTGCCATGACGTCACGGTCATGGGACCGGAAGCTGCCGCCTGCACCGCACACAGGCGACAGAACTACAAGGGGCCCTTGAAAGGTGAGTATATGTTTATTTTTTATTTTTTAACCTGTGACATACGTGGCTGGGCAATATACTACGTAGCTGGGCAATATACTACGTGACTGGCCAATATACTACGTGGCTGGGCAATATACTACGTGGCTCTGTGCTGTATACTACATCGCTGGGCAATATACTACGTGGCTCTGTGCTGTATGCTACATCGCTGTGCAATATACTATGTGGCTCTGTGCTGTATACTACATCGCTGGGCAATATACTACGTGGCTCTGTGCTGTATGCTACATCGCTGTGCAATATACTATGTGGCTCTGTGCTGTATACTACATCGCTGGGCAATATACTATGTGGCTCTGTGCTGTATACTACATCGCTGTGCAATATACTACGTGGCTCTGTGCTGTATACTACATCGCTGTGCAATATACTATGTGGCTCTGTGCTGTATACTACATCGCTGGGCAATATACTACGTGGCTCTGTGCTGTATACTACGTGGCTCTGTGCAATATACTAGGTAACTGGGCAATATACTACGTGGCTGGGCAATATACTACGTCACTGGGCAATATACTACGTAACTGGGCAATATACTACGTGGCTGGGCAATATACTACGTGGCTGGGCAATATACTATGTCTATGTGGGCTGTGCAATATACTACGTGGACATGCATATTCTAGAATAACCGATGCGTTAGAATCGGGCCACCATCTAGTTGTATATACCCTTCTAACAATTTGGGGTAGTAAATGGACATTCATTTAAAGGGATTGTCCAGGACTGTGATATTGATGCATTATCCTTCCGTGTCCTCTGGAAGTACACAGTATATGGAGACATAACATTACATCTCCATGCAATGTGTAGTGACCAATCTTGTATAGTGCAACGTGGCAACCATTTACGATACATCAATAATAGCTGAGCTGCTACCCGAGAACGCCAGTACATAGGGTACGGAGCTGTGATGTTCTGCCTCCATACACTGTGTACTTCCAGCGGACACATAAGGGCATTGTAACAGATGATCGGAGGGGGTGCCGAGTGTTGGACCTTTATCAATCTACCATTGATGACCTAACATTAGCATAGGATAACCATATCATAATCATCGACCTGGCCCTAAGTAGCTAATGTCACGGAGACACGGACGCGTGAAAGAGGCCTAAAGCCCCTAGAGTTCTTATGAGTATTACATTGGAATATTTTTTTCAATTCTCTGTTTTTTTTGTAGGTTTATTACTGCTTTGGAAATATGTTATATTTTATAAGTTGATGTTTGACTGTTTTTTGTCTTCTCTTTCTACAGCTTGCAATGGCGTACTCGTACTCCCATGGCTGGATGCACCACGGGTGGAACTGTGGAGACTATTTCCCCAATGGAATCACTAATGGAGCTTCTTGGTATTCTCTTTCCAAAGGTGAGAACTAATTATCCCAAGTGCTCAGATCTTCTTATCCTGTGACTATATCTCATCATAGTTCTCAGAAGACCTTACCGAATTGGTGAATTGAAATGGTTCCTGTCTCGTTAAAAATGAGTTCTGATCCATGAGCAGCATGATATAGAATAACATATTCACTGTAAATAGTATTATTTTAATTTAATTTAGATCTCTGCTTAGGAGTCCAGTGGGCGGTCCAATTTGATGACTGACGGCCTATTTTATTAAAGGGGTTTTCCATTTTCAGAAAAAAACTCTTTCCCTTGGCTACAATTCTTTAAAAAAAAGTTTTACTCATCCTACCTAGTTCCAGCGCTGAGTCTCCACCGTCTGCTCCTGGTGTTTGTTATTGTCTGCAACGCTGCAGCCAATAAGAGAACTCAACTGCTTTGCCCAAGTTGAAAGGCACAAGCCTCTCAGAGCTGCTGAAGTCACAGATTGCCTGCAGCGCTGTTGTCATGATGACAGCCCTGCAAACAGCAAGGGACTCAGGTCTCAGTGGCAGAGACTCAGAGCTGGACCTGGGGAGAGTGAGTAAAGCCCAGTTTGTTTGGTTTTTTTTTTTTTTACAAACAAACTGTATTTGGGGAACTTGGGTTTCCCAAAACCTGAAAACCCTTTAACCCTTTAAGAACCAGGGGTATTTCCGCTTTGCTCTGTGGATCGAAAACGTGAAGCTTTATATCATCAAACTTCACTGTTTGAAGTCATTGACGGTTGAGCGGAACAAATATATATATATCTCCATATATACCGTACATCTCTGTGTTTCACCAATACTCAGATGGAGATCCCAGGGCTGTGGACATTTAACCAGAGCAATATACAAGTGCTTCTCACAAAATTAGAATATCATCAAAAAGTTAATTTATTTCAGTTCTTCAATATAAAAAGTGAAACTCATATATTATATAGAGTCATTACAAACAGAGTGATCTATTTCAAGTGTTTATTTCTGTTAATGTTGATGATTATGGCTTACAGCCAATGAAAACCCGAAAGTCATTATCTCAGTAAATTAGAATACTTTATAACACCAGCTTGAAAAATGATTTTAAAATCCGAAATATTGGCCTACTGAAATGTATGTTCAGTAAATGCACTCAATACTTGGTCGGGGCTCCTTTGGCATCAATTACTGCATCAATGCGGCGTGGCATGGAGGCGATCAGCCTGTGGCACTGCTGAGGGGTTATGGAAGCCCAGGTTGCTTTGATAGCAGCCTTCAGCTCGTCTGCATTGTTGGGTCTGTGGTCTCTCATCTTCCTCTTGACAATAATCCATAGATTCTCTATGGGGTTAAGGTCAGGCAAGTTTGCTGGCCAATCAAGCACAATGATACTGTTAATAATAATTTTTATTTATATAGCGCCAACATATTCCGCAGCGCTTTACAAATTATAGAGGGGACTTGTACAGACAATAGACATTACAGCATAACAGAAATCACAGTTCAAAATAGATACCAGGGGGAATGAGGGGGAAAGTCCTGCTGGAGAATTAAATTTCCATCTCCAAAAAGCTTGTCGGCAGAGGGAAACATGAAGTGCTGTAAAATTTCCTGGTAGACGGCTGCGCTGACTTTGCTCTTGATAAAACACAGAGGACCTACACCAGCAGATGACATGGCTCCCCAAACCATCACTGATTGTGGAGACTTCACACTAGACCTCCAGCAGCTTGAATTGTGGCCTCTGCACTCTTCCTCCAGACTCTGGGACCTCGATTTCCAAATGAAATGCAAAATTTACTTTCATCTGAAAACAACACCTTGGACCACTGAGCAACAGTCCAGTTGTTTTTCTCCTTGGCCCAGGTAAGACGCTTCTGGCATTGTCTATTGGTCATGAGTGGCTGACACAAGGAATGTGACACTTGTAGCCCATGCCCTGGATATGTCTGTGTGTGGTGACTCTTGAAGCAATGACTCCAGCAGCAGTCCACTCCTTGTGAATCTCCCCAAATTTTTGAATGGTCTTTTCTTAACAATCCTTTCAAGGCTGCGATTATCCCGGTTGCTTGTGCACCTTTTTCTACCACACTTTTTCCTTCCACTCAACTTTCCATTAATATGCTTGGATACAGCACTGTGTGAACAGCCGTCTTCTTTATCAATGACCTTTTGTGGCTTCCCCTCCTTGTGGAATGTGTCAATGACGCCTTCTGGACATCTGTCAAGTCAGCAGTCTTCCCCATGACTGAAACAGATGAAGGGACCTTTTCTAAATACTTAGGAAGCCTTTGCAGGTGTTTTTGTTAATTATTCTAATTTCCTGAGATAATGACGTTTGGGTTTTCATTGGCTGTAAGCCGTAATCATCAACATTAACAGAAATAAACACATGAAATAGATCACTCTGTTTGTAATGACTCTATATAATATATGAGTTTCTAATTATTGAGAAGCACCTGTATATTCATGCATTTGGGTTTCTCCTTCAGTCCCCTTGCTCCAGTGTATAACATCTGATCCTCCACTGTGCCATCTGCCTTTACTAACATGTGGCAGAGTGGCCAGTGGTGCGGAGCTCACTGATACCAGTGCGGTCCTCTAATAGAAGCCAGCGGGGTAACAAGTCTGTTTATGACATTTCTTAGTCCTAAATATTCCCCCATCGCCTGTGAGTGATACTTTTCAGAAGTGGAAGGAACTGCAGCAACTCAGCCACGAAGTTGAGACGCCGTAAGATTACAGAGCCGGGGGGCGAGTGCTGAGGAGGAGCAGAGCGCAGAAAAGTCACCAACGCTCTGCTGACTCCATAACTACAGAGTCCAGACCTCCTCTGATATAACATCAGCACAAACACTGTCGGGAGCTTCATGGCCAAGCAGCTGCATGCAGCCATACATCACCAAGCACAATGCCAAGTGTTGGATGGAGTGGTGTAAAACCGCCACCCCTGGACTCTGGAGGAGACGTGTTCTGTGCAGTGATGAATAAACGAATCAACTCTGGCAGTCTGATGGACGAGTCTCAGTATGGCGTGGTTAGGGGGGTTTGGTGTGGAAGAACATGAACGAAAATGGAGATTTTGAGTCCGGCTCCCTCCTCCAACATCAGTGTCTGACCTTACAAAATCTTGAAGAAATTATCGTAGAGTGGAAGCTGTTATAGCTGGAAGTGGGAGTCTGACTCCATATTAAAAGTATTTTGTCAGTAAATTTTTGCTATTTAATATCATAGCAGCAAGAGAGCAAGAGAGCCTGATTCCAGGGATGTGTCACTTACTAGGCTGTGTGTTGTACAATCAGTGTTTTATCAGCAGGAGATTATCACTGCCTGACTAGATCTCACATGCACAGCAGTCAGGCTAATCTATGTGACATTCCTGCTTTGCCTGAGTTCTGCTTTGTTCTTGTATTGTACAGGTATGCAAGATTTCAATTACCTTTACAAGAATTGCTTTGAAATTACACTGGAGTTGAGCTGCAACAAGTTTCCACGTGAGGAGGAGCTGGAAAGGGAATGGTTTGGAAACCGGGAAGCTCTGATCTCATTCATAGAACAGGTAATAATTGCTGGAAATTGGGACGTGTGCTGCCGTAACTGACGTCAGTGGTGAAGAACAGCAGCATCACAAAGGTGTCCTAGTGCTATTAACCCCAATAATCTGGTGTACCCTGTGACGGAACCTAGCAGAGTTTACTCAACCTCCCTGCAGCGCCTCCGCAGGACAAAATAAGCATTGCACAATTCTCATAAAATTCAATGGGATGTGAGTGTAACGCTTAGACATGACAGGTCCTCCAGAAAGACTCGCATTGTAGCCGCTCTCCACTTTGGCTAATAAATGAGGGTCTGGAATGAGGAAGCCCCTTTCATGAATCCAGAATAGTGTCCAGAATAGAATAATATCTAAACTCAGGTTTTCAAGCCAGACAGCTAAGTAATAATGTATTAGAGGAAGCTATTTTTCATCTATGGCAAATAATTTAGTGCCCCTCCACCACAAAGGAAAGTCCGCTTCTGCATTTTTGATGTCTGAGTGTCCCGACCTGACCATGGGTTTATTCTCCTGGTTACCACTATACACTTGTTATCTTCCGGTCATTTTTGACCGGACCTAATAAAGTCTTGATTTTTAGCTAATTTAAGTGTTTTAATTGAATAATTTTTGCAGTATTATATTGTATGTGAACCTGGTTGTTTCTAAACATTTGAAAAATGGAAAGAAAAACTTACTTTTTATTTTTTTGTGTATCAAAACATTTAACATGGCTTTATTGGAATATTTATGCATATTGCATATTTGGCACATAACTATACTGGAAGGTAATCCATCAGCAGTATTGTAATGAGAAAATGTATGTATGTGTAAATCTGCATGGACCAAAAGGACCTAAATAAATTGATAAATAGTAGTAGATGTAATATATAGTCCAAAATGAGATTATAGCTCCTTTATTTTTACTCATAAAATGGCTGGAGATCACTATAAAAGGCTATCGGTCATTTTTGACCGAAGAGTACAAGTGTATAAAAAATTGGGGAGCAAAAAGTAAACATAAAAAAAATATATATCAATACGCATAGTAAGAACCCCTCAAATGAGGATAAGTCAATCAACCACAAGTTTCAGAACCACATCTTGAATTTAAAAAATATTAAAGTTCAAAATCAGTCATTTTTGACTGAAGACAACAGCAGGGTTTTAAAGGAGTTTTCACTACTATGATATTCATGATCCATCATACCAGTGGGGAAGCTGATCTGCAGCACCAGTATGACGGGACGGTGGTTGTTATGATCCCAGTGGCTGAGGATCCGAAAACCTGACCTGCTAAGTACTAAACAATAGACCAGCTCTGGGGGGGTGGTAACTGGACTGACCGCATACCTGATCCTAACCACACACAACTATAGGTAGCCGTGGACCGTGCCTAAAATCCTAGACGTCTCTTCACGGCCTGAGAAACTGACTACTCCTAGAGAGAAAGCAAGACCTCCCTTGCCTCATAGAAATGACCCCAAAGATATAGAAAAGCCCCCCACAGATAATAACGGTGAGTTAAGGGGAAAGTACAAACACAGAGATGAATCAGATTTAGCAAAGGAGGCCCGCTAATACTAGATAGCAGAAAATAGAAAGGGATCTATGCGGTCAGTAAAAAACCCTCTAAAAATCCACTCAGAGAATGCGCGAGCCCCTCACACCAACTAACGGTGTGAGGGGAGCAAGTCTGAACCCCAGAGCTACCAGCAAGCAGAAAATCACATGTTAGCAAGCTGGATTAAACTCATCATACACAGAGCACATATTGATAACTGATGAGTAAAAAACTGAAAAGCAAAACTTAGCTTGTCTTGGAAAGACTGAGACCAAACGTAGTCAGATGAAATCAAAATAGGTCTGAACACATTGACAGCAGGCAACAAGTGAAGTTGCAGCTGAGCTAAATAGAAAACCTCACTGGAGGATAACGAGACAGCTGATCCAGGAGCCCAAAGACAAACTCACACAGTACCAGTTGTGACCACAAGAGGGAGCCCACTAACAGAGTTCACAACAGGTGGTGATCCAAGTCTTTATCCAGCTGATCTATGGGAGTGCCGGCTGTCGGACCCCCCCAATCTGATATTGATGACCTATCCTAACAATAGGGCACCAATATCATAAGCCTGGTTGACCCCTTTAATGACTGACTATATCATCAGGACCTCAGCTGTAAGTTGGGTGCACACATTTTAGTGGGATACTGGCAGAATACATCCTAATCCTTGTTAATATCGATTTGCATGGAAGGATGTTAAGTTTTGCTGCTCAGCACACCTTTGAACGCTTCCTCCTTGCAGACTCTATCTGCTTCTACAATGATATATATATATATATATATATCTAGGCCATATGGCGGAGCTTGTATAGCAGCACACAAATGCTGAATAGGGGCGCAGGGCAGGACTACTAAAGATTACAAAAACATTCTGCTCCGCTGAGTGTAGGCGAAAGCTCCAGGGTAATTTAGGGTTATGCAGGTCACCATATCCAGACACTCATGTGCGTGCCATAAATGAGCTGCTTTCATCCACAGACCCCTAACTTAAGGATATACCTAAAATACAAAACTGAAGTAACCTGGGAGAGGAAATGGAGAGAGGAAGAACCGAACACTAAGGCTACACACCATGGCTCCTGCTCGCCTGAGGCCACGCTCACTGCACACACTACGCACTTTGTTGGGTGTCCAGCTTCACCGTTAATATGATGTTTCCCGGCAAACATAGAACAGACACCGTTCAGTGATATATTTTGTGTTACAGGCCCCCAAAACTCGACAGCCTTTAGTTGTTGTAGCCATATAGGAGAGGAATAATTGTCCCTGTGTTCTTTGGGCCAAGCAGGAATTGGGGCATTTAAAAAAACACAGAGCGCTTTGTCCAAGGCTGGCCGATGTGTTTGTACATCTCGTTTTAAAAGCACGTAATTAAATGTGACACTTTGATTAGCAAATCATTTACTCTAAGGGTAAGATTCTAAAGAAACGTTCCACGAGCC
This sequence comes from Ranitomeya variabilis, assembly GCF_051348905.1. Classification (NCBI taxonomy): domain Eukaryota; kingdom Metazoa; phylum Chordata; class Amphibia; order Anura; family Dendrobatidae; genus Ranitomeya; species Ranitomeya variabilis. Next base: position 37,369,906 of record NC_135235.1, on the reverse strand, counting down.
CCCCGGCCAAGTCCGATCCCCCTACAAACGACTGTATGTACATTGACAAGATGAAAATCATTCTCCTTAGATGCTCATCTTGTACCAGTAAGGGCCATGTGCGACCAGAAAATGGTCAATGGTCTAAATCAAGTTTTTATGGTCTCATATTTTTAGATTATTTTTTTTTTAAATATTCTATATTAAATTCTAACTTAAAAGTGGGTCAATTCAGAAATCAGTGTGCAGAGATCAGTAGAAGGAAACGGTTATTTTGCCTGCGCCCACGTTTGCATGGGGAGGTAAGCATGGCCGGTGACGTCATATCTAATGATGCCTGTGGGAACACATGTGTGATCCACAGGTTTTGTGATGCCATCCTACACCCCCTTCCCTCTGTGATACACACAAGTATAAACTAGGACTAAATATTACCACCCTATTAATGACACTATTGGACAAGGTCCAAACAATACCGCCACACCATAACCTTTATCCTAACCAGTGACTGAATAATATCACCATATAACCACTACACAAAGATTGATATTACCGCCCTACAGTGACCATATAGTGGTATAGAGGCGGCAGTGACTACTGTACAGGTAAATCCAGGACAACATCCTTGATTGTAGACATTCACTCATTGTTTTCCTTCTGGCCCAGACCACCATGGCTGCTTCTTCCAGCTACAACTTGTCTGCAGAGTTTGTTGCTCAGAAATATCAGTCACCTTAATGTTTCAGCATCCTCCCTAGCTTTTCTCAACCTAGATAAACATCCAATCCTACTTACCGTAGATCCCCAATTCTGTCTTGTTACTGCCTTTGCCCTCAAATACTGTACTTCTGAAATAATGGTAGCATAACTATAATTACCTTACAAAAATGATGGTTACATTGACTGTGCCCTTTAAAACCATAGTGCCCCAGACAGTAATAGTGCACTAAACTATAAATGTGCCCCAAGAAATAATAGTGCCCCCATAGTTGCGGATTTCAGCTTTCAGCAGAATCATCAGTACACATAGACATTGTGGATGTTTCATAATTAATATATCCCCATATCAATCAGCATGTTTGCACCAGTAAAATAGCAATACCTCTTCTCACCTCTGGTGTTGGTGCTGTTCTCGCGGGGTCGGTACTTGTTCTCCCTAGGCTTCCATAAGATTGGGCGCATGGCTCACATGACATAACAACCAGTTCTGGCTTCACTCTTACCAGTCATATCTGGCGTCAGGAGGAAGCGAGCTGCCAGCCGCCGCTCTGACAGCCGCCGCTCTGACAGCCGCCGCTCTGACTTCCTCTTGATGTCCGATTCGTCCGAAGGCATGAAGAGTTTCTGGCTGCCGGTAGTTACCGCTAGGGGGAGCTTACTGCATACAGATTTATCATTGCGTGCAATGGGAGCCACATACACAACATGACTTTTTGCTTCTGTTATTTTCTATGTGATACATTTGGTATTGCAGTTCAGCTTCAGACACTGAAGTGGTTGGGCTGCAAAACCCGGCTCAATCAATGAATAAGGGTGGCGTTGGTTCCTGAAAATAAAAGCAGTCCATTTCCTAATTTCATACAACCCCATGCCTAATATGAATAGAAGGTCATATATATATATATATATATATATATATATATATATATATATATATATATATATATATTGTAACAAAACACTCCGGGATCGCCTTTGCTGGGGTCGAAGGTCACGTGGTTTGTACATTAAACTCTGAGGCGACAGCAGGTTTCCAAGTAGACTGACCTCAGGTCAGGTTTATTAAAGTGAAAGCAAATACAGAAAACAATACATAAAAATAAATCCTTGCCTGTCCGGCGCTAAGTATACAAATACGTTCCTATCTAACAACTGGGGGGCTTCTCCCACCCAGCTAACATTACACAGGTCACGAGCACAGCTCTCACTCACGTTGTCTCACACAGACAGGCATTCTGTGTGCCCCAGGCTGACACCTGAAACCTCCAGCTGGTCAGCCTTTATTCCTGCACTTATTAACCCCTCAGTATCCTGAAGATACTGAGCGGCCTAATTCACATAGGACAAATACCTGGGCGAGATATACCTGCCCCCGACTACCAGACCGACATGACTCTTACATATCCTCCCCCCCTGCTCAGACCACTCAGGTCGAGCAAGAATACTCTCGAAACAGTGTACTCGGGACAGGGCATCAGCATTCCCCATCTGCACCCCGGGGCGGTGCTCCACCGTGAATGAGTAAGCCTGCAGAGCAAGGAACCACCGGGTTACCCGACTATTACGGTCCTTGTGGAGATGCATCCACTTAAGAGGGGCATGGTCCGTGACCAGCCTAAACTTCCTACCTGCCAGGTAATATTTGAGGGAGTCGAGAGCCCATTTGATGGCTAGGCACTCTTTTTCAATCACGGCATACCTCTGCTCATGTACATTCAGTTTCCGACTGAGGTAGAGGACCGGGTGTTCGACTCCGTCCCTTACCTGGGAAAGTACAGCTCCGATACCAGTATCAGAAGCATCCGTTTGCACCACAAACTCGCTGCTGAAATCAGGAGTCACTAGTACGGGCTGAGAGCACAAAGCCCGTTTCAGACTGTGGAAGGCCTCTTCAGCCGCTGAGGTCCATTTTACCATGACGGAATCCCTCCCTTTGGTAAGATCCGTCAAGGGGGTAGCCATGGCCGCAAAGTTGGGTATGAACCGGCGATAATAGCCGGCAATGCCCAGGAAAGCTTGAACTTGTTTCTTGTTCACTGGTTGCGGCCAGCCCTGAATTGCCTGTATTTTGTCGATCTGGGGTTTAACCACTCCTTTGCCAATCACGTAGCCCAAGTATCGGGCTTCTTCAAGGCCGATGTGACATTTCTTAGGATTCGCCGTTAAGCCTGCGTCTCTCAGGTCATCAATCACCGCCTGTACCTTCCGGAGGTGAGCTTCCCAGTCCACGCTGTAAATTATGATGTCATCTAGGTAGGCAGAGGCGTACTGCCTGTGGGGCCTTAAGACTCGATCCATCAATCTCTGGAACGTTGCTGGGGCTCCGTGAAGTCCAAACGGCATGTAGATATACTGGAACAGCCCTTCCGGTGTAGCAAATGCCGTCTTCTCTCTGGCCGCCTCGGCCAGAGGGATCTGCCAGTACCCCTTTGTTAGATCCAGGGTCGTAATATATCGAGCTTTACCCAGCCGATCGATCAACTCATCGACCCAGGGCATAGGGTAGGCATCAAATTTAGAAACCGCATTCAGTTTCCGAAAGTCATTGCAAAACCGTATAGAGCCATCCGGCTTAGGTATCAACACGATTGGACTGGACCAGGCGCTGTGCGACTCTTCAATGACTCCTAAGTCCAACATGGCCTTCACCTCCCGGGAGACGGCTTCACGGCGTGCTTCCGGAATCCGGTATGGCTTCACATGAACTGTGACACCAGGGTCTGTGACAATCTCATGTTTCACTAGCCTAGTCTGGCCAGGTTTTTCCGAGAAAAACTGTTGGTTCTGTAACAAAAACTGCTTAACCTCAGATTTTTGTCGTTCAGAGAGAGTCTCGGCAATCTGCACCTCCGGTATGGTAGGTGAGCAAACCGGACGGGGCAGATCCGCTGTTAGGGCAGCGCGGTCTTTCCAGGGTTTTATCAGATTCACATGATAAATCTGCTCTGGTTTTCTCTTACCAGGCTGATGCACTTTATAGATCACTTCTCCAACTCGTTCCATGACCTCAAAGGGGCCCTGCCATTTCGCCAGAAATTTACTATCCACCGTAGGGATTAGGATCAACACCCTATCCCCGGGTGCAAACGTACGGACCTTGGCGCCTCTATCATAACTTTGCCTCTGGGCTCCCTGGGCCTGTAACATATGTTCCCTAACAAGGGGCATGACAGCAGCAATCCGGTCCTGCATTTGCGTTACATGGTCTATCACCGTTTTAAAGGGAGTGACTTGACCTTCCCAGGTTTCTTTTGCGACGTCCAACAGTCCACGGGGACGACGGGCATATAATAACTCGAAAGGCGAGAATCCTGTGGAAGACTGGGGAACTTCCCTAATGGTAAACAGCAAATAGTGTAACAAGTAATCCCAGTTCTTCTCATCTTTGTCTATCGCCTTCCGGAGCATCTGTTTTAAGGTTTTATTGAACCGCTCAACCAGGCCATCTGTTTGAGGGTGATAGACAGACGTACGCAACTGGTCTATTTGTAAGAGCCTGCAGAGCTCCTTCATCACCCTTGACATAAAGGGAGTCCCCTGGTCGGTGAGTATCTGTTTTGGAATTCCCACCCGACTAAACACTTGTACCAACTCTTTGGCGATCGTTTTGGTAGCAGTGTTACGCAAAGGGATGGCTTCTGGGTAACGAGTGGCATAGTCCATGATGACGAGGATATGTTGATGCCCACGTGCGGACCGGGGAAGGGGCCCAACCAAATCCATCCCATTTCTCTCAAACGGGACCCCAATAATAGGGAGGGGTACCAAAGGGCTACAGAACCGAGGTTTAGGTGCCGAGATTTGGCACTCTGGACAGGACTCACAATAGTTACGCACATCATTGTGTATTCCGGGCCACACAAAACAATGCAATATCCTTTCTGTGGTTTTTTGTACCCCCAGATGTCCCCCCATTATATGTCCGTGGGCCAGGTCCAGTACCTTCCGCCGATAAGGTTTGGGTACCACTAACTGTTGCACAGTGTCTTCCCCTTTTTTTTCTACCTGGTAGAGTAAATCATTCTCAAGAACCATGTACGGGTACGCTAGCCTAGTGTCAGGTTCTACGGGTACGCTATCTGTCACTTTTACATTTTTCCTAGCCTGAGTCAGGGTAGGATCTTTCATTTGTTCGCTGTGGAAGTCATCCAACTGAACTCCCAAATCGGGTAGGCAGGGTGCTGGATGGCTGTCTGCCTCCGCCTCTCGCTGAGTTTCCTCAGTTTCCCCCGCCATAACTGAGAAGGGGAACTGAAGGTTAGATTCAATAACCTCCCCAGCAACATCTTCCTGTGGGGTCTCGCCTAGGAACTCGGGACCTCCAGATGGCATGGGGGAAGGTTCACAGCTACCGTGAAGGAGCAACTGATTCTCCCACAACTGCCAGAAATGAGGAAAATCCCTGCCCAGGATTATATCATGTAACAATGCGGGAACGAGTCCCACTTTGTGTTGCACAGACCCATAGGGAGTGGAGATACATATGACCGCTGTAGGATATGAGCAGGTGTCACCATGCACACACGTTACAGAAAATTTATCAGACGGACCAGATGGAAGTGCCACCAGACTGGCTTTCACCAGAGTCACCACACTTCCAGAGTCTAGCAATGCCACAACATTTTTCCCATCTACAGACAATTCACGCAGGTGTTTCGCTGTATCATTTTGACCCACATTCACACTTACTAGCCGTGTAACCAAAGACATGCATTTCTTAGAGTCCGTAACGTCGCACTGCATGGGTTCAGTGGTAACAGGACAGTTCGCAGAAACATGGCCCTTCTCATGGCAACGGAAACACCTAACAGGCCCCCTATTGAAACCAGAGTCCGACACCCTTGATCTCGGGGTGCGAGCAGTCCCGTGTTCCTCCCCCACAGTTTTTGGCAATTTTCCTTCCCCCGCAGTCCCTGGAACAGTCTTACCGGTTCCACGAGGAGGAGGTACAGTTCGGGTAGTAGCGGTATCATCAGGAAGTCCTTCCGCCACGGAATAACGCTCCACCAAGTCCACCAATTGATCCGCTGTCGCGGGATTTCCTTGGCTCACCCACTTTTTCAGCTCCGGTGGTAGTACTCTCAGGTACTTGTCCAGAACGATCCGCTGGATTATCTCCGGAGTTGTCAGTACCTCGGGTTGCAGCCATTTCTTTATCAAGTAGATCAGGTCGAACATCTGCGATCGCGGCGGTTTATCTGGCTGATAGGTCCACTGATGTACCCTCTGTGCACGGACAGCCGTCGTCACACCCAGCCGGGCCAGGACCTCAGCTTTCAGCCTCTCAAAGTCCTGAGCGACTTCCGGGTCCAAGTCATGGTAAGCTTTTTGGGCCTCACCGGAGAGAAACGGAGCAATTAGATCGGCCCATCGTTCCTTCGGCCACTTCTCTCTCAACGCTGTCCGCTCAAACGTTGTCAGGTACGCCTCGACGTCATCTTCTGCGGTCAGCTTTTGCCAGTACCGACTCACATGGATTCTCCTGGACTCTGCTTCTGGGTTAGCCTCAGGCATGCTCACCAAGCGCTGCGCCACCTGTTGGAGAAGCTGGCGGTCTGCAGTCGTCACGTCCACCAACTCCTTCAGCTGTGCGGCCATCAAGCGGTTAGCTTCCTGCTGTACGGCAGCGGACTGTACTAGGGCTTTCACCACGTCTTCCATACTGTCGCCTGTGCCACGGAGTGCCCGCGTTCTCCACCACAATGTAACAAAACACTCCGGGATCGCCTTTGCTGGGGTCAAAGGTCACGTGGTTTGTGCATTAAACTCTGAGGCAACAGCAGGTTTCCAAGTAGACTGACCTCAGGTCAGGTTTATTAAAGTGAAAGCAAATACAGAAAACAAAACATAAAAATAAATCCTTGCCTGTCCGGCGCTAACTATACAAATACGTTCCTATCTAACAACTGGGGGGCTTCTCCCACCCAGCTAACATTACACAGGTCACGAGCACAGCTCTCACTCACGTTTGCCTCACACAGACAGGCATTCTGTGTGCCCCAGGCTGACACCTGAAACCTCCAGCTGGTCAGCCTTTATTCCTGCACTTATTAACCCCTCGGTATCCTGAAGATACTGAGCGGCCTAATTCACATAGGACAAATACCTGGGCGAGATATACCTGCCCCCGACTACCAGACCGACATGACTCTTACAATATATATATATATATATATATATATATATATATATATATATATATATATATATATATATATATATCAGTTACCCATAATTCTTTTGAACATTCTTACACTCTAAGAAACAATTCTTTAAATAAATACTATTCCACAGGGTCATTTTGGAAGCTATTTCTTTCCTGAACTCGGAGTGCCCCCTTTTAGGTTACAAGCTTTATAATATGCCGAGAAGTACAAGTACAATTACATATTTAATGAAGCAAATTCAAAATGGTTTTATTATGAATATTGTTTCAATAAGGATGATCTTTTCCCCATCCCTACTCTCCACGTTTATCTGATCAAACCTTCTCCTATGCCCTTTTCTCTCCTTCCCCTTCCCCTCTACCTTTCCTAACTTTTCCTTCCGCATTCTTTTCGTCTTGCATTAAAGGGAATCTGTCAACCCAAAAATCGTATATGAGCTAAGGCCGCCGGCATCAGGGGCTTATCTATAGCATTCTGTAATGCTGTAGATAAGCCCCCCGATGTATCCTGAGAGATGAGAAAAACAAGTTATATTATACTCACCCAGGGGCGGGCCCGGTCCGGTTCTGGTCCGATGGGCATCGCGGTCCGGTCCGGGGCCTCCCATCTTCTTACGATGATGTACTCTTCTTGTCTTCACGCTGCGGCTCCTGCGCAGGCGTACTTTGTCTACCCGGTTGAGGGCAAAGTACTGCAGTGCGCTGGGCCTCTCTGACCTTTCCCGGCGCCTGCGCACTGCAGTACTTTGCTCTGCCCTCAACAGGGTAGATAAAGTACGCCTGCGCCGGAGCCGCGGCAGGAAGACAGGAGGCGCCAGACCTGGACCGCGATGCCCATCTGACCGGACCGCAGTGGGACCACCCCTGGGTGAATATAATCTAACTTGTTTTTCTTATCTTTCATGATACATCGGGGGCTTATCTACAGCATTCCAGAATGCTGTAGATAAGCCCCTGATGCCGGTGGCCTTAGCTTATAGGCAAATTTTAGGGTGACAGATTCCCTTTAACCTTTTTTTCTCTGTTGATTCTTCTTTGAATATATCTTATTACTTGTTTAATGGAACCAGTTTTCGATCACTCTGTTATGTTTTATTACTCACCTTATTGACCATAACTATAATCCCCTTCCCAGAAATTGTTAAAATATCCCCCCAAATAGAAAGAATATTGTTGAAGATCAGTTATGATAATAAAACAACTACAAAAACAAGGTGCATGGCCACTTTTTGTAAACCTTGGAAAACATTGAATTATAGCAAATACAATGTGAAGCTTCCCTGCTGACAAGTCAGAGAATTATTACGGCACGGCTCGTTTCACATGTCGTTCTACAAGCCACAGTGTCGCGGTCACCCGGTTGAAAATGACCGTCAGCTACAATGGACTACAGTTGTTGGTATTTTTGCCTAGGTTCACAAAGGAATTAAAGGGATGGTGACAGATGAGAATAATAATGGCATAGCCAATGCTGTGATCTCAGTTGCAGGAATTAACCATAACATATTTTCAAGTAAGTAGAGACTCAGTTTTTTTTTTAATTCTTTGCCCTAAATCCAATTCTTAATGAAAATGACCAATGTATAATTGTATTTTTTTGTAGGTAAGGAAGGAGATTATTTCCGCCTTTTATTACCAGACACTTACACAATAACAGTGTCAGCACATGGCTACCATGCAAAGACCACAACTATAGTAGTTGGTCCAGATGAGCCCACCCTGGTGAGTTTTAGCAGGGGAACAGCTATGGAAGGTGCAATGATTGAAGTCTTACCTGGTCTCTGAAGTCTAAGAGGGCTCAGAGGTCTTCTGCCACATTGGAAGACATTAGTATCAGAAACTGGACATGGTGGAGGTCCATTTTGCAGATTTTTTAATTGGGGCTCCGGAGCTTCGCAGGTCCTTGGGGTTACATGGGTGCTCCGGAGCTTCGCAGGTCCTTGGGGGCTCCGGAGCTTCACCTTTTTAACCCTATGATGATGCAGCATTTTTCTAATTTTTAAACATTCATCCCTTCCCTTCTTCCAAAAGGCATAACATCTGAATTTTTCCGTATCAGGGTTTGTTTTGCAGGATGAGTTGCAGTTTTAAATCACACCATTCATTCATTTTAGCACATAATATACTGAAAAATGTTATTAGAAAATTCCAAGTGGGGCGAAACGGTGACAAACCATTTAGTTTATTTGGGTTTCGTTTATATGTCGTTCAGTATTCGGTAAAAATGACTTGTCAACATGATTCCTCACATTAGTGCAATTACAGAGATACCAAACATATACATATTTATTATTATTATTATTATTATTATTATTATTATTATTATTAGACTTAAAAACATTTTGAACTTTGAAAAAAACAAATTTTAATTAAAAAAATCAATTTTTTATCCTCTTGTCGATAGGCCTGTAGGAGGGCTTGTTTTCTGTGTGCTGAGCAGTAGTTTTCATAAGTACCGTATATTTTGGAATCAAAATATCATATCCACCCCAGAATTGTATCAGTAAAAACATGAGCTCAGGGCACAAAAAATAAGCTCTCACACGTTCCCATATCCTAAAAATTTTAAATGTTGCCGGTCTCGGAATATGGCACCATAAGCAAAAAAAAATTTTTAACTTCTGATTATTTTCTGCCATTTAAATAAAAGCAAAATAAAATGCATGATTGATATCTGCGTAATCGTCCTGACCTGGAGAATCATACTGCCGGCTCAGTTTTGCCATATAGCGAACATGGTAAATAAAAAAAACTAAAAATAAATGTGGAATCGCACTTTGTTTGCAATTGCTTGGAATTTTTTTAATGAACATTTTTTTTCCAGTGCATGACATGATTAAAATGAATGGTGTCACTCAAAAGTACAATTCATCCCACTAAAAAACAAGCCCTCATATGGCTATGTGGGCAGGAAAAATAAAAAAGTTTAAGCTCTTGGATGAAAAAACAAAAATGAAAAAACGGAACTTGGCCGTGGTATGAAGGTGAAGTCGAGCATTGGGCCAAGCTGTTCTTTCAATGTCAATGACGCTTGCTGAAACATTTAATAATGGTGCCAACAGTGGAGACTGCCAATGAATAAGCTAGTAAAGTTCTCAAAAATGTAATTTGCCCCCAATTTTTTTTACTAATGAGATATGTCCATGGATAATATAATGGAATTAAAGGGAACATGGACATCAGATTGCCAATGAACCATCACTTGACCATAATTTTCAGCCTCAAGAAGATGAATGTTCAGCCAGAAACACATTAGTTCACTAGAGTGGGGAAGATTGGTCGATGTCAAGATGTTTTTGATAAGATGTACTTGAATATCCAAAGAAAACCACTTTAGAATCCAACGTCAGTTGAAAGTCTGCCCGGGGTGTCAGTCTGTAGGATCTTGGTGGATCCCAAAAAATTGACAAAAATAGTCCCATCTATTTTCTGTTCCTACATACTTGACTAATCTTCCTTTTATATCCTCAGGTTAATTTCCAGTTAAAGAAGGAGAAAGTGTCCTCAAGCTCAAAGGAAAAGCTGTCTTCAAGAAGCTTAAACTCCAAGAACCATATAAGAAAGGTCGCTCCAAGATCTGCCAATAGAAGGAAAGGAAGTTGAATGCATCTCATGGATACGGAGTGGGGGTGGGGGGCTTCAGTCTGACTTTGTCACAAAACATATTTCCAGTTGTCACCAAATTTCACAATACAAACTGCATATATTATTGACTTCTTAGACCAGGTAAGACTGGTGTATTTACTTTGAAAATTCATGTCAGAAGGGCAGTATAATTCTGATATTAAATTGAACATTTTGTAAGTCCAGCTAAAGAGTGAGAGAGCTCTTGGGTCCAAATTTATTCCGTCTTCGCCTGCCCTGCCTGCCTAACTGTTGCAGCTTGTCTTGAGTAGTGTGATATCTCAGCAGCAGGGAGGAGAGGCACTGAGGAGCTGTCAATCAGATAACGATGGGTGGGACAGCAGCAGCACGGAAGAACAATACTGAGAATCTGCTGGGTGGAACAGATGCATAAAGGAGGGCCGCTGCAGGGAGATGCAACTGCAGGTAGGAGGGACGCTGCAGGAATGAGCAGCTGCAGGAAGGAGAGACACTGCAGGAAGGAGCAGCTGCAGGAAGGAGGGACACTGCAGGAAGGAGCAGCTGCAGGAAGGAGGGACACTGCAGGAAGGAGCAACTGCAGGAAGGAGGGAGACTGCAGGAAGGAGCAGCTGCAGGAAGGAGCAGCTGCAGGAAGGAGCAGCTGCAGGAAGGAGGGACACTGCAGGAAAGAGCAGCTGCAGGAAGGAGAGATACTGCAGGAAGGAGCAGCTGCAGGAAGGAGCAGCTGGAGGAAGGAGCAGCTGCAGGAGGGAGGGAGACTGCAGGAAGGAGCAGCTGCAGGAAGTAGGGACACTACAGGAAGGAGCAGCTGCAGGAAGGAGGGACACTGCAGGAAGGAGCAGCTGCAGGAAGGAGGGACACCGCAGGAAGGAGCAGCTACAGGAAGGAGCAGCTGCAGGAAGGAGCTGCAGCAGGAAGGAGGGATACTAAGCTTCAGTTAATCAGGCTAGGTTGGTGGATACTGAATTTTCATTAAAAAAATTATACAGCCATTTTGAAATAGATCTATAATGAGCGCACACCAGCCTCATCAGGTCTAAGAGATCTTTTTAATAATGTATGCAATTTGCGTTGTGAAATGTGGTGATAGGTCCGCATTAAAAGGAATTAAGGAGCAAGTAGAAAACATTTAAACCTACAACAGAAACTCTAAAATGATGCAGTATTAAAGTATTTTATAATATGTATTTATGTCAGAAGAAATATTACAAGATAGGTTTAATGATTCCAAAATGACATCACATCATCAATAGAGAAGAAATATTCCCAGTCTGTGCATATCACGCAGCTTATAGTATCACAAGGAATTGTAAGGGTAGTCATCGAGTCTTCCTCCTCTGCCAAGTTAGCTGGGTAACAGATTCCAAAATAAACGTTACATACACTTGCCAATTTCGGCAAAACTCACCAATCATCTAATGTGTCACAAAAGAAGGATCAGGCAAGTTAATCTAATCCTTTGTTCAATTAGAAGCACATGCACGCTTAGCCAAACTGAGCGTGCATCCCCTCCAGAAGAAGTACAATAATCTTAACTCCAACCTCATGGGCCACAATGCAAAATATGCTGCAACTATCACAGGTCTTTAATATTGGTTTTCTCATATGGGCCAAAGGAACTTTTTGGGCCCCCTAATCATCAGGGTTTGGGTACGATTGCAACCTCTGAACCTATTATTGTCACGCCCCTGAGATTCCCGGTACTTGCCCCTCATCAGTGTAAGGCTACATTCACATTAGCGTTGTGCGGCGCAGCGTCGGCGACGCAACGCACAACGCATGCAAAACGCATGCACAACGCAGCGTTTTATGAGGCATGCATTCATTTTTTGCATGATTTTTGGCGCAGAAAAAACTGCATCATGCAGCGTCCTCTGCGCCCTGACAGTTGCGCCAAAATGACGCATGCGTCACAAACCGCAAGACAACGCATGTCCATGCACCCCCTATGTTAAATATAGGGGCGCATGACGCATGCGTCGCCGCGGCTGCGCCGCACAACGCTAATGTGAACGTAGCCTAAAGCAGATGTTTCAGATATAGCTAATGTACGGCAAGTACTGGTTCTTCTTATAGAGACCAGAGTATGGACTTCACATAGAAAGTTATGTTAACTGGTAGTCATTAATTCACATTATTCATCTGCTATGAATAGTAAAAACAAAACAGCAGTTTAATAATGTGAGTCAATATACTAAAGGTGTGATCCAAGCAGAAAATTCCAATTTCGGATGAAGATGGGTCAATTAAATTTTTTTTAATACTTTTTCAGATATTTCAGCTCTACTGCTCATTCTTCCTTCACATTGACTTTTGCACATGCTCATTAGATGCTTCAATATAAAAGATAGGGTCTGAGTCAGGGTATTGCTGCTAATGTGTATGTGTTACTTCCTGAAACAACAGGAAGTTGGCATGTAAATAAGCCCCAGTGGCCAATGTGAAAATTTCAAGTTTTCTAATTTTCATTTGTCATACAGTTACGGAAAAATAGCCTGACAAAAAAAAAATGATTTAAACAATAGGTCATTTTTTTTATTACGGTTTCCCCAAAAAAACTTTTCCAAAAACTTGGCAGAAGATGAAAATTCAAGGTCGTTTGGAGATTTTTTTTCTAAGGAGCAAACACTTTTGGTGCATATTTATTTAGTTTTTACAAGGAGGCATTTGTTGGGTGCTGGGGGGATCAGAGTATTAATTACAGTATTTAATTACAAGGCTAGGGTTTGCCCCAGTGATGGAGCTTAGCTATGCCCCTGGGTCCTAATACTATTTATTGGAAATAATCGCAGGATATCATTCATTTATACGGTGCTGAACCTTAATCCATTGCATTTCCACATTCACTTGCATCTTCCATTACACAGATACAGACGGGTAATGAACCTTTTGCATGACTTTTTGAGTTTTTTTTGTATACAGGAACCGCTATGCAACATGTGCAGATCATTCCATATGTGTATAAATAAAAGTATATTGTTTTTTATTTAATTTCTAGTCTGTAGTCATATTTTAAAGATATTGTCTCAACTTTTTATATGGGTGAAATTGCAAAGTGCTTGCAAAAACAAGCAGCTTATGAGTGGTGGCCGGACTTCTAGGCACAAAGTGCAAGACTTATAAGGGCTTTGCTATAGAGCTTACAAGTGCGTAACCCAAAAACTGTCCAGATCACTAGATTGGGCATCTTCAGGTTAGCAGTCATTACAAATTGTGAATTGCAGATCTTCCATTAAGCCTGTGTGTTTTTTTCCTCATATTAAATGGACTTTATTTCCTTTGGTGCTGAAGAGGTTAATGAGACTCTCTGTATGCTGGCTAGAGATATGCAGCTGCATCTCACAACTGTTCCTGACCTGCTCATTTTCTCCCTCTAAAAATCCTGACCAGACCTTCTCATCCATGCCTGTGAAAGTTTACTTCCTGACTTGCTGGAGTTGGTGTGTTGAAGTTGGAGTTTGCAGTTGCTGCTGGAGATTGTTGTATGCTGATTTTGGGTGTATGCTTTCTCCATTATACTATTCCCATTTGGTTTGTACCTTCCTATCTTTCCCTTTATTTCTGTATACCCTTGGTGGGTGTTTTTGTATGTAAGTTACATTTTGTTATCCCTGTTTGTCTAAAGCTGGAGTTACACTAAACGACTTACCAACGATCACGACCAGCGATACGACCTGGCCGTGATCGTTGGTAAGTCGTTGTGTGGTCGCTGGGAAGCTGTCACACAGACAGCTCTCTCCAGCGACCAACGATCAGGGGAACGACTTCGGCATCGTTGAAACTGTCTTCAACGATGCCGAAGTCCCCCTGCAGCACCCGGGTAACCAGGGTAAACAACGGGTTACTAAGTGCAGGGCCACACTTAGTAACCCGATATTTACCCTGGTTACCATTGTAAAAGTAAAAAAAAAAACAGCACATACTCACATTCTGATGTCTGTCACGTCCCCTGACGTCCACAGGGTTAAAACTGCTTTCGGCAAGAGCGCTGCTAATATGCACGCGCTGCTGCCGAGAGCTTCCCTGCACTGACTGTGTCAGCGCCGGCAGTAACAGCGGTGACGTCACCGCTGTGCTCTGCTTTACGGCCGGCGCTGACACAGTCAGTGCAGGGAAGCTCTTGGCAGCAGCACGTGCATATTAGCAGCGCTCTTGCCGAAAGCAGTTTTAACCCTGTGGACGCCGGGGGACGTGACAGACATCAGAATGTGAGTATGTGCTGTTTTTTTTTTTACTTTTACAATGGTAACCAGGGTAAATAACGGGTTACTAAGCGCGGCCCTGCGCTTAGTAACCCGATATTTACCCTGGTTACAAGTGAACACATCGCTGGATCGGCGTTACACACGAAGATCCAGCGATGACAGCGGGTGATCAGCGACCAAAAAAAGGTCCTGATCATTCCCCAACGACCAACGATCTCCCAGCAGGGGCCTGATCGTTGGTCGCTGTCACACATAACGAGATAGTTAGCGGGATCGTTGCTACGTCACCAAAAGCATGACGTTGCAACGATAAAGTTAAAGATATTGTTATGTGTGACTCAGCCTTAAGATCGGAGACTCAGACCTCTCTAACTTCAAGAGGAGAGGGATAGTTAGGGTGCCAGTTCCAGGGACAGTTGAGGCCCCTTACCAAAGACCGTCATCGCATGAGAGGTGTGCTCCTGAAGAACGAAGATTTAAGCAATGCTTTAGGGTATGTGTCCACGTTCAGGATTGCATCAGGATTTGGTCAGGATTTTCCATCAGTATTTGTAAGCCAAAACCAGGAGTGGAACAATCAGAGGAAAAGTATAATAGAACCATATGCACCACTTCTGCATTTATCACCCACTCCTGGTTTTGGCTTACAAATACTGATGAAAAATCCTGACCAAATCCTGATGCAATCCTGAACGTGGACACATACCCATACCCTTATCGGTATAATATCTTTGCCTCCCCATCCTGAAGCTAAAAGGCTCCGTATTGGTACCAGTGGTAGACCCTTTTCTCCTTAAAACTGTCACTGGAGTGGGTAGGAAAATTACCTCCATTAACAGCTTTTAACATCCTGATGTCCTATTAGGGCATATTCATGTCATAGAGGGGGTCTTCCTGCTCCAGACCCCACTTATTCATTTGAATGGCCACCACGTAATTTTGGATAGACTCAACTTACGTAGCCACTATCAGTTTTTGCTGTTTTTATTTTCCTACATTGGGGCTTCTTGGGCCCACCAGAGGAAATTATTTTTGAGGTCCCCCATAATTTCGACTTAACATTTCCACTTTGTATTGAATGTTTTCTGTTATTGGACACATCTTCAGTAGGGCTAAATATGTTATTTCCGAGTTACGTTCAGCTCAGCATAGGTTGTAGCTCTCGGGGCATGATGAGAGTTGTAGTTTCACAACCGCTGAATTTCTTCAGGAGACCACTTTTCCATAGTCTCTAAATAGACAGGCGTTGTAGTCGTGTCCTGGATTGTGAAGATGATGCCTTTGCCTTCAGTGTGTATTTTAAGTGTGTTTTATATAGAAAGGGACAATTTTACAGTGCTGAGATCCCTATAATTAAGTGAGTTCTTGCATAAGATGCTCAGTCATTCACATTGTAGATATTTTGAAATACTCCGGTGAGTATAAGTGATTCAGCCATATCCATCGCACATAGGTGCATAAAATCAAGAATGCAACCTTGTCGTCAACTCCATAGAAGTATGGGTTAAACATAGCAGGGTTCTAGGATGCCACTTTTGCTGTAATTGCCGAGCAGTGGCAGATAAACATCTCTTGGACGATCTTGCGGCGCTCTTTTTTTAGTGCTTTTTTTATGTGCGGATCAAAAAAACGCTGCATTTTATAGTACCAGCAAAATGAATGAGACTTCTGAAATCTCAAGCACATGACGCTTTTTTCCCCTTACGTATTTTAACCATCACTGCATTTTTTTAAAAAAAATCTGCAGAATTTTTTAACGAAAACGCAAGTAAAAGCACATTAAAAATGCCGATATTTTACACTGCGTTTTTCATGCCAAGAGTTACATTTTTAGAAAAAAAAACACTGTAAAAGCTTAAGGTGTGAACATGCCGTTACTGCAATGCTGCAAACTGTCTCTAGAAGTGACAACAGTGCAAGGACTGTGCATCAGGATCTTTTCGGAAATGGGTTTCCATGGGTGAGCAGCTGTGCGCAAGCCTAAGATCACCATGCACAATGCCAAGCGGCTGCTGGAAAGTTGTATAGCTCATCGTCACTGGGCTGTCAGAAGGAACATGTTCTGTGCATTGATGAATCTTGGATCACCATCTTGCAGTCTGAATAATGTTGAGAGAATGTTTAATTTGGGTTTGGTGAAAGGTTAGAGAACCCTAACAATATAAAGTGCCAATATAATGAATACTGTAACATTTTGTAGGGGCGAACAATGGCACAGTGCTGCTTTTGTGAGCATAGCTCCTTATTTCAATTTGGTGAAGGCCTTTTCCTGTTCCAGCATGTCTGTGACGAGTGCAAGGTCCATAAACACATAGGGTGATTGTTACTCAACTGTCAGAGTTCCAGCACCAAACATTGCTCATCTTCTCTTGCCGATCTGGTCTCCTCTTCTGCCCAATGGTTTACTATGGCAACGCGATGTTCTCCTATGATATCATGCTGCTGAGTAATTTAACCCAACTCTCTTCAGTATTCTGGCAGTTGGTGTCCTGCCGCTTCTTTGTTCTGGGACATCTGTGGTACTTTAACCTCAATATTTCCATCTCTCCTACATCAACCAGCACTGTTCTAGATCGGCCTCACTAGTCATCGCTGTTCCAGCTCTGCTACACCAGTCATCGATATCCCATCTCCATAACATCAGTCATCTCTGTTCCAGCTTGGCTACACCAGTCATCGATATTCCACCTCTGTTACACCAATCATTGCTGTTTCAGCTCTGTTACTTTAGTCATCTCTGTTCCAGCTCTGCTCCATCAGTCATGGCTGGCCCAGCTCTGCTCCATCAGTCATGGCTGTTCCAGCTCTGCTCCATCAGTCATTGCTGTTCCAGCTCTGCTCCATCAGTCATTGCTGTTCCAGCTCTGCTCCATCAGTCATTGCTGTTCCAGCTCTGCTCCATCAGTCATTGCTGTTCCAGCTCTGCTCCATCAGTCATTGCTGTTCTCTATATTCTCAGGAAAATGGCTGCCGCGATCTCCATCTGCGCACGCGCGGAATCCCGCGGCCATTTTCCTGAAGCCCCAGGCAGCAGAGCATTCCATCTGCGCACGCGCGGCCACAGGAAAGATGGCCGCGCCCACCGGTAAACGGCTGAATTGCGCAGATCTCACTGTTTTTCATCTCCTGGGCAGTGGATATTCTCTTTGGACATGCGCACACCACTACGCCACCAACGGAATGATGAGCCTGATCTGGGGGAGAAACAGCGCTGTCACCACGCCCATAGGACCAGACTAGGGTGAGTGACAGCAGAAAACGTCGACTTTACAAAGGTATTTCGGCAGCATAGGTGGGTAATAAAGGCACACAAAGACACTAATGTAACGCCCAGCTCTGCCCCTATTTAACGCTATTTTTAGCTCATCTTAAAAAAACGGGGTGACAGGTTCCCTTTAATAGTGCATGAACTTCTGTCTCCAGCAATAATGTTATATTGGCAATAGAGCACTGTTAAAAAAAACAACAAAAAAACAGAGGTCCTGCTCACTCACTGAATGTGTGTAGCTGGAGCACACTTTACTTTCACTTTGCAAGCTGACAGACAAGATGCTAAGATCCTAAGCTATAAGAAATACCAGTTGTAAGCTGTGTTATCTTTGATCCTTAATAGTTATATATTCACTGTTGAACAGCTGGACAGTACTGGACAGTACAGAGATTAATTCACTGGCAACAACATCTCAATTATTCCAGCCCGGGTTGTTAGTACAGTTTTTTGCATCAGTCTGTAACACCTGTATCACCGCTGTTCCCAGCTCAGAAACCGGAGAATCCTCGCAGCGCACAGTGCATACACTGGGGGGATTCATAAGTCTGCGGTCACACAGAGTGAAATGGAGGGAGGGGAGCTTTTTTTTAGGACTTTTAATAGTGCTTTGCTGCTTCTAATGTCAGTTCTTGCATTGTTTCCTGCAAGGTCACAGTACTGAGCCCTTTGAAGTTTTCCTATGTAATTACACCCTCATCTGTCTGTGTAAACGTACAGGAAAGAATGATGGGAAAACCGGAAAACTCGTTTAGATTCCATAATTACAGTCTGTGCCTATGACCATGTTGTGTGGACATAGTAACTAGCATCAATTACAGGTCACATCGCCACAAGAAGACACTGTACGACGTACGGCCTCTTCTAAAGGTTTGGTGGAAATGTGTGGAATTTTCTAGGTCCATTTCACTTTTAAAGGACCAGTATATTCAATTAGCAGAGATGTGTGGAGTCACAAAACCTCTTCACAAGTAAAGTGCAAAACTATAGGACTGTACTAGATAACCTGATTGTACGGCACAGCGCATAGGACCAGGTACGGCCGGAGACGGCTCCGTACGCGTCAATGACTGTCACATTACATGTCTGTGTGCTGCAGGTGATCATTTAAATGACATTTTCAATATATCTATGTAGCTGGCAGAGCTACACATTCCCTACATAGACAAAATTAATAGTGATGAGTGAACGTGTTCGGGTAAGGTGTTATCTCAGCATGCTCAGGTGCTAATTAAATGTCTTTGGCGTGCTCAAAAAATATGTTCAGGTTCCCACGGCTGTTAGGCAATCACCGCATGTGTTGCGACTGTCGAACAACCGCGAGACATGAAGCCGCTGGGACTCGAACATATATTTTGAGCATGCTGAAGACACTTAGCACCCGAGCATGCTCAGTTAACACCCTATTCGAGCACGTTCACTAATCGCTAAAAATGAATCATTTACAGGACCAATTAGTTTCCTATGCTACAGACTTGCAATTTATTTTGTAAAAATTGGATGCTATAGTGTGGCTCTGTATGGCGTCCAGTTTTTTTCTCACCTAGTGGTGACTGTAGGCAATCATAACGGTATCATTTCTATCTGTGCAGTGCTCTGTAGACAGAGCTTACATCTGTGTGTACCAGAACCTGCATGGGTTAATACCAAACCACAGCTAATATATACGTAGATTTTTGCATGTTCATTTCCATAAAGCGGTATCAATCAAGTCCTCAATTCTCATGATCCTCCGATTCTGGCTCGGAGTTTAACTTTAATTGTTTTTGAGTGTTACATAATCCACCATTGACTGTTCCCATCTCTTATCTAAAGCAAATGTTTGCCGTGTTCAACCTCCACGAGTTCTGGCCGTCCAGTGGTGAAGGTTGAGTGGAGAGAACTGTGCCCGTTATGTATACTAGACTGGTTCCAAATCTAAAAAAAAAAAAAAGTATTGAACTGTATTTTGTTTGTGAATTATGGTAATGATAATGCAGTGCAGTCCTATGTAAAACAAAAAAGAACTCGTCAAAAGGCCAGTGGTGTCGTGCGGATTCGTAGTGCTTGGGGCAAGGTAATCATCGCACTCCCTAACCCAGTAATAATTCCCACTAAGTGCCCCCTTAACACAAATAATGCCCCCAAGTCTCTCTAGAGTGCACATGTTCATTATTTTTACACATTTTCACACAGATTCTGAGATGACCCTTCTAAAAAAAAAGATGCTGTGTGTGCATATTGCTCAAAAAAGCCTGAAAAAAAAAGCTTAAAACATGCTATTTATTTCTATTCTAAAATCATATTCCTGTTCAATCTGTGCCTTGAAAAAGTATTCCTACCTCATAAGCTTTTTCATATTTTTTCACATTACACCCACAAATTTAAACATTATTTTATTGGGATTTTATGTGATATAACGACACAAAGTAGCAAGAATTTATAAAGTTTAATGAAAATGATACAAGGTTTTCTTAATATTTTGCAAATATAAATCTGAAAATTGTGACTTGCATTTGTATTCAGCCCCCTGAGTAAATACTAGCAATACTACTATTAACAGCTTTGTACATTTAGAGGTGACATTTTTGCCCCTTTTTCTTTGCACATTCATTCACTCAGTGAGATTGGATGGAGATGTCTGAGAACTGCAATAATCAAGTCTTATCACAGGTTCTCAATGGGATTTCCGTCTGGACTGTAACTGGAACATGCTTTGATCTAAACCATCCATTGTAGCTCTGGCAGGATGTTTATGGTCGTTGTCCTGCTGAAAGTGTTGAACCCATGCCTCAGTCTCAAGTCTTTTACATTCTCTAACAGGTTTCCTCCAGGATTAGCCTGTATTTAGCTCTCCATCCATTTTTTCATTATCTCTGACCAGTTTCCCTGACTCTGCTTAAGAATAGCGTCCCCACAGCATGATGCTGCCACCACCATGTTTGACAGTGGGGATGGTGTTTTCACAGTAATGTGCATAAGCCATGTAAGAGACAAAATAGACCAAAATATAACTTTTTGGGGTTAAATGCAAAACACTATGTGAGGCCAAAAACTAACACTGCACATAACCCTGAAAACACCATAGACTTGAATGGCCGAGTTCGATCCGATCAGAGGCAAATCATGCATGCTGCGATTTTTTTCCTCAGACCACTCAGTCAAGGAAAAAAATCAGACATATGCATGGTCTCATTGAATAATATTGGTCAGAGTGAGATCCGATGCTTTGAAGAATCGCACTCGGACCAAAACTACAGCCATATCCAAGAGCCCTTACAGGGGTTTTCCCCATGATTGATAGGATAGGTGATAAATGTATGATTTGGGGTCCTACCACTGGTCTCTAGAATGGGTGGAGCATTGACAGTCCATTCACACAGGAAACACTGGACCCCATATTTGGGACTGATTTATCACCAATCATGTGGATTTTGAGGGACAGTCGCTTTTAAATGCATCACATTAGTAGTACAGCTCTTCAGCCATTAAATGTAAGCAATATTTGTATTCATTGACAGGAAGCAGAGAAGATGAAATTTATTTTAGAAAAGTGTGTGTGTTATTTCTCTTACTTCTTGCTACATGTACCAACAATATACCCATACTAGTTATACCCGTAATCAGGGTGTGATGCCGCCTGTATACTACAAGCCAGGTGTTCATTGGAATTACAGTGTATAGTAAATACTCCGCGTCTGAGAGTGATCTCCTTTGTCTGTAATTGCATGGAAATGAAGCTAGAAAAGCAAGACGTTACTTAATTACACTGTTAAAAATAGCTATGATCACCCAAAGTGCCGCCTGTGAGTCACTGCATAGAGGTGCATGGCAATATTGAGGACTGTTCACGTAGTGCCCCCTGGTGGCCAATGCATATGGGGAAGCGCTAAGAATTCCGGGAACAAAAGTGACAATCACATCATAATAATAATAATTATTAATAATACATCACCTACATGAGTATAAGGAGCAATATATCAGAGGCCAAAATGCATCAAAAAATTCAAGAATACCTATATCGAAATACACAAGGCTTAAGATCAATAAAAAATATATTATTTATTCAGTAACAAAATAAGAGAAAAGCATACAAATAGACATGCAAAAGTCAGACATATTACCAACCTTTAGTATTTACTGGCAATAGCAAAACTCCTTTGTGTGAATACTACAAATCAATACTGAATTATATTACCTGCGATCACAGTATTGAGGACGGATACTGAAAAAGTACAAACCAAAATAGCCAGTGCAGTATAAGTTAAAACATACAGAAAAGCAGGAAGGAAGTGATATCATATGAAAGTTCACATAGTGATGATAATGCACAGTGGCATGGAGTACACTTTACCTATCGAAGAAAATGCACCCAAAGCGTGTTTCGCATCAAGCTTTGTCTGACGAAGCTTGAGGAGAAAACCCCTGATGAAGCTTCATGCGAAACCCCCCTGATGAAGATTAATACATAAACCCCCTGATGAAGCTTGATACATAAACCCCCTGATGAAGCTTAATGCAAAATCTATAGAAGCTTATGGGAATATAACAAAAACAAATGTACTCCATGCTGTGTTTGAAAAAAAGAAGCCAAGAAGAACCCAAAAATGCATTGAGGCTATATACACACGTCAGGATTTCTTGCAGAAATTTCCTGAACAAAACCGGACATTTTCTGCAAGAAATGCGCATGCGTTTTTTTTTTTCCGCTTTTTTTCTCGCGTTTTTGACTCTTTTTTGTGAGTTTTTTGAACGTTTTTTTCCGGAGCTTCCCAATGCATTAAAATAGCGGGAAAAATCCGCAAACTTAATGAACATGTTGCGTTTTTTACCTCGATGCGTTTTTTTCGCAGAAAAAAACGCATCATGTGCACAGAAATTGCAGAATGCATTAAAAATGATGGGATGCTTATGTATGCATTTTTAAAGTGTCTTTCCCGTGGAAAACGGCCGAAAAACGCAAAAAATCCTGAATGTGTGCACATAGCCTAAAAGTGTGGTGTGAACTCCACCCCCCAACCCTGCTTGACAAAAGAAAAATGCACTGTATGTAAAGTGACTCCTATTTCCCTATTACTTCAAGTTAAAGGAGTTGAACAGAACTTTTTTTTTTACTACGGACCTAAAAGCTTACAGGCAGGTATTTGCTAACAGTGGCGACTATCTGCCTGTTCTACCCAGCACAGACTCAGAACAGTCACCGACTGCTCCTGCTGTTGATTCAGCTGCTCCACGACAACAGAGCAGCTCTTCTTCTTCCGGGCTGCTCTGTCGACAGAGAGTGACGTCTGATATCATGCAGATTGACAGCCAGCTTACCACAGGTAGGCAGTGGAGAGTAGGCTGTCAATCAGCATGAAGTCGGCGGTCATGCCCTGTGAACAGAGCAGGGAAGCCACAGGTCAGTCAACGTGACGTCAGCGGAAGCAGCAGAATTGCTGGCAGGAGTAGTCTGTGACCATTTTGTGCCAGCAGAGATCGGCACCAAGCAAAATAAGCAGGTAGTGGGCAACTACATGACTATTAGTTCTTAGGCACATTTTTAACAAACAATGGTTCTGGATAACCCCTTTAATATCTGAAAGAAGAGTTTTCTGCTCCAGAAATAAAAAGCATAAATAACCCCAACATTTTATAAAAACTTTGTGTTAAACCATTCTTACAAAGGCATGATGGCAGATAATGTATTCCTACTGTAAAACGGTGAGTAGGGGAATCATTGCAGAAAATGTTCCAGCTATTCTGAGAGAATCCACTGGGAAATCCACAGTATCAAATCTGCTTCTCCGTCCAGGTTCTCTCCTGACTTTTCTCTGGTCCTCTGATGATCCCTTCACCAGTCTCCTGGCTGCTGCAGATACATGTGACAAGATGTTTTTGTAAAAGGTAAGGTATACAGATGCACGGGGACGAGCAAGGGGTTTTTTTTGGTATCTTTTTTTTTTAACCTGTCACATTTCAGATTTATAAATCTACATGACAGGTCAATTTTCATGCATAAAATTTGACCAGTGTTTGAATAATATATTTGTTATAATCTCACCCATCTGCATTTTATTTTATTCCCCATCAGGTGTTTTTTTAAAAAAACTGAAAAGTCTTTCAGGCACTTTTTAAGAAATATATTTTTCTTTTGGGTGGGAGAGTGTTTTTTTTTTAAACTGACCTATTAAGAAAATCCTTAAAAAATTTCCCTTGAAACAAAGATCCCCCTATGAGTTTTTGGCGCTGCATATTTTCGCTTGTTATAAACGCAGCATCTTACATTTCCAGCAAAGCGGATGAGATTTATAGGAATCTGATGCCCAATGTACTTCTTTTGTATGCAGCGTAAACTGACCTGCTGTGGGTGTTTCAAATCTGCAAAATCTCAATTTCTCTTGTGAATATGCTGAGTTTTATGTACAGAATTTCCCTATGGAATTGCATTGGAAGCAGAAAATGTGCACGTTTTTGTGTCTTTCCGCTGCGGACACTCACTAATACCGCATGTAATCCGCACATGACAGACTATATCAATAAAGTTTTCTCAAAGTCAAATACCAGGAAGTATCAAAAACAAAGCAGCTTTATTTAAAACATGACACAACAAGAGACAAAAAAACCACAGCGTCAAAAGCGCATGTAAAAAACGCTCACTAAAATACAATGAAGTAAGCGCAAGTACCCAACATAGGATACAGTCCTGTAACAGTGTCCGACATACTGTAATAGTGTCTCCCATCATGGAATAATGTCCTCTGTCCTGTTATAATGTCCTCTGTCCTGGCTCCTTTCTGTAGCCATATTGCCCCGACCTGTCACCCATCCTGTAATATCTCCCCCCATCCTGGCACATTACTGAAATAATGTTTTCACATCCTGGCCCCTTTATTTAATAATGTCCCCCTTACTGGCCTCTTCCTGTAATAATATCTCCCATCCTGACCCCTTCCTGCAATATTGTCCTCGATCCTGGCCCAGTCCTGTAATAATGTCTTCCGTCCTGCTCCATTCTTATAATATTGTCCTCCATCCTAGGCCCTTTCTGTCATAATGTCTCCTGTCCTAGCCCCTTCCAGTAATAATGTCCCCGTCCTGACCCTCATCCTGTAATAATGTCCCCCATCCTGGTGCTCTTCCGCAATACATTTAAAAAAATTAATGAGTGATTTTCCTCACCTGTCCCTGCTCCCATGATTTCTACCGTTCTCTTCCTCTTCCACAGTCGGCACAGGGGGCTGGGCGTAGAGGGTAATGAATTCATGCACTGCTCTCAAGTTGTCCGTTGATATCATATGTCAGCTTTTGATTGATTGGTAGATTGTATATCTATTTTGGGGTGCAGGGAGCCAGTTGTTTTCTGCCCAGCAATAAATGGCATTGGTATTGTCAACTTTCTGGTGGTTCCCATCACCATTAGCCCCCTCCTTCACTAACCCTTCTCATACCTATAAAAAAAACAACAGGCACCATAGGTTGGATAATATTGGCCACAGCGGCCTTTTACTATAAACAATACAAATATTTACACCCATTTTTTAAAACATTCCAAGTTCCTTGAAGCTACAAAAATCTGGTGACCCAAAAATTGACCAACCGCACTTACCCCCAGCAGCAACCCACAGGCTCAGGAGCACCAAAACCCAAAGGGTTCATTAATGGATAACCGCAAACTCGGCACTAGACATTCCATTCCCGTAAACACCAATCACCAGAACCAATAACCAACTTATAACACAGGGATCCATGTCCAAATAAATCCCCCATACCAATTTAAAACCAACTTCAAGGACCCTAATACACGCCATCACAAGAGTATTTGAAAACCTCAAATGCTCAAGACCCCCTTTTCCTTCAAGCTTTATTTAACTCCTCCATGGACTGCACATGATGCCATTTTTTCCGTGGAAAAACCTCCGACCAAACTGTTATGATCCTGAAAAAGGATGTCCAAAGCCGTGAACAATCGTGCTTCATGTCCCTAATTAAATCCCTATAAACATGAGGATGAATGACCTCGGGGAGATCAAAACATCCAACACCGCGGAGACACCATCACGTGTTTCTCAACGCAGTAAGAAACACGTGATGGTGTCTCCGCGGCTTCTCTACCTAATTAAATCCCTACATGGGCGGACCCCCAAATTGTTACCCCCAACATGCAAAAGCAATAAATCTGGGTGACGATTTAAAATTAATGAAATTATGAACTTCCCTTAAAATCTTGTTCTACCCCATACCCCCTAAAGCCAAGCCACCCAATAACAGCTTTTTCCCTTGGAAAACCAAACTTCCTTCCGTCTCTTCTCACATCCGCCTCAATAGATGTAAAAATGGCCCATAATCTATCAAAAGAGGTGAACTTGTATAGAAACATTAGCAGCCATGTCATACTTAAATGTAATACTCTTACCTATGCGTCAGGCCTAAAGTACAACAAAAAACTTAGAGATTCCCATCTTCCCATTCTTTTTAAAATTTGAGGACTCAAACCACAAACTGTGGCCTCAGTTGCTGCATCTATAAGGAAAGAATAAGGAGAAAAACTTATGGCATCCAAACTCAAGCGACCTAAACACCTCCTAAAACTCTCCGTAAATTGATATTTTGACACAAATGCGCCGTCCTCATGGTGCAGCATAGGGCCATCTTTGGTATTACAAACACACCTAAAACACTCAAAAGTCCATAAAGGGCATATAAGTGACCCTTGAAAAGCCCCTAACCAAACCCACTTACCCTTACCCTTATCTGATCTGTATTTGACTTTCACAACCAAAATTCCAAACCTCTACCTGTAACACAATGTCTCTTGCCAAGAGCCCACCAACTTTCTTCTTAGTGGGAGCTACTAATTCACTGACCCTTAAAGCCCCAAAGAATGCCAAGGAAAAAGGCCAATTGGAATAGTCGAACCTCAAATTGTGAGCTACAAACATCCCTAAGGTCTCACCCCAAGCATTCCAACAACTCAAATGAAACCAGGAGCCTGCCATCCCTCTGCACCCTGCCTACATGAAAACCCTTAATTGCCTGTTTTACAAAAAAATATTGTTAAATCCCTATAACCCTGCAATTGTAAACCAAAAGCCAGTCCAGAAATTAAAAGATTTACCTTACACACAGACCATGTTTGTTACACTCCTTCGCTTAACCATAACAACAACAATCCACCCTGACCATCCTCCGACAAATTCTGACCGATAACTCCTAACCTGTTCTCCCATAACTCCTAGACTGACTGGTAATAATTCCAAATTAAAGTTGTCAACAACTTCATCCATCAACAGGGGACGTCCATTATAACACTGCAAAAAACTTGCCCAAGCTGTCAAATCATACTTATGCTCTCATGACAATCGAACATAATGGTGTATGGCTTTAACCCCTGCTGTTGAACTGACTAGCCCCATGGGCATCACTTTACAGGCAAAATTAAGCTTACCAAGGAGAGATTCCTTTCTCTTCCGGTAGCCGAAATTCCCAGTTTTCGGAATCAATAACTACAACAAAAATAAATAGAGGAGGCTGGAACCTCATTTTTTTCAGGGGCCAACAGAACTCCGAAAAGCTTTGCAACCTATTCCATGTTACGCAATGTGGATTCTCACAATTAGGAATCATTGGGACTAAAGCACAAAAAATCATACAAATAATGAATGATAGGTGCCCCGCTAGACACATCTCTGACCACCTACTCCAAAAAACTACTGAAAGCCTCAAACAACGAACAAGAGTGAGAACAACTCATGGGTAAACACCGGTCCATGAAATAAGCCGCATCCCAAAAACAACCAAGTAACCGAACACTATCAGGATGAACTGGCATTTTTAAATAAATAATTTAAAAAAAAATGTGGGGTCCCCCTGTTTTTGACAACCAGCCTTGCTAAAGCTGACAGCCGGGGGCTGGTATTCTCAGGCTGGTAAAGGGCCATATATATGGGCCGCCCCCAGCCTTAAAGTTGCAGCCCCCAGCCACCCAGAAAAGGCGCATCTATTAGATGCGCCAACTCTGGAGCTTTTCCCAGCTCTTTCCACTTGCCCTGTAGCGGTGGCAAGTGGGGTTCATATTTGTGGGGTTGATGTCACCTTTGCATTGTCAGGTGACATCAAGCTCACGGCTTATTAATGGAGAGGTGTCTATAAGACACCTATCCATTACTAACCCTATAGTTATATAGTAAATAAAGACGCAGCTAGAATAAAGTCTTTTATTAGAAATAAAACAAAACATTTTCCATTTTTGTTTAAAAATAACAAACACAGTTATTATACTCATCTAACGCCTAATTCCGCTGAATACCTAGTCTCCTGTAATAAACCAACAAAAAAAAACAACAATATCCATCACCTCTCGGTCATTCTGTCCCACGCCGTAATCTATGTCTGGGGGATAAATAGTTTTCAACCTGGATGGATGCGACAGGCCAGGCTGGGAACCACTGTAGAATGAACTGCTGCGAGTGCAGCATAAGTGACCTCATCGTGGTTACCTCCGGTCAGTGAGACTGCAGGGCTGAACTGCAGTGACTTCAGCACCGTGGGAAAAAGTCAGTGATGAGGTCACCGCAGTTCAAGCTCAGTGTCTCCACAGCAGAACACAGATCAGGCGCCGAGATGTGTCACACGGTTGACATGCCAGTGGGTCATCCATGTGCACATGTGCAGGACATTTTGCGGCCTGTGCTGCTGGTAAAAAATGGACTTCTCTACATGTGGGTCACACAGACTCACGTTCCGTGGAAACGCACTGCCATGTGCACAGCAATGTAGATTTCAATGTGTCTACATGTGTCAGTGTCTCCGTAACGTGTGAAAACTGTCACCACACATATTGGAGACAGGAATGTGTGAAGGAGGCCTTACTATCATCGCTTCTCTTTTATCAAGATTACTAGAGGCAGAAGGGAAAAGATTTTGATGTATTTGTCCTTCTGAATCTTGTCCTGATCCTGATCAAAGTAAACGTACCCCTTGCCTTGTGCCTTATCATCCAAATAAATCTTATCACCCTTGTGAGTTTCGGTCTTGACCGAAACCGACACTGGTGTCAACCCCTGAAACACCACGTCCAAATTACTGTTAACCCCACCAGTCATGCCCACCCACAGCGTGACATACGCCGACAATTGAGCTGGAGGTCAACACCTTTTAACCTTGCCAAGCAGTCTTTTATATTAGACAAAATATCCCTTACATGCCCCAAAATAACATTAGTGTCCATATTAAGTCTACCTAGTACCCCCCCCCCCCCCCCCATAAACTATTGTGCATTACGTCCTGAACACCTGTTACACCTTGTGAAAAAACGTAGGGGGTGCCACCACACTACCTGTCCCAGACACCTTGCTTTTCACCCCCGTACTCTGACCACTCGATATACCTTGTGACATTAGAATAGGTGGAAATGGACAGGACATAGTGATCCCACCGGCCAGAAATCCGGCATCCAGACACCTGTCCAGGTTCTCAGTGCTTGAAATCCTTGCAGATTAGTCCCCTGCAGGTGATGATAAGTGGATGGATATGTCCCCCGCCGGTGACGACAGGGGCAGGGAGGGAAAACCCTGTGGTTTAGAGAAACCAGGATGTCCTTGAGAGAATGGCCCTGGCACAGTAAATAGACTGACAGACTGGGCTGCAGTGGGAGACCCCCTGTCACCCTGCCCGCTGTCCGATATAGATGAGGAGGGCAGCGCCTCAGGTCCTAATTGCATCTGGAGGGGTTCTGTGCCGCAGGTCCTCACCGTCGGAGGAGGGGATTCTAAGCTGAAGGTTTCCACCGGGAATGGAAGCAGGCCGTCCAACATTTCTTTGGGTCCTCCCATTTTTAATAACCGGCAAAGCAGACAGCTGGGGGCTGATGTTAATAGGCTAGGAAGGTCCATGAATATTAGCCCTTTCCCAACATAATAAGACCAGCTCACAGCTGTCTGCTTTCCTTTGACTGGTTATTAAAAAACTACAGAGGACCTCACGTTTTATTATTATTTATTTATTTTACACTGTCCCTCACTCGACGATCAGTGTCCTGTCCCTACGCTAGATAGAGCACAATGGCTTCGCCACCTGTGATCCGGCGTTTATACAGGCTGGGTCACGTGTTGTGCTGGCCAATCACAGCTATGCCAATACTTGTCATGGCTGTGATTGGTTCTGGAAGTGCCCACAGCCTAAAAGCTTGTTGATTTGCTTTCAACAAACTTTATTTGGAACCGAACCTGAGCAGTAAAACGGACTTGCGGGAAAAAGTCTGTATTTGGAATTCAGCACCGTACGTTCGTTACAAACCCCAAACTTTACAGTACGGGTTCGCTCATCCCCATTTATCAGAGGTCTGAAAAGCCACAACACACAAGCAAGAAAATCCACAGAAAACGTTAGTAGATTGCCCCTTAGCACCACTAGGTGGCAGCACAGATTAAAATGTTATCCTTCTTAGAATAATATAAACTGGCGCTTCTCATTAGAAGTGACAGGCAAATTTCCTATGTGGCCACCCTCACACGGGTGTTTTTTACAGCATTTTATTACCCCAAAAAATCATGCAAAAATTCCATCATTATGGTTTGCAGTTTCTGTAATTTTCCTGAGGTTTTTAATGTTTTATTCTTGTATAAATGTTTTTTAATTTCACATGAATTTTAATGGCAAAAAGCAAAAAAAAAAAGTTTTTCGCAAATTAAAAAAACCACCTCTGTGAATGACATGATTTGTAATGACAAATGCACAACAAGAAAAACACACACAGATACATACTACATCAGGCCACACAAAAAAACACGTAAAATCACCTGCAGTGTGTGTGACAGCAGCCTGAGGCCTATTTCTTTTATGTAAAAGAATAGACTGAAATACTTTAACTTTTTGCTTTTGTTTTTTCCTCACATTTCCTTCCAAGAGACAAAAATTTTTTATTTTTCCTTTCACATAGCCATATGAAGACTTATGTTTTTGCAGGACAAGTTGCATGTTTTGAATGACACCATTCATTATACCATATAAGGCACTAAAAATTTTGAAAAAGTTCCAAAAACGGTGAAATGGTAACCCTACACAATTCTGCCAATTAAAAGACTCAGCTGCACATCTGCACATACAGTATGCTACTACAGTACATTCCATCTCACATAGTATGATGCCCCCATAGTGTGTACACACACACACAGCTCTGCTACATCAATACACATACATACACACACAACTCTGCTACATCAATGCACACATTCAGCTTTACTACATCAACACACACAACTCTGCTACATCAATACACATACATACACACAACTCTGCTACATCAATACACATACATACACACACAACTCTGCTACATCAATACACACATTCAGCTTTACTACATCAACACACACAGCTCTGCTTCATTAGTACACACACAGTTCTTCTACATCAGGGGTGGGGAACGTCAGGCCCACCAGCCATTTACATCCCATAATGACCTTTTCTCCAACCTCCAAGCTGATTTCCAGGGACCACAGTGCTCGGAACAGCAGCTGCGTTTTGACAGCTGTCGGCACTTTAATTTCTTCCTGCTCTGAGAGCACATGCACGCAACATTCACTACTGAACGCTTCAGCATGTGCAATAAAAGATTATGCCCTGACAAGTGCCAGGACGTACTCTGTGGGTGTAGTCAGCATGCAATGAGTTCCCATTCCACAGTAGAAGACACTAGGGGCAGCCCCAGCGTCTCTAGTGATGTCTATACCGCAGCCCAGAGTCCCACGTAATGATTATACCACAGCGCCAGCATCTCCTGTGATTATTATACCGCAGCCTCATATCTCCACTGATGTACAGTCATGGCCCAAAGTGTTAGCACCCTTTAAATTGTTCCAAAAGATTAACTATTTCTTCCAAAAAATTATTACAATTACACGTTTTGTTATACATGTTTATTTCCTTTGTGTGTATTGGATCAACACAAAAAAAAACAGAGAAGAAAAGGCAAATTGGACATAATTGCACTTATAATCCCAAAATTGTCAGGCCAAAATTGTCAAACTTGTGGGTAAACAACTTTGTTTCAAGCATGTGATGCTTATTCAAACTCAGCTGTGGCAAGTAACAGGTTTGGGCAATATGAAAATCACACCTGAAACCAGATAAAAAGTGATAAGTTGACTTAATCTTTGCATTGTGTGTGGATGGAGAACAGAAAGAGGAGAAGAGAACTGTGTGAGGACTTGAGAACCAAAATTGTTGAAAAATATCAACAATCTCAAGGTTACAAGTCATCTCAAGAGATCTTGATGTTCCTTTGTCCACGGTGTGCAACATAATCAAAAAGATTACAACCCATGGAATGTGAATAAGCCAAAATCCTTCACGGAAAGTGTCTTGTGGACAGTTTAGACCAAGATAGAGCTTTTTGGTAAAGCACATCATTCTACTGTTTACCGAAAATGAAATGAACCTGCAAAGAAAACAACACAGTCAAATATGGTGGAGGTTCAAAGATGTTTTGGGGGTTATTTTGCTGCCATGGAACTGGGTGCCTTTACTGGGTGCAAGGCATCATGAAATCTGAAGAATACCGAAGGATTTTGTATGGCAATGTAGTGCCCAGAGTCAGAACGCTGGGTTTGCGTCCTAGGTCACGGGTCTTCCCGCAGGACAATGACACCAAACATACTTCAGAGTTGCTGCAGAGTTCTGAAGTAATCAGCAATGAGTCCAGATCTAAATCCGATTGAACTCTTGTGGAGAGATCTTAAAATTGCTGTTGGGAGAAGGCGCCTTCAAATATGAGAGACCTGAAGGAGTTGCAAAAAACAGAGGTCCAACATTCTAGTTGTAGATTTGTAAGAAGCTTGTTGATGGTTATAGGAAGCGGTTGAATTCCAAAGGGTGTTCAACCAAACATTAAGTTGAGGGTTCCAACACTTTTGTCCAGCCCATTTTTGTGGTTTTGTGTAAAATGATGTGCAATTTGCCACTTGCCTTTATTTATTTATTTTTTGTGTTGTTCCAACACACACAAAGGAAATAAACACGTGTATAACAAAACCTGTGTAATTGCAATAATTTTCTGGGAAAATGCTTTATTTTCTGGAACAATTTAAAGGGTGCCAACACTTTTGGCTATAACTGTATATGCCGCAGTCCCATTTCTTCTGTGATGTATATGCTGCATCCCCCATGTCTCCTGTGACGTACACACATGGTCAAAATTGTTGGTACCCCTCATTTAATGACAGAAAAACCCGCAATGGTCACAGAAAGAACTTGAATCTGACAAAAGTAATAAATAAAAGATCTATGAAAATGAACAAATAAAAGTCAGACATTGCTTTTCAACCAGGCTTCCACAGAATTTATAAAAAAAATAAATAAAACTCATGAAATAGGCCTGGACAGAAATGATGGTTCCCCTGAAAATAATGTCACAAAAGGGACATGTTAAATTGCGGTGTGTCCACTAACTAGCATCACAGGTGTCTACAATCTTGGAATCAGTGAGAGGCCGGTATATAGGGCTACAGATACTCACTGTGCTGTGTGGTGACATGATGTGTATCACACTAAACATGGACCAGAGGAAGCGAAGGAAAGAGTTGTCTCAGGAGATTAGAAAGAAAATTATAGACAAACATGTTAAAGGTAAAAGTTATAAGACCATCTCCAAGCAGCTTGATGTTCCCGTGACTACAGTTGCACATATTATTCAGAAATTTAAGATCCATGGGACTGTAGCCAACCTCCCTGGACGTGGCCGCAGGAGGAAAATTGATGTAAAATCAAAGAGACGGATAATACAAATGGTAACAAAAGAGCCCAGAAAAACTTCTAAACAGATTAAAGGTGAACTTCAAGCTCAAGGAACATCAGTGTCAGATCGCACCATCCATCGTATGAGCCAAAGTGGACTTCATGGGAGACGACCAAGGAGGACACCATTGTTGAAAAAAATCATAAAAAAGCCAGACTGGAATTTGCCAAACTACATGTTGACAAGCCAAAAAGCTTCTGGAAGAATGTCCTATGGACAGATGAGACAAAAATGGAACTTTTTGGCAAGGCACATTAGCTCTATGTTCAGTGACGGAAAAATGAAGCATATCAAGAAAATAACACTGTCCCTACTGTGAAACATGGAGGAGGCTGTTTTGTTCTGGGGCTGCTTTGTTGCAACTGGCACATGGTGTCTAGAATCTGTACAGGGTACAATGAAATCTCAAGACTATCAAAGGATTCTAGAGAGAAATGTGCTGCCCAGTGTCAGAAAGCTTGGTCTCAGTCGCAGGTCATGGGTCTTGCAACAGGATAATAACCCAAAATACCCACTAATAGCTAAGAGAAAACCATTGGACTATTCTGAAGTGGTCGTCTATGAACCCTGACCTAAATCCTATCAAGCATCTTTGGAAAGAGCTGAAGCATGACGTCTGGAAAAGGCAATCGTCAAACACGAGACAATGGAGCAGTTTGCTCTTGAGAAGCGGCCAAAATACCTGTCGAGAGGTGCAGAAGTCTCATTGACAGTTACAGGAATCGTGTGATTGCAGGGATTGCCTCAAAAGGTCGTGCAGCAAAATATTAAGTGAAGGGAACCATCATTTCTGTCCAGGCCTATTTCATGAGTTTTATTCTTTTAAAAATGATGTTGAAGCATGGTTGAAAAGCAATGTCTGACTTTCATTATTTCATTAAGTATAAGAAAACTGACTGAACAACAATATAATCTGAACTGGTGCATAACCAAAAAAAGTCATATAGCAAATAGATCAATGGCTGCACTCAAAATTTACTGTGCTAAGACAAGGAAATGTGCAATATATGAAATGTGAATAGCATAATGGCTAGGGAAATTTATGAAAAAACACATGAGATTCTTAGCACAATATTTGGCCAAACGTTGTGAGCCCATCCACCAAACGTCAAGGTAATCTCAGATCGGATGGGTAACTGAGCTGACTGCCTAGTGTGAACACTTACCTATGGCTAATAACATGGTAAAGCCTGCTTTTATAGGGAGCTCAGAACCAACTGTGTATGGATGTAATTAAAATCACAGCATGGTGAAGGGCGAGGCGTTCAAGCCAGAAAAATAGTATATACTACTTTTTCATTATTTCATTGTCATAGATCTTTTATTTATTATTACCTTTGTCAGATTCATGTTATTTCTGTGACCATTGTGGGTTATTCTGTCATTAACAGAGGGGTACCAACAATTTTGACCACGTGTATATATATATATATATATATATATATATATGTAGCGCCCCCACTGCCGCAGGGCCGAGGGGTACCCGGTACCGGGCCTCTGAGTCTCTGCTCTGGGGTTGTCACGGTGGCTAGACCCAGTCCGTGACCCTGCTGAGGGGCGTACAGTAATAGATGTGAATGGTGGTGGTGGTGCGGTGCAGTTGTGGGGTGCAGGTCGCGGTAAATAACGAGGACACCAGGTTGCAGTCTCTTTACCTCTTTACTGAAGATCTCTGAGTCCTCAGTCCAGAATACGGTTCACCAGGCTGCGCAAGTCCGGCCGGTCCAATGGCACTTCCAGAGTTCTCTTCACAGGAGGAAATCTGTGCCTTCCCCCTAGCGCTATGTGTTGTAGTCCTTCCCTGCTGTGCTTACGGAAAGTACCCCACAACTGTTGTGTCTGTTTCTGATGTTCCCTCACAACTCGATTAGATGATGTTCTGCTAATCTTCCGTCCCTTCCTGATGTTACAGTTAGAACGGCACCCGTTTGTCGGATAGGCCTGGAGTTCTTCCGGGACCCTAGAGACGCCCCTCTCCCGCAATTGCCTCCCAAGACTTCATAGGTGATATGTGTTAGACAGCCCGCCTGAGACTGACTGCCCTGCCGCTGTTTGGAGTATTGCTTGAAGCTGAATGTTATTCTACTCCCTCGGCGTTCCGGCCACCGGTAGTGCGCCTCAGTAGGATGTTGCTTCGATCTTACAGCACGACTCCTACTGGTATTTCTCCTTTTTGCGTGATCCCGTTTCTCACTCAGCACAATCTATCTCGCTTCTAGTCCTTTCTTGGGTCCCGCCGCTTCCCGGAGCTGGCGCGGACCCGTTACGTTCTTTTCTATGCCAAGCCTCTGTCAGGATCCCACCCCTGACAGAGACCCTACTGTCTCTTCCTCCCCAACACCCTCTGCCACTAGGTGTTGCTTCGTCCAATCCAGTCAGCTTTCTGATCTAACTTCCTGCCTGACCCCCAGTTTACCCACTATGGTGGGGAGTGGCCTAATGAATAGCACCCTTAGCTCCCCCCGGAGGCCCGGCTGTGAAATGTATTGGTGTCTGTGATACCTGGTCAGATGAACTCCTTCAGTGCCATCGGACGCACCATAGCTCCCCATAGTGGCGGAGCCACAGTACTGCAACGACCAGGACTCTGGGGCGCTGCATATATATATATATATATATATATATATATATATATATATATATATATATTACTGTGTATATACAGTATATATGTTGATTTTTTTTACTTTTTTATTACCTTTCACTTAATTTTTTTACAGTTCTAGAAAAATGTTTGAGTACTTGAACTATAAACTGCAATACTTCAGTTTTACAGTACATAGTAAAAAGGACGCTGTTCTATGAAACTCAGTTATGATAATAACCCACTTGCTCTGCATTGGAACCATTTAAATGGCACTGTCGGAGATTGACTGCGTCATCTAGTTGGTTAAACAGCAGCAATCAGAGCTAGCTCTAATTGCTTTTGTTAGGGCTCATACAAATGTCCATGAAAATCAGCGCCGAGCACTGACCAGAATACACTGACTGTACGAGGGTCTACCACCTGAACGCAGCAGCCTAATAGGCCATCCTCACTGCACGTGCACTGCAAGCTATCAGTATT
Organism: Ranitomeya variabilis; assembly: GCF_051348905.1. Classification (NCBI taxonomy): domain Eukaryota; kingdom Metazoa; phylum Chordata; class Amphibia; order Anura; family Dendrobatidae; genus Ranitomeya; species Ranitomeya variabilis. Next base: position 37,333,141 of record NC_135235.1, on the reverse strand, counting down.
CTCCGGGACCCGCACTGCAGGAAGAGGGCTCCGCTGCTGAGCCCACTCCATACAATGACAGCACACGGTGCATATAGAGCACGCAACACTCAGGGTTTAATCCTTGCTCTTGGCTGCCATGTCTTTCTACTTGACTACCATGTTAAAGGAATTCTCTTTGCCTCTGACTCCTCTTTTCGATTTTCGAATCTTGTTTTTGCCGCCTCATCATGGCTAACGACGAATACTCTGAGGTTATTTCCTCAACCTGGGAAGTCCAGATTCCTGCACAGGGATAAAGGCTGAATTATAGCGAGTCCCAGGTTACATCACTCCTCAGATTAGTCCAAGCCTTGTCTGATACAATGGTTCCCTCTACTCCTAAGTAGGGCACATGTCAATGTTGTTATCCGGTGTGTACTAACTAGGAGGGCACTAGAGACAAAGCAAGAAAGAGCTACGCCTTTGATGAGCAATAATGGATTCAAATTAGAGGAAGCCACTGGTTCAGTTCCTCACCGTTTCAAGATATCTACTTGCTGTCAACAAATTGAAAAGTTTTTTTTTTTACATTAAAAAACATTCAGAACTGTAGACCTTTGTCGATACCGGCACAACACTTTCTAGTGTAATTCTGTGCTGACACTCATCAAAAATCGAAAAAAAAATACTATTGAGTGTCACCACCGTAGAGGTATAAACAACTACCTACTAGAGATGAGCAACTCCATTCTCAGGACCTTGGTCCAAAGTCCATGGCCACCTGTGAACCACCTCCTGCCGGCATCTACGGCTCCTGATTAGCCAACATTGTGTATGCATCATGCTGCAATGATGACTGTGCACCAGGCTCATAAATTAAAAGAGGTGCCATGGATTCCGGCAAGTAGGAGGCAGGTTCCAGGGCTTCCGTTCAATGGCCATGGACAACATGTACGGAAGCTTGACCATGGTCCTGTGAATTGATTTGCTCACCTCTGCTATCTACCACTGCTTCCATATCCAGCAGTACTGTCCCAGCTTTGGGGAGCTGTTCCGGGAGGTCGGCGGCATGTCCTGCTCTCCTCTGCCTCTTTAGGACACAGATACAGTTGATCATATTGGTAGAGCAGGAAGCAGCTGAAGCTCGGAGCAGAAGGATCATTGACATCACTAAATCGCGCCTGCCATGCCTGGCCATACACAACACCAGCCAAGATCCTTTCATTGTAGGGCTAGGGCTGGGTGAGTATTTTTTTTATTGCCAATGGGGTGGAATGAAGGGGCACCATACTGGGGCGATAAGGGGGCACTATGAGGCATCATGTGTAAGCATCATATTGTGTGGGGGCATTGAGGGTATCATGTTTACATAGTTATTAAGGTTGAAGGAAGACTGTAAGTCCATCTAGTTCAACCCATAGCCTAACCTAACATGCCCTAACATGTTGATCCAGGGGAAGGCAAAAAAAACCCCATGTGGCAAAGAGTAACTCCACCATGGGGAAAAAAAATTCCTTCCCGACTCCACATACGGCAATCAGACCAGTTCCCTGGATCAACGCCTTATCAAGGAATCTAATATATATACCCTGTAATATTATACTTTTCCAGAAAGGTATCCAGTCCCCTCTTAAATTGAAGCAATGAGTCACTCATTACAACATCATACGGCAGAGAGTTCCATAGTCTCACTGCTCTTACAGTAAAGAATCCGCGTCTGTTATTATGCTTAAACCTTCTTTCCTCCAGACGTAGAGGATGCCCCCTTGTCCCTGTCACCGGTCTATGATTAAAAAGATCATCAGAAAGGTCTTTGTACTGTCCCCTCATATATTTATACATTAAAATAAGATCACCCCTTAGTCTTCGTTTTTCCAAACTAAATAGCCCCAAGTGTAATAACCTATCTTGGTATGGCAGACCCCCCAGTCCTCTAATAACCTTGGTCGCTCTTCTCTGCACCCGCTCCAGTTCAGCTATGTCTTTCTTATACACCGGAGACCAGAATGTTTGTAGGGGAGCCACTGGGGGAGCAGTGTCATTGTGTGGGTGCATTGTGATGGGGCATTGTGGATGTATCATAATCTCATTATGGGTCATTATGGGGCATCATAATGTGTGTGTAAGTGAGCCCTTTGGAGGTTTCATTGTGTGAGAGGGGCATCATTCTGTGCGGAGGTGTCTTACTGTGTGTTGCCATAAAGAGTACCAACTGTGAGGGAACATTAAGGGGCTTCACCAAGGGCACCATTTCTACATGGGTGTACGTCAAGGATTGGGCAAGGTTAAGGGTATAGCTCTTTCTTCTTTCACTCTCTTTCCTGTCCTCTAAGGTTGGGAAATATGCACCTTCCTCCCACCATGATCCTTTTATCTGTCCACTGGCTGGCGCTGGATGTAGTGGGAATTCTTCCCTTTATAGCATCCGATCTGCCCTCTGACCTCAAATATCTGACTCACTTTTGTGCAATTACCACATTAACCATTAAACCACCACCACTTGTTTGGATCGAAAGAGATGGACATCCCACCGGTGGGCGGCATAGATTCCCACCACCACCAGCCGTGACTTTTTCTTCTAGGACTTTTCTAACAACGGGTCTCAGAAAAAACGATCTGAAAACAATATATCCGCTATCTCGCAAACCCTTGTGTGCATCTAAATTAAAAACAGATTGCTCTGCTGGATGAGTTTGCCAAAAGTGTTAACCTGTTCCTGGCCCTAAAGCCAATTTTTGTGTGGGTGTGGGAGGGCGTAAAGAATGAGTCCATTTTGGCAAGGGAAGGGTTGTATGCTGGAAACAGGCCCCTCTCTCGGGATGAGACAGCACAGCGGTAATACGGATCAGAGCCAAGAAAGAGGAACTTTACTAAAGAACGGTCCGGAAGAGGTAGAATACTCTCCTCCATGTTGGTGGAGTGAAGAACGTGTGATATCTTAAGAATGAACTGTATGAGGAATGTTTAACAACTTGGAATGTTGAATAAAATTCCTGCAAATCAGGTAAAACCCGATGCTGAAAAAAAAATTAACTATTTTCTCACCTGAACACATTGTGTCCAATGAAACAACTGAAAATCTTTATTTTTGGGGTTGCCTTAGGGATCCACTCCCATAGGCCCAGTATACACTGTTGCAGAATTTTCTGTTCTTTTATTGCACATGACCAGGTTGTTATATTATCTCATCTACCCGCACACATTAGATAAAAGTCATCCATGATGGCCAATTTCAACCATAACAATTGTCGTCTGTTTTGGGGAAAGGAACGACTACTCCTGGAATACTTTGTGCAAAAGTTTTGCAACTTTTTCAAAGGTTGCAAAGGATTATTCAGATGGAAACATTTGAAAATCCTAAACCTTGGCGACAATAGCAAACATAAAAAACTCAGGTGAATTCATAAAATAGACTTAAAAAAGGGGAACATTAAAAGAATAAAGCACAAAAAAGAAAACAAGCGAAGAACAACAACAATTAGACAAAGAAGGCACAAAGGCAATAATGAACCTTCTGTCTCAGTTTGTTGTTCATGATCTATTTAATTGATTATAAGAGAATAAAATACATTTTCGGGCGATCGGACACCGTATCCAATATCACAATGAGTCAGCAGGTCACAGATGATTCCATTTTGTCTCCTACTTCGCTTTGTATTCTCTTACTGAACAAAAGTACATGAGGAATTTTATTGTGTCCCAGTGAATGAGACTCATTATGCTTTTGTGCAAGAGCAGAGGAAAAAACCTGCCCTGGATCTCAGTATAAAGCAGACGGAGCGGCTGCAATATGTCATCCTCCATGTAGGCTGCTGCGTTATTTATACATTATTAACTTGCAGAATAGATTTCATCAGAGGTATAATTATAGGGGATTTGCTTTCGATTTTTCCTTTTCACCTTCTATGAACTATGGCCCCGAATCGTCAAAGTGTTTTTAGCCAGAATTCTCATATAAAATGTTTTGAAAGGTGGCAACATTTTTTGTACAAAAAAAAATTGCGACTTTAGGCATTTTCATGCCATTTTTGGACAGCTTCACCAAAGTGGCCAAAGCGGAGGATGAGCCGACGTGGAACAGGGTGTGGCAACAACCGTTCGACAAATTCATCAAATGTGGCAGAGTACATTGTGATAAAAATGATGGGAGTAGCATTTTTGACAAGGTCAAATACATTAAGTAAATAAATTTGGCGCATCTTATAGGCCCCCCACCCCTCATTAAGACTGGTGCATTAAACACTAGTCTTAGTGGATTGGAGACCATAACTTTCTTATGTTTTCATCATTTTCATAACGTTTTCATAATTACATTTTGCATTCTATAGTCCTCCGTTCAGTATTTTGGGCCCCACATAGTCCTCCATATAGCATTATGGCCTTCACGTAGTCCTCTATACAGTATTATGGGCTCCACATAGTCCTCCATACAGTATTGTGGGCCATACATAGTCCTCCATATAACATTATGGGCCAAACATAGTCCTCTATACAGTATTATGGTCCCCACATAGTCCTCCATACAGTATTTTGGGCCACACATAGTCCTCCATATAACATTATGGGCCAAACATAGTCCTCTATACAGTATTATGGGCCCCACATAGTCCTTCATACAGCAGTATGGGCCCCACATAGTCCTCCATATAGCATTATGGGCCCTGCATGGTCCTCTATACAGTATTATGGGCCCCACATAGTCCTCCATACAGTATTGTGGGCCCCCATAGTCCTCCATATAGCATTATGAGTCCCACATAATCCTCTATACAGAATTTTGGGCACCACATAGTCCTCCACATAGCATTATGGACCCCAAATAGTCCTCTATACAGTATTATGGGCCACACATAGTCCTCCATATAACATTATGGGCCACATATAGTCCTCCATATAACATTATAGGCCAAACATAGTCCTCCATATAACATTATGGGCCAAACATAGTCCTCTATACAGTAGTATGGGCCTCATATAGTCCTTCATACAGCATTATGGGCTCCACATAGTCCTCCATGCAGTACTATGGGCCTCACATAGTCCTCCATACAGTGTTTTTGGGCCCCACATAGTCCTCCATATAGCATTATGGGCCCCACATAGTCCTCCATATAGCATTATGGCCCTGCATAGTCCTCTATACAGTATTATGGGCCCCACATAGTCCTCCATACAGTATTGTGGGCCCCCATAGTCCTCCATATAGCATTATGAGCCCCACATAATCCTCTATACAGTATTTTGGGCCCCACATAGTTCTCCATATAGCAATATGGACCCCACATAGTCCTCTATACAGTATTATGGGCCACACATAGTCCTTCATACAGTATTATGGGCCCCATATAATATTCCATACAGTATTATGGGCCCCATATAGTCCTCCATACAGTATAATAAGCCCCACATTAAAAATAAATACACAAATACTCACCCCTCTCCGTTCTCCACTGCTCTGGTCTCTGCAGCTCATCTTCTGACCCTCTGCACTGGTCGGCACAGAGGCCTTACCATAGTGACATCATTGCTGTTGTGAATTCCGTTCTCAGGCTCCCTCCTGTGGTCATGAGTGGTACTGTGTGAGTTCTGTTCTTGGGCTCCCTCTGGTGGCCTTTAGCGATACGGCTGGTCTGTAGCTGGCTCAGCTGTCTCGTTTCCTGCTATTCTGGTTCCTATTTAATTCACCTGGACCTTTACTTGTTGCCGGCTGTCATTGTACTCTGTACTGGTTCTGTTTCCTCCTGGACTTCCCTTGTGACCTGTCTCCTCCTGGAGAAGCTAAGTCTTGCTAGTTCATTTTGCTCTTGTTTCCTTGAAAATGTTTCTCACTATATTATGAGTTCAGTCCAGCTTGCTTATATGTGATTTTTCGCTTGCTGGTAGCTCTGGGGTGCAGAGTGCGCCCCTCACATCGTGAGTCGGTGTGGGTGTTCTTGTATTCTCTGCGTGGATAGTTTTTGATAGGGTTTTTTACTGACCGCACAGATCCCTTGCTATCTTCTGACTATTTAGTGTTAGCGGGCCTCATTTTGCTTAAACCTGTTTTCATTTCTACGTTTGTATTTTCCCTTAACTCACCGTCATTATTTGTGGGGGGCTGTCTAAAATTTGGGGTTATTTCTCTGAGGCAAGTGAAGCTTGCTTTCTCTCTAGGGGTAGCTAGTTTCTCAGGCTGTGAAGAGGCGTCTAGGTTTTTAGGTAACGCTCCACGGCTGCCTTTAGTGTGGTGGATAGGATCAGGGTTGCGGTCAGTATAGCTCCCACATCCCCAGAGCTTGTCCTAATAGTCTGGTTTACCTATCAGGTCAGTTTTGTGATCCTTACCACCAGGATCCATAACAGTACAGCCGGCCATTAAAGTGTTAATGCATCGCAAAAGAGGGATAAGAGAAATCCTGAGTTCATTTTTTTTTCTCTGCAGTGTGTTTTGCTTCTCTCCTCCTCTTAATCTCTGGGTGGTTCAGAATTCAGCTGCAGATATGGACATTCAGAGTCTGTCCTCTAGTGTGGATCATCTCTCTGCAAGGGTACAAAGCATTCAGGACTATGTAGTTCACAGTCCTATGTCCGAGCCTAAAATACCAATTCCTGAGTTGTTCTCTGGAGATCGATCTAGGTTTTTGAACTTTAAGAATAATTGCAAGTTATTTCTTTCTCTGAGACCTCGTTCCTCTGGTGACCCTGTTCAGCAAGTTAAAATTATTATTTCTTTGTTACGTGGTGACCCTCAAGATTGGGCATTCTCTCTGGCGCCAGGAGATCCTGCATTGCTAAATGTGGATGCGTTTTTTCTGGCGCTTGGATTGCTCTATGAGGAACCAAATCTGGTAGACCAAGCAGAAAAGTTTTTGCTGACTCTTTCTCAGGGTCAGGATGAAGCAGAGGTTTACTGTCAGAAGTTTAGAAAATGGTCTGTGCTCACTCAATGGAATGAGTGCGCCCTGGCAGCGATTTTCAGAAAGGGTCTTTCTGAAGCCCTTAAGGATGTTATGGTGGGGTTCCCCACGACTGCGGGTCTGAATGAGTCAATGTCTTTGGCCATTCAGATTGATCGGCGTTTGCGGGAGCGCAAACCTGTGCACCATCTGGCGGTATTTTCTGAACAGAAGCCTGAGTCTATGCAATGTGACAGGATTCGGACCAGAATTGAACGGCAAAATCACAGACGTCAGAATGGGTTGTGCTTTTACTGTGGTGATTCTGCGAAAAAAGCAAATCTGAATATATCTATTTGGAAATATCCAACAAATCCCACCAATATTAGAGGAACATAGCTATAGTAGGAATTAAAACATAACCTTTATTATTATATAAGGTAAAAACTAAGTACCAAAAAACAAACAAACAAAAAATGTCACCCCAAAAGAGTACCAAATGATATAACCTGTGTGGTAATATACCAATAGATAGTACTAATAGATTGTAGTTGGAACAGTCGTTACACACACAAAGTGTGCTGTCCCAGACTATCAAGATACCTATAGTCTGTAGTAGAAGCACATATAAGTGCAAAAATTGCTTTACCAGGTAATCTTGTTTATATAGGTATCAGCAGGTATCAAAAGCAGATATTAGGCAGGATGAATCCTCGGATCCAGATGGAGGAATATCACAGCAAAGAAAGGAAGGCGCTCCAGCTCCATAAAATAGTGAATCTTTATTGGTTCATTAACCCCTTCACCCCCAAGGGTGGTTTGCACGTTAATGACCGGGCCAATTTTTACAATTCTGACCACTGTCCCTTTATGAGGTTATAACTCTGGAACGCTTCAACGGATCTTGGCGATTCTGACATTGTTTTCTCGTGATATATTGTACTTCATGATAGTGGTAAAATTTCTTCGATATAACTTGCGTTTATTTGTGAAAAAAACAAATATTTGGTGAAAATTTTGAAAATTTCGCAATTTTCCAACTTTGAATTTTTATGCCCTTAAATCACAGACATATGTCACGCAAAATACTTAATAAGTAACATTTCCCACATGTCTACTTTACATCAGCACAATTTTGGAACCAAAATTTTTTTTTGTGACGGAGTTATAAGGGTTAAAAGTTGACCAGCAATTTCTCATTTTTACAACACCATTTTTTTTTAGGGACCACATCTCATTTGAAGTCATTTTGAGGGGTCTATATGATAGAAAATACCCAAGTGTGACACCATTCTAAAAACTGCACCCCTCAAGGTACTCAAAACCACTTTCAAGAAGTTTATTAACCCTTCAGGTGTTTCACAGGAATTTTTGGAATGTTTAAATAAAAATAAACATTTAACTTTTTTTCACACAAAATTTATTTCAGCTCCAATTTGTTTTATTTTACCAAGGGTAACAGGAGAAAATAGACCCCAAAATTTGTTGTACAATTTGTCCTGAGTACGCTGATACCCCATATGTGGGGGTAAAACACTGTTTGGGCGCATGGCAGAGCTCGGAAGGAAAGGAGCGCCATTTGACTTTTCAATGCAAAATTGACTGGAATTGAGATGGGACGCCATGTTGCATTTGGAGAGCCCCTGATATGCCTAAACATTGAAACCCCCCACAAGTGACACCATTTTGGAAAGTAGACCCCCTAAGGATCTTATCTAGATGTGTGGTGAGCACTTTGACCAAACAAGTGCTTCACAGAAGTTTATAATGCAGAGCCGTAAAAATAAAAAATCATATTTTTTCACAAAAATGATCTTTTCGCCCCCAATTTTTTATTTTCCCAAGGGTAAGAGAAGAAATTGGACCCCAAAAATTGTTGTGCAATTTGTCCTGAGTACGCTGATACCCCATATGTGGGTGTAAACCATTGTTTGGGCGCAGGGCAGAGCTCGGAAGGGAAGGAGCGCCATTTTACTTTTCAATGCAAAATTGACTGGAATTGAGATGGGACGCCATGTTGCGTTTGGGGAGCCCCTGATGTGCCTAAACATTGAAACCCCCCACAAGTGACACCATTTTGGAAAGTAGACCCCTTAAGGAACTTATCTAGATGTGTGTTGAGCACTTTGACCCAACAAGTGCTTCACATAAGTTTATAATGCAGAGCCGTAAAAATAAAAAATCATATTTTTTCACAAAAATTATCTTTTCGCCCCCATTTTTTTATTTCCCCAAGTGTAAGAGAAGAAATTAGGCCACAAAAGTTGTTGTGCAATTTGTCTTGAGTACGACGATACCCCATATGTGGGGGTAAACCACTGTTTGGGCGCATAGCAGAGCTCGGAAGGGAAGGAGCGCTATTTTACTTTTCAATGCAAAATTGACTGGAATTAAGATGGGACGCCATGTTGCGTTTGGAGAGCCCCTGATGTGCCTAAACATTAAAACCCCCCACAAGTGACACCATTTTGGAAAGTAGACCCCCTAAGGAACTTATCTAGATGTGTTTTGAGAGCTTTGAACCCCCAAGTGTTTCACTACAGTTTATAACGCAGAGCCGTGAAAATAAAAATTCTTTTTTTTTTCACAAAAATTATTTTTTAGCCCCCAGTTTTGTATTTTCACAAGGGTATCAGGATAAATTGGACCCCAAACGTTGTTGTCCAATTTGTTCTGAGTACGCTGATACCCCATATGTGGGGGGGAACCACTGTTTGGGCGCATGACAGAGCTCGGAAGGGAAGAAGCGCCATTTGGAATGCAGACTTAAATGGATTGGTCTGCAGGCGTCACGTTGCATTTGCAGAGCCCCTGATGTACCCAAACAGTACAAACCCCCCACAAGTGACCCCATATCGGAAACTAGACCCCCCAAGGAACTTATATAGATGTGTTGTGAGAACTTTGAACCCCCAAGTGTTTCACTACAGTTTACAACGCAGAGCCGTGAAAATAAAAAATCTTTTTTTTCCCACAAAACTTATTTTTTGGCCCCCAGTTTTGTATTTTCCCAAGGGTAGCAGGAGAAATTGGACCCCAAAAGATGATGTCCAATTTGTCCTGAGTACGCTGATACCCCATATGTTTGGGTAAACCCCTGTTTGGGCACACGGGATAGCTCTGAAGGGAAGGAGCACTGTTTTCCTTTTTCAACGCAGAATTGGCTGGAATTCAGATCGGATGCCATGTCCCGTTTGGAGAGCCCCTGATGTGCCTAAACAGTGGAAACCCCCCAATTATAACTGAAACCCTATTCCAAACACACCCCTTACCCTAATCCCAACAGTAACCCTAACCACTCCTCTAACCCAGACACACCCAACACTATTCCCAACCGTAAATGTAATCCAAACCCTAACCCTATCTTTAGCCCCAACCCTAACTGTAGCCCCAACCCTAGCCCCAACCCTAGCCCTAACCCTAGCAATAACCCTAGCCCTATCACTAGCCCTAACACTAGCCGTAACACTAGCCCTAACCCTAGCCCTAACCCTAGCCCTAACCCTAGCCCCAACCCTAGCCCTAACCCTAACCCTAGCCCCAACCCTAGCCCTAACCCTAACCCTAGCCCCATCCCTCGCCCCAACCCTAGCCCTAACCCTTGCCCTAACCCTTGCCCTAACCCTAACCCTAGCCTTAACTCTAGTCCTAACTCTAGCCCTAACCCTAACCCTAATGGGAAAATGGAAATAAATACATTTTTTTTTTTTTTTTCTCTAACTAAGGGGGTGATGAAGGGGGGTTTGATTTACTTTTATAGCGGGTTTTTTAGCGGATTTTTATGATTGGCAGCCGTCACACACTGAAAGACGCTTTTCATTGCAAAAAAATTTTTTTGCATTACCACATTTTGAGAGCTGTAATTTTTCCATATTTGAGTCCACAGAGTTATGTGAGATCTTGTTTTTTGCGGGACGAGTTGACGTTTTTATTGGTAACATTTTCGGACACGTGACATTTTTTGATCGCTTTTTATTCCGGTTTTTGTGAGGCAGAGTGATCAAAAACCAGCTATTCATGAATTTCTTTTGGGGGAGGCGTTTATACCGTTCCGCGTTTGGTAAAATTGATAAAGCAGTTTTATTCGTCGGGTCAGTACGATTACAGCGATTTCTCATTTATATCATTTTTTTATGTTTTGGCGCTTTTATACGATAAAAACTATTTTATAGAAAAAATAATTATTTTGGTATCGCTTTATTCTCAGGACTATAACTTTTTTATTTTTTTGCTGATGATGCTGTATGGCGGCTCTTTTTTTGCGGGACAAGATGTCGTTTTCAGCGGTACCATGGTTATTTATATCAGTCTTTTTGATTGCGTGTTATTCCACTTTTTGTTCGGCGGTATGATAATAAAGCGTTGTTTTTTGCCTCGTTTTTTTTTTTTTTCTTACGGTGTTTACTGAAGGGGTTAACTAGTGGGGCAGTTTTATAGGTTGGGTCGTTACGGACGCGGCGATACTAAATATGTGTACTTTTATTGTTTTTTTTATTTTATTTAGCTAAAGAAATGTATTTATGGGAATAATATATTTTTTTTTTCTTTATTTAGGATATTTTTTTATTTTTTTTTTACACACATGTGGGGAATTTTTTTTTAAACTTTTTTACTTTGTCCCGGGGGGGACATTACAGATCATTGATCTGACAGAGTGCACAGCACTCTATCAGATCGACGATCTGCTGTGCAGGGCTGCAGGCTTACCAAGTGTCTGCTCTGAGCAGACACTCGGTAAGCCACCTCCCTCCCTGCAGGACCCGGATGCCGCGGCCATCTTGGATCCGGGACCTGCGGCGAGGAGGGAGGTAGGAGACCCTCGGAGCAACGCGATCACATCGCGTTGCTTCGGAGGTCTCAGGGAAGCCCGCAGGGAGCCCCCTCCCTGCGCGATGCTTCCCTATACCGCCGGTACACCGCAATAATGTTTGATCGCGGTGTGTCGGGGGTTAATGTGCCGGGGGCGGTCCGTGACCGCTCCTGGCATATAGTGCCGGATGTCAGCTGCAATATGCAGCTGACACCCGGCCGCGATCGGCCGCGCTCCCCCCGTGAGCGCGGCCGATCGCGTATGACGTACTATCCCGTCGAGGGTCAGATAGGCCCAGGTCACCTCGACGGGATAGTACGTCTAAGGTCACAGAGGGGTTAAAATCTTCAAGACAGTGGAAATCCTTGCCTGTGTACAAAAGCCTAGGTGTGGAGCACATGCGACGCGTTTCGATCGCTCCCGATCTTAATCAATGCATGAACTTTCTAGTAATGCGATAAATCCTATATAATGTTAATGGACCAATCGTGTGACTGGCTAGGGTCACATGACCATTACCTCAGGTCCTGCAAATAGGAAAACCTATTTCTTGCTATACATATTGCATCTAACTCTATTTAAAACAACTAGAAACAACATAAAACAAATACATGTACATCCTAAAACGAACATGTAATTAATGCAAAAAAAGGGCTATTAGTAATGGTACATGATTTCGTTTCTTCTATTCAAACCACCGGGGTATCTCGTTTGCAAGTTATATACCCAGAAGGCTTCCCTTGTGAGAAGTCGTCTTCTGACGTCTCAACCCCCCCGTTGTGGCAAATTAACCTTTTCTATGCCCTGAATGGTCATCATGGATATGTCTCCCATATGGCACGTGAGAAAGTGTTTAGCAACAGCTGATATGTTTCTATTTGTTGTATTATTGCTGGTAAGATCCCTCAAATGTTCCGTTACTCTTGTTTTTAACTTTCTTGTGGTGCACCCTATATAAGACAGATTGCATGTAGTGCACTCAATTTTATAGACTACATTAATTGTATGACAGTTAATAAATTCTTTAATATGGTATATTTTAGTTTTTTCTTTAATCTGAAAACTGTTTTTTTGTCAGTGCATTACGGCACGTACTACAAGCAGTAACACCACATTTGAAGAAACCCCTGCATTCCAACCAGGTTTTGGACATTGACTGGGAAGAAAAGAGGCTTGGAGATAAGGAGCTACCAATAGTTGTCGCTTTCCTTGCCACCATATTTAACCCATTTTTTAGAATTTCTGAAAGCATGTCATCTTCCCATAATATGGGTAACCTACTCTGTATGATTTTTTTAATTTCATTGAACTGAGTACTACATTGAAAGCAGATATATGGCTTTTTTCTTCTCCCCTCTTTTCTTCTTTTATTTTCTGGATCTGACACTAGAAGACTATCCCTAGGTCTGTTTTCAACTATTTTTTGTGCTCTCTCTAGAGTCCAGTTGGGATATTCTCTTTCTTTTAATTTAGTTTTTAAACAATTAAATTCATTTACCCTCGTTTTTTCCTCACTGCAATTCCTTTTGAGTCTAGTATATTCTCCCACTGGGATAGATTTTGTAGTGTGTCTCGGGTGACTGCTTCTAGCATGCAAGATGGTGTTCCCACTTAGGGGTTTGACATGCATTTTGCTTCCGATTACTTTATTTTCAAACCCTATAAGGACCAAATCCAAAAATGATATTTCATTACGGTCCCATTTGTGGGTAAATTTGATCCCATATTCGTTGTTATTGATGTATTCAATAAAATCTGATACGGCAGATAAATGACCACCCCATATAATTAGGGTGTCGTCTATGTATCTACCGTACCAGATCAAAGACTCACAAAATGGATTTCGTGTGCAATAGATATATTTATGTTCCCAATAAGCCATTGTTAAGTTAGCCAATGAAGGGGAATATTTAGCCCCCATTGGAACTCCGTTTTTTTGTTCGTATATTGCACTCTCAAAGGAAAAAATGTTGTGTTTGAGGAGAAAAAAGGTGACCTGAAGGACAAAATTAATAAGATCTTGGGTGCATGAGCTATGATTTTCCAAATGGAACTGTAATGCTTCCATGGCTAAGGTGTGCGGTTTGCAGTAGTAAAGTGACACCACATCGCAACATAGCCATGAATAACCACTCTGCCATATTTTATTGGAGAAAGTTTTTAAAACCTCTCTGGAATCTTTTATATTGCTCAGGGGTAGCTGTGGACTGCCCTTGTAAGGGCGGGAGCTTGGGACGTAGGTTTATTGATAGCCCTTCAGGGATTGACAGGGTATTGTCTCCCGACACCGCTGATCCATGGAATTCTACGCTCCAGCGAACCGTGGGCTTCACCTACCTGGTCTATGGCAATTGGTGAGATCATTCCTGTTTTAAACATTTTATATGATGTCCACCTTATTTTGCTTTATTTCATCCCGCCTGCCTATTATCTGCTTTTGATACCTGCTGATACCTATATAAACAAGATTACCTAGTAAAGCAATTTTTGCACTTATATGTGCTTCTGCTACAGACTATAGGTATCTTGATAGTCTGGGACAGCACACTTTGTGTGTGTAACGACTGTTCCAACTACAATCTATTAGTACTATCTATTGGTATATTACCACACAGGTTATATCATTTGGTACTCTTTTGGGGTGACATTTTTTGTTTGTTTGTTTTTTGGTACTTAGTTTTTACATTATATAATAATAAAGGTTATGTTTTAATTCCTACTATAGCTGTGGTGATTCTGCTCATGTTATCTCAGCATGCTCTAAGCGCACAAAAAACTTCGCTAAGTCTGTCACCATTGGTACTGTACAGCCTAAATTCATTTTGTCTGTTACTTTGATTTGCTCTCTGTCATCCTACTCAGTTATGGCTTTTGTGGATTCAGGTGCTGCCCTGAATTTGATGGATTTGTCTTTTGCCAGGCGCTGTGGTTTTATCTTGGAGCCTTTACAAGTCCCTATTCCACTAAAGGGAATTGATGCTACTCCATTGGCCAAGAATAAACCTCAGTACTGGACTCAAGTGACCATGTGCATGACTCCTGCACATCAGGAGGTGATTCGCTTTCTTGTGTTACATAATTTACATGATGTTGTCGTGTTGGGTCTGCCATGGCTGCAGGCTCATAATCCAGTCCTGGATTGGAAAGCAATGTCTGTGTCAAGTTGGGGTTGCCAGGGGATTCATGGCGATGCTCCTTTGGTGTCAATTGCTTCTTCTACTCCTTCTGAAGTCCCTGAGTTTTTGTCGGATTACCAGGATGTATTTGATGAGCCCAGATCCAGTGCCCTACCTCCTCATAGGGATTGTGATTGCGCTCTAAATTTGATTCCTGGTAGTAAGTTCCCTAAGGGACGACTTTTTAATTTATCTGTACCAGAACATGCCGCTATGCGGAGTTATATAAAGGAGTCTTTGGAGAAGGGGCATATTCGCCCGTCCTCGTCCCCTTTGGGTGCGGGGTTCTTTTTTTGTGGCCAAGAAGGATGTTTCTCTGAGACCCTGTATAGATTATCGCCTTCTAAATAACATCACGGTCAAATTTCAGTATCCTTTGCCACTGTTGTCCGATCTGTTTGCTCGGATTAGGGGTGCCAGTTGGTTCACCAAGATAGATCTTCGTGGAGCGTATAATCTTGTGCGTATAAAGCAGGGCGATGAATGGAAAACGGCATTTAATACGCCCGAAGGCCATTTTGAGTATTTGGTGATGCCTTTTGGGCTTTCTAATGCCCCTTCTGTGTTCCAGTCCTTCATGCACGACATCTTCCGAGAGTATCTGGATAGATTTATGATTGTATACCTGGATGATATTTTGGTCTTTTCTGATGACTGGGAATCTCATGTGAAGCAGGTCAGGATGGTATTTCAGGTCCTGCGAGCCAATGCCTTGTTTGTGAAGGGCTCTAAATGTCTCTTTGGAGTCCAGAAGGTTTCCTTTATGGGATTTATTTTTTCTCCTTATACTATTGAGATGGATCCAGTCAAGGTCCAGGCTATTCATGACTGGACTCAACCTACATCAGTGAAGAGTCTTCAGAAGTTCTTGGGTTTTGCTAATAATTTTTACCGTCGCTTCATCACTAATTTTTCCAGTGTGGTTAAGCCTTTGACGGATTTGACCAATAAGGGTTCTGATGTGACGAATTGGTCTCCTGCGGCCGTGGAGGCCTTTCAGGAGCTGAAACGTCGGTTTTCTTCGGCTCCTGTTTTGCGTCAGCCGGATGTCTCTCTTCCCTTCCAGGTCGAGGTTGATGCTTCTGAGATTGGAGCAGGGGCTGTCTTGTCGCAGAGAAGCTCTGATGGCTCTGTGATGAGGCCATGTGTTTCTTTTCTAGAAAGTTTTCGCCTGCCGAGCGGAATTATGATGTTGGTAATCGGGAGTTGTTGGCGATGAAGTGGGCATTTGAGGAGTGGCGACATTGGCTTGAGGGAGCCAAACATCGTGTGGTGGTCTTGACGGATCACAAGAATTTGACTTATCTCGAGTCTGCCAAGCGGCTAAATCCTAGACAGGCTCGATGGTCGCTGTTTTTCTCCCGTTTCAATTTCGTGGTTTCATACCTTCCGGGTTCGAAGAACGTGAAGGCTGATGCCCTTTCTAGGAGTTTTTTGCCTGACTCTCCGGGAGTTTCTGAACCGGCTGGTATTCTCAGAGATGGGGTGATTTTGTCTGCCATCTCCCCTGATTTGCGATGGGTGCTGCAGGAATTTCAGGCCAATAGACCTGACCGTTGTCCACCGGAGAGACTGTTTGTCCCGGATAGATGGACCAGTAGAGTCATTTCCGAGGTTCATTCTTCGGTGTTGGCGGGTCATCCTGGGATTTTTGGTACCAGGGATTTGGTGGCTAGGTCCTTTTGGTGGCCTTCTTTGTCGCGGGATGTGCGTTCCTTTGTGCAGTCCTGTGGGATTTGTGCTCGGGCCAAGCCTTGCTGTTCTCGTGCCAGTGGATTGCTTTTGCCCTTGCCTGTCCAGAAGAGGCCCTGGACGCATATTTCCATGGATTTTATTTCGGATCTTCCAGTCTCTCAGAGAATGTCTGTCATCTGGGTAGTTTGTGATCGTTTTTCTAAAATGGTCCATTTGGTGCCCTTGCCTAAGTTGCCTTCCTCCTCCGATTTGGTTCCACTATTTTTTCAGAATGTGGTTCGTTTGCATGGTATTCCGGAGAACATTGTGTCTGACAGAGGATCCCAGTTTGTGTCCAGATTTTGGCGGTCCTTTTGTGCTAAGATGGGCATTGAATTATCTTTTTCGTCGGCCTTCCATCCTCAGACGAATGGCCAAGCCGAACGAACTAATCAGACCTTGGAAACTTATCTGAGATGTTTTGTTTCTGCTGATCAGGATGATTGGGTGACATTTTTGCCTTTGGCTAAGTTCGCCCTTAATAATCGGGCTAGTTCTGCTACTTTGGTTTTGCCTTTTTTTTGCAATTCTGGTTTTCATCCTCGTTTTTCCTCAGGTCAGGTTGAGCCTTCTGACTGTCCTGGGGTGGATTCTGTGGTAGATAGGTTGCAGCAGATTTGGAACCACGTGGTGGACAATTTGACGCTGTCACAAGAGAAGGCTCAGCGCTTTGCCAACCGCCATCGCTGTGAAGGTCCCCAACTTCGTGTGGGGGATTTGGTATGGTTGTCTTCTCGTTATGTTCCTATGAAGGTTTCCTCTCCTAAGTTCAAGCCTCGTTTCATCGGTCCTTATAAGATTCTCCAAATCCTCAACCCTGTGTTGTTTCGTTTGGACCTCCCTGCATCGTTTGCCATTCATAATGTGTTCCATAGGTCTTTGTTGCGGAGGTATGTGGTGCCTGTGGTCCCTTCTGTTGATCCTCCTGCTCCGGTCTTGGTCGAGGGAGAATTGGAGTATGTGGTGGAGAAGATCTTGGATTCTCGTGTTTCGAGACGGAAGCTTCAGTACTTAGTTAAATGGAAGGGCTATGGTCAGGAGGATAATTCCTGGGTTGTCGCCTCTGATGTCCATGCGGCCGATTTGGTTCGTGCCTTTCATTTGGCTCGTCCTGATCGGCCTGGGGGCTCTGGTGAGGGTTCGGTGACCCCTCCTCAAGGGGGGGGGTACTGTTGTGAATTCCATTCTCGGGCTCCCTCCTGTGGTCATGAGTGGTACTGTGTGAGTTCTGTTCTTGGGCTCCCTCTGGTGGCCTTTAGCGATACGGCTGGTCTGTAGCTGGCTCAGCTGGCTCGTTTCCTGCTATTCTGGTTCCTATGTAATTCACCTGGACCTTTACTTGTTGCCGGCTGTCGTTGTACTCTGTACTGGTTCTGTTTCCTCCTGGACTTCCCTTGTGACCTGTCTCCTCCTGGAGAAGCTAAGTCTTGCTAGTTCATTTTGCTCTTGTTTCCTTGAAAATGTTTCTCACTATATTATGAGTTCAGTCCAGCTTGCTTATATGTGATTTTTCGCTTGCTGGTAGCTCTGGGGTGCAGAGTGCGCCCCTCA
This sequence comes from Ranitomeya variabilis, assembly GCF_051348905.1. Taxonomy (NCBI): domain Eukaryota; kingdom Metazoa; phylum Chordata; class Amphibia; order Anura; family Dendrobatidae; genus Ranitomeya; species Ranitomeya variabilis. Next base: position 37,315,034 of record NC_135235.1, on the reverse strand, counting down.
CATCGTGAGTCAGTGTGGGGGTTCTTGTATTCTCTGCGTGGATAATAGTTTTTGATAGGGTTTTTTACTGACCACACAGATCCCTCGCTATCTTCTGACTATTTAGTGTCAGCGGGCCTCATTTTGCTTAAACCTGTTTTCATTTCTACGTTTGTATTTTCCCCTTAACTCACCGTCATTATTTGTGGGGGCTGTCTAAACTTTGGGGTTATTTCTCTGAGGCAAGTGAGGCTTGCTTTCTCTCTAGGGGTAACTAGTTTCTCAGGCTGTGAAGAGGCGTCTAGGTTTTTAGGTAACGCTCCACGGCTGCCTTTAGTGTGGTGGATAGGATCAGGGTTGCGGTAAGTATAGCTCCCATATCCCCAGAGCTTGTCCTAATAGTCTGGTTTACCTATCAGGTCAGTTTTGTGATCCTTACCACCAGGATCCATAACACATTGCACCGTCTGCGTTGAGACGTCACAGAGCTCAGACACAGAGGGAATGATGAGAGAGGGAGCGTCAGCTGACGTCTTCCACTCCCATCATTGTTTTCAACTGTATCGGCATACAGGACTGTTGTGAATTCCGTTCTTGGGCTCCCTCCGGTGGTTGTAAATGGCACTTTTGTGAATTCTGCCCTTGGGCTCCCTCCGGTGGTTTTAAGTGGAACTGCTGCTCCTTGGATTTAGCTTAGCAGCTGCTTCCACTGATCGTCTCTCCTGCTCTGCTATTTAGCCTGGCTCTGATCTTCAGCCAGTGCCAGCTGTCAATGTTTCTTGGTTGGATTCAGATCTCTCCTTGGATTTCATTGATAGTCGGTCCTGTTCAGCAAAGATAAGTCCTTGCATGTTCATTTGTTGTCCTTTTGCTGTGGACTTAATCATTCAGCTCATTTTATGTTTGCTCTAGTCCAGCTTGTCAGTATCCAATATTCTGTTAGGCTGGAAGCTCTGGGGAAGCAGATTTGCCCTCCACACCGTTAGTCAGGTGTGTAGATTTTTTGTAAACTCTGTGATGGATTTTTCTAGCTTTTAATACTGACCGCACAGTATCCTTTCCTAGTCTGTCTATCTAGTTAGAAGTGGCCTCCTTTGCTAAATCCTGTTTTCATTCTGTGTATGTCATTTCCCTCTCCACTCACAGTCCATATTTGTGGGGGGCTGTCTGTCCTTTGGGAACTTTCTCTGAGGCAAGATAGCTTTCCTGTTTCCATCTTTAGGGGTAGCTAGTTCTCCGGCTGTGACGAGATGTCTAGGGAGTGATAGGAACATTCCACGGCTACTTCTAGTGTTGTGTTAGGTTCAGGAACTGCGGTCAGTAAAGATACCATCTCCTCAGAGCTCGTCTCATGTTGCTCCTTAACCACCAGGTCATAACACAGGATGCCGAAATAGTTGAACGTACGATGGCAAGCGTAGCAGTGCTGATATTGGACCCCCCCTGACTCACGGGCCCCATAGCAGACGGGTGGTCTGTCGCCATCAGCGGTACGCCACTGCCCTATCCGTTCTCTCCATTCAGTTAATGACATAAGACTAATATCTTCCAGTAATCTGAACTTCTCACTCCCGTTTTCAAAACCTTTCTCATGCTGTGCAAGTTCTCTAGAACGCTCTACCCTGGACAATTTGATGAATTCCCAGAATCATAGCTTTCCTGTTTCCATCTTTAGGGGTAGCTAGTTCTCCGGCTGTGACGAGATGTCTAGGGAGTGACAGGAACATTCCACGGCTACGTCTAGTGTTGTGTTACGTTCAGGAACTGCAGTCAGTAAAGATACCATCTCCTCAGAGCTCGTCTCATGTTGCTCCTTAACCACCAGGTCATAACAGTACAGCTGTCCAGCAATGAATTGAATGCATCTCAAAAGAGGGGAAAAAAAAGTTCTGAGCCATTTTTTTTCTCTGCAGCCTGTTTTGTCTTTTTTTTTCCCCTTAATCTCTGGGTGGTTCAGGATTTTGGCGCTGACATGTATGTTCAGGGTTTGTTCTCTCGTGTGGATCAACTTGCTGCAAGGGTACAGAGTATCCAAGATTATGTTGTTCAGACTCCGGTTTTGGAGCCTAGAATTCCTACTCCTGATTTGTTTTTTTGGGATAGATCTAAGTTCTTGAACTTTAAAAATAACTGCAGATTGTTTTTTGCTTTGAGACCCCATTCCTCTGGTGACCCCATTCAGCAGGTGAAAATTGTCATCTCTCTGCTGCGTGGAGACCCTCAGGATTGGGCATTCTCCCTTGAGTCAGGGGATCCGGCATTACTTAATGTAGACGCATTTTTTCAAGCGCTCGGATTACTGAATGATGAACCTAATTCTGTGGATCAGGCAGAAAAAACCTTGTTGGCCCTGTGTCAAGGTCAGGAAGTGGCAGAAGTATACTGCCAGAAATTTAGAAAATGGTCTGTGCTCACTAAATGGAATGAAGATGATCTGGCTGCAATTTTCAGAAAGGGTCTTTCTGAAGCCCTTAAAGATGTTATGGTGGGGTTCCCCACGCCTGTTGGTTTGAACGAATCTATGTCTCTAGCCATTCAGATTGATCGGCGCCTGCGCGAGCGCAAGGTTGTGCACCATATGGCAGTGTCCTCTGAGCAGAGTCCTGAGCCTATGCAATGTGATAGGATTTGGACTAGAGCAGAACAGCAGGAATTCAGATGTCAGAATAGGCTGTGTTTTTACTGTGGTTATTCTGCTCATGCTATTTCTGATTGCCCTAAGCGTACTAAGAGGGTCGCTAGGTCTGTTACAATTAGTACGGTGCAGCCTAAATTTCTCTTGTCTGTTACCCTGATTTGCTCATTATCGTCCTTTTCTGTCATGGCATTTGTGGATTCAGGCGCTGCACTGAATTTAATGGACTTAGAGTTCGCCAGACGCTGTGGTTTTTCCTTACAGCCTTTGCAGAGCCCTATTACCTTAAGGGGCATTGATGCTACGCCATTAGCCAAGAATAAACCTCAGTACTGGACTCAGCTGACCATGTGCATGGCTCCAGCACATCAGGAAGATTGTCATTTTCTGGTGTTGCATAATTTGCATGATGTGGTTGTACTGGGTTTTCCATGGTTACAGGTACATAATCCAGTGCTGGATTGGAAATCCATGTTTGTGACTAGTTGGGGTTGTCAAGGGGTACATAGTGACGTTCCTTTGATGTCAATCTCCTCTCCCCCCTCTTCTGAAGTTCCTGAGTTTTTGTCGGATTTCCAGGATGTATTTGATGAGCCCAAGTCCAGTTCCCTTCCTCCTCATAGGGACTGTGATTGTGCTATTAACTTGATTCCTGGTTGTAAGTTCCCTAAGGGCCGACTTTTCAATCTGTCTGTGCCAGAGCATGCCGCCATGCGGAGTTATATTAAGGAGTCCTTGGAGAAGGGGCATATTCGGCCCTCTTCGTCACCGTTGGGAGCGGGATTCTTCTTTGTTGCCAAGAAGGATGGCTCCTTGAGACCCTGTATTGATTATCGCCTTCTTAATAAGATCACGGTCAAATTCCAATACCCTTTACCTTTGCTTTCTGATTTGTTTGCTCGGATTAAGGGGGCTAGTTGGTTTACTAAGATTGACCTTCGAGGGGCATATAATCTTGTTCGTATTAAACAGGGTGACGAATGGAAAACTGCATTTAATACGCCCAAAGGCCATTTTGAATACCTTGTGATGCCATTCGGGCTCTCTAATGCCCCATCTGTGTTTCAGTCCTTCATGCATGATATCTTCCGGAATTATCTTGATAAATTCATGATTGTATATTTGGATGAAATCTTGATTTTTTCCGACGATTGGGAGTCTCATGTGAAACAGGTCAGGATGGTATTTCAGATCCTTCGTGCTAACACTTTATTTGTGAAGGGGTCTAAATGCCTATTTGGAGTTCAGAAGGTTTCTTTTTTGGGTTTTATTTTTTCTCCCTCGGCTATAGAAATGGATCCTGTTAAGGTCCAAGCCATTCATGATTGGATTCAACCCACTTCTGTGAAGAGCCTTCAGAAATTTTTGGGCTTTGCTAATTTTTATCGCCGTTTCATTGCCAACTTTTCCAGTGTGGTTAAGCCCCTGACCGATTTGACGAAGAAAGGCACTGATGTGATGAATTGGTCCTCTGCGGCTGTTGAGGCCTTTCAGGAGTTTAAACGTCGATTTACTTCTGCCCCTGTGTTGCGTCAGCCGGATGCTTCTCTTCCTTTTCAGGTTGAGGTTGACGCTTCTGAGATTGGGGCAGGGGCCGTTTTGTCTCAGAGAAGTTCTGATGGTTCTTTGATGAAACCGTGTGCATTCTTCTCCAGAAAGTTTTCGCCTGCGGAGCGTAATTATGATGTCGGCAATCGGGAGTTGTTGGCTATGAAGTGGGCATTTGAGGAGTGGCGACATTGGCTTGAGGGAGCCAAGCACTGCATTGTGGTCTTGACCGACCATTAGAATCTGATTTACCTCGAGTCTGCCAAGCGGTTGAATCCTAGACAGGCCCTTAGGTCCCTGTTTTTCTCCCATTTTGATTTTGTGGTCTCGTATCTGCCGGGATCTAAGAATGTTAAGGCTGATGCCCTCTCTAGGAGTTTTTTGCCTGATTCTCCAGAAGTCCTTGAGCCGGTTGGTATTCTCAAGGAGGGGGTGATTCTTTCTGCCATCTCCCCTGATTTACGGCGGGTGCTTCAGGAATTTCAGGCTGATAAACCTGACCGCTGTCCAGTGGGGAAACTGTTTGTTCCTGATAGATGGACTAGTAAGGTAATCTCTGAGGTTCAGTGTTAGGTGTTGGCTGGTCATCCTGGGATTTTTGGTACCAGAGATTTGGTTGCTAGGTCCTTTTGGTGGCCTTTCTTGTCGCGGGATGTGCGTTATTTTGTGCAGTCCTGTGGGACTTGTGCCCGGGCCAAGCCTTGCTGTTCCCGCGCTAGTGGGTTGCTTTTGCCTTTGCCGGTCCCTGAGAGGCCCTGGACGCATAATTCCATGGATTTTATTTTGGATCTTCCTGTTTCCGAGAAGATGTCTGTTATCTGGGTGGTTTGTGACCGGTTTTCTAACATGGTCCATTTGGTACCTTTGCCTAAATTGCCTTCCTCCTCTGATTTGGTTCCATTGTTTTTTCAGCATGTGGTTCGTTTGCATGGCATTCCGGAGAATATGGTGTCTGACAGAGGTTCGCAGTTTGTTTCTAGGTTTTGGCGGTCCTTTTTGTGCTAGGATGGGCATTGATTTGTCTTTTTCTTCTGCGTTTCATCCTCAGACAAATGGCCAAACTGAGCGAACCAATCAGACCTTGGAAACCTGTTTGAGATGCTTTGTGTCTGCTGATCAGGATGATTGGGTGGCCTTCTGGCCGTTGGCCGAGTTTGCCCTTAATAATCGGGCTAGTTCGGGTACTTTGGTTTAGCCTTTTTTTTGTAATTTTGGTTTTCATCCTCGTTTTTTTTCAGGGCAGGTTGAGCCTTCTGATTGTCCTGGTGTGGATTCTGTGGTGGACAGGTTACAGCAGATTTGGACTCATGTGGTGGACAATTTGACGTTGTCTCAGGAAAAGGCTCAACGTTTTGCTAACCGCCATCGGTGTGTTGGTCCCCGGCTTCGTGTTGGGGATTTAGTTTGGTTATCTTTTCGTCGTGTTCCTATGAAGGTTTCTTCCCCTAAGTTCAAGCCTCGCTTTATTGGTCCCTATAAGATTTCTGAGATTATCAATCCGGTATCTTTTCGTTTGGCCCTTCATGCCTCTTTTGCCATCCATCTTTTGTCAAGTGGAAGGGTTATGGCCAGGAGGATAATTCTTGGGTTGTTGCCTCCGATGTCCACGCCGCCGATTTGGTTCGTGCCTTTCACTTGGCTCGTCCTGATCGGCCTGGGGGCTCTGGTGAGGGTTCGGTGACCCCTCCTCAAGGGGGGGGTACTGTTGTGAATTCCGTTCTTGGGCTCCCTCCGGTGGTAGTAAATGGCACTTTTGTGAATTCTGCCCTTGGGCTCCCTCCGGTGGTTTTAAGTGGAACTGCTGCTTTTTGGATTTAGCTTAGCAGCTGCTTCCACTGATCGTCTCTCCTGCTCTGCTATTTAGCCTGGCTCTGATCTTCAGCCAGTGCCAGCTGTCAATGTTTCTTGGTTGGATTCAGATCTCTCCTTGGATTTCATTGATAGTCGGTCCTGTTCAGCAAAGATAAGTCCTTGCATGTTCATTTGTTGTCCTTTTGCTGTGGACTTAATCATTCAGCTCATTTTATGTTTGCTCTAGTCCAGCTTGTCAGTATCCAATATTCTGTTAGGCTGGAAGCTCTGGGGAAGCAGATTTGCCCTCCACACCGTTAGTCAGGTGTGTAGATTTTTTGTAAACTCTGTGATGGATTTTTCTAGCTTTTAATACTGACCGCACAGTATCCTTTCCTAGTCTGTCTATCTAGTTAGAAGTGGCCTCCTTTGCTAAATCCTGTTTTCATTCTGTGTATGTCATTTCCCTCTCCACTCACAGTCCATATTTGTGGGGGGCTGTCTGTCCTTTGGGAACTTTCTCTGAGGCAAGATAGCTTTCCTGTTTCCATCTTTAGGGGTAGCTAGTTCTCCGGCTGTGACGAGATGTCTAGGGAGTGATAGGAACATTCCACGGCTACTTCTAGTGTTGTGTTAGGTTCAGGAACTGCGGTCAGTAAAGATACCATCTCCTCAGAGCTCGTCTCATGTTGCTCCTTAACCACCAGGTCATAACACAGGATGCCGAAATAGTTGAACGTACGATGGCAAGCGTAGCAGTGCTGATATTGGACCCCCCCTGACTCACGGGCCCCATAGCAGACGGGTGGTCTGTCGCCATCAGCGGTACGCCACTGCCCTATCCGTTCTCTCCATTCAGTTAATGACATAAGACTAATATCTTCCAGTAATCTGAACTTCTCACTCCCGTTTTCAAAACCTTTCTCATGCTGTGCAAGTTCTCTAGAACGCTCTACCCTGGACAATTTGATGAATTCCCAGAATCCACAGTTTTAAGTGTGTTCTAAAAACACATTTCTTTAGACTGTTCTACCACCTTACTAATCGCTGCAAGAGAAATTGACATGCTGCAGTCTGGAAAGACACGCCGCATATCGGTCTCCGCAAGTAATCCATAAGCGGCTATGCACATGTGACAAGGGCAACCGGGGGGGGAGGTAGTTGTGGCCGAGTTATTTCTTTATTGAACAGTGGTGAAGAAGAGCACGAGTACAACACTGGTTTTCTTACTCTCTCCCTCACGCTTTCCAACTGCACCCACAGCAGCTGCAGCAGCCAAAGATTTGAGTAATTCCACACACCGGAATTGCCCCTTTAGAAGCGGGGGCCCTTTCAGAGTTCTGGGGCCCGTGTTGCAGTCTTTAGCCCTTTTATCTAGTCAGACCTCTCCCATCCAAGGGGTCTGGCATTGCCCAGTCTGCAATACACGTCTACCCTGGCCAGCGAATCAGGGCAGTTCTGAGGAAGCAACAGCTTCCTCTCCCCATGAGGCTGCAAGGCCAGCCTCTCTGCTGCTGGCCTAGCCCACCAGTTTAACTGTTGCTTTCCCTAATCTAACAACAGTACTTAAAGGGGATATCCCCACAGTGCACAATACCGTACAATAACATATGTTACATTAGAATAATACAAACACAGACTTTATAATAAGACACATATGTTGCATTATAGTGCAAAACACATAAGATGCACAGGGGTGACACAGAGGGAGCAGAGGGCGCAAATGAAGGTACCTCCCACCCCCTTACACACACATAGTGGACATGGGACTTCTAGAAATTCCATCCACTATGCTGTAACATCTAGGCACTGTGGGTTCATCAAACCCACGGCAATTACAGATCGTGGGCTACCCTTAGGTATGCAGTTGATAAAATCTTGTCTGCCCAAAGCCACCACTAGAGGGAGCTTAGTGAATACTGCATAGAAAAATTATGCTCCTAATCTCCCCCTAGTGGTAGTTGTAAAAAGGCAGTATTTTACTATATAAATGGGTTGTCTCAACTTTTGCACCTTTTGGGGACAAATTATTTATTTGTTTTTACACAACCTCTTAACGTCCAATGACGGACAGAGTTCGTCATTGGACGCCTCCCCCTGTTTGGTGCGTGCCCCGGTGATGAGCCCGCACCTTTTCCGGCACATGACAGCTGATCTGATCACCTGACATGTGCCTCAAACAGCTGCGGGTGGAATCGCAATTCACCCGCTACTGTTATGTTAAATGCCGCTGTAAAACACTGACAGGGGCATTTAACATACATGCACAGGAAGCGCGTCATTATCTCCTCCCATCAAGGCCCGTGTCACATGACCGTGGGTCACCGATGGGTTGGCATGACAACCCGGGGTTAGCAGGTGACCTCTGTGGTCGTCATTGCTAGATCGCTATGAGCGCCGCCTGGTGGTCGGCGCTCATAACAAGTGAGCTCTATGTAGCAGAGGCGATCGGACAGCTGCAGTTTCTAGTCTCCTATGGAGGCTATTGAAGCAAGTAAAAAGTAAAAAAATCCATGTTTTTAAAAATATAAAAAAAATTAAAACATATATATAAGTTCAAATCACTCCCCAAACATACACATATTTGGTATCACCGCATTCAGAATCACCCGATCTATTAATATATAAAAATAATTCATCTAATTGGTAAACAGAGCAGCGAGAAAAAAAATCTAAATGCTAGAATTATTATTTTTTGGTCGCTGCAACATTGCAATAAAATGGAATAACGGGTGATCAAAAGATCGTATCTACTCTAAAATGGTATAAATGAAAACCTCAGCTCGGCATGCAAAAAATAAGTCCTCACCCGTCCCCAGGTCCCAAAAAATGGAGACGCTACAGGTCTCGGAAAATAGCGACACTTTTTTTTAACCAAATTTTGGAATTTTTTTTCACCACTTAAATAAAAAAGAACCTAGACATGTTTGGTGTCTATGAACTCGTAATGACCTGGAGAATCGGAAGAATCATAATGGCAGGTCAGTTTTAGCATTTAGTGAACCTAGCAAAAAGCAAAACAAAAAGTAAGTGTGGGATTGCACTTTTTTTGCAATTTAACTACACTTGGAACTTTTTTCCCATTTTCTGTTACACAACATGGTAAAACCAATGGAGTCATTCAAAAGTACAACACATCCCGCAAAAACCAAGCCCTCACATGGCCAAAAAATAAAAACGTTACGGCTCTGGGAAGAAGTGGAGCAAAAAATGAAAATGCAAAACCAAAAATACCCCTGGTCGTTAAGGGGTTAAATGCATGTTTTGTGGGCTAGAAATCATTTTTGCTGTTGGGTTTCATTAAAAATTTTCAGGATCCAAGTGGTAACGTTTCTCCTTGTGGAGACTGACATGCCAAAGTGAGGAGACTTTTAACCCCATAACCCCGAGGGTGGTTTGCACGTTAAGGTACCGTCACACTAAGCGACGCTGCAGCGATAGCGACAGCAATGCCGATCGCTGCAGCGTCGCTGTGTGGTCGCTGGAGAGCTGTCACACAGACCGCTCTCCAGCGACCAGCGATGCCGAGGTCCCCGGGTAACCAGGGTAAACATCGGGTTGCTAAGCGCAGGGCCGCGCTTAGTAACCCGATGTTTACCCTGGTTACCAGCGTAAAAGTTAAAAAAACAAACAGTACATGCTCACCTGCGCGTCCCCCAGCCTCTGCATCCTGACGCTGACTGAGCTCCGGCCCTAACAGCAGAGCGGTGACGTCACCGCTGTTGCTTTCACTTTCAGTTTAGGGCCGGCGCTTTAGTGTCAGGAAGCAGAGGCTGGGGGACGAGCAGGTGAGCATGTACTGTTTGTTTTTTTAACTTTTACGCTGGTAACCAGGGTAAACATCGGGTTACTAAGCGCGGCCCTGCGCTTAGTAACCCGATGTTTACCCTGGTTACCAGTGTAAAATATCGCTGGTATCGTCGCTTTTGCTGTCAAACACGGCGATACACGGCGACCTAGCGACCAAATAATGTGCAGACCTTCTAGCAGCGACCTGCAATTTCACAGCGGGATCCAGATCGCTGCTGCGTGTCAAATACAGCGATATCGCCATCCAGGTCGCTGCAACGTCACGGATTGCTGGCGATATCGCCTAGTGTGACGGTACCTTTAATGACGGGGCCAATATTTACAATTCTGACCACTGTCCCTTCATGAGGTTATAACTCTGTAACCCTTCAACGGATCCTGATGATTCTGACAACGTTTTCTCATGACATATTGTACTTCATGATAGTGGTAAAATTTCTATGATATTATCTGCGTTTATTTGTGAAAAAAAACAACAGAAATTTGGCAAAAATTTAGAAAATTTCGCAATTTTCCAACTTTGAATTTTGATGCCCTTAAATCAATGAGATATGTCACACAAAATACTTAATAAGTAACAGGGGTCTATATGATAGAAAATAACCAAGTGTGACACCATTCTAAAAACTGCACCCCTCAAGGTGCTCAAAACCACATTCAAGAAGTTTATTAACCCTTCAGGTGTTTCACAGGAATTTTTGGAATGTTTAAAAAAAAAATGAACATTTAACTTTTTTCACAAAAAATTTACTTCAGCTCCAATTTGTTTTATTTTACCAAGGGTAACAGGAGAAAATGGACCCCAAAAGTTGTTGTACAATTTGTCCTGAGTACGCCGATAACCCATATGTGGGGGTAAACCACTGTTTGGGCGCATGGCAGAGCTCGGAAGGGAAGGAGCGCAGTTTGATTTCTCAATGCAAAATTAATTGGAATTGAGATGGGACGCCATGTTGCCTTTGGAGAGCCCCTGATGTGCCTAAACATTAAAACCCCCACAAGTGACACCATTTTGGAAAGCAGACCCCCTAAGGAACTTATCTAGAGGTGTGGTGAGCACTTTGACCCATTAAGTGATTCACAGAAGTTTATAATATAGAGCCGTAAAAATAAAAAAATCATATTTTTTCACAAAAATGATTTTTCGCCCCCAATTTTTTATTTTCCTAAGGATAACAGAAGAAATTGGACCCCAAAAGTTGTTGTACAATTTGTCCTGAGTATGCTAATACCCCATATGTGGGGGTAAACCACTGTTTTGGCGCATTGCAGAGCTCGGAAGGGAAGGAGTGTCATTTGACTTTTCAATGCAAAATTGACTGGAATTGAGATGGGATGCCATGTTGCGTTTGGAGAGTCCCTGATGTGCCTAAACATTGAAACCCCCCACAAGTGACACCATTTTAGATACTAGACCCCCTAAGGAACATATCTAGATGTGTGGTGAGCACTATGAACCTCCAAGTGTTTCACTACAGTTTATAACGCAGAGACGTGAAAATAAAAATTATTTTTTTCCAGAAAAATTATTTTTTAGCCCCCGGTTTTGTATTTTCCCAAGGGTAACAGGAGAAATTGGACCCCAAAAGTTGGTGTACAATTTGAGTACGTTGATACCCCATATGTGGGGGGAAACCACCATTTGGGCGCATGGCAGAGCTCGGAAGGGAAGGAGCGCCGTTTGGAATGCAGACTTAGATGGATTGGTCTGCAGGTGTCACATTGCGTTTGCAGAGCCCCTGATGTACCTAAACAGTAGAAACCCCCCACAAGTGACCCCATATTGGAAACTAGACCCCCCAAGGAACTTATCTAGATGTGTTGTGAGAACTTTGAACCCCCAAGTGTTTCACTACAGTTTACAATGCAGAGCCATGAAAATAAAAATAAAAAATTTTCTTCCACAAAAAGTATTATTTTAGCCCACGAGCGTGGCAGCTTGCATATGACGTACTATCCCGTCACTGGGAATTAAGTCCCAGGTCACCTCGACGGGATAGTACGTCATATGGGATTAAGGGGTTAAGCCTCGCAATGCTCTTCTGGGAAATATGCAAATTGTCTCTTCAGAAAAGAAGAGGACTAGTACTCTAGCGCCACCTATTGGAAGCAGCAATCCTAAAAGTCAATGTTGACCCTTTAACGAGCCTTGACACTTGACTTATGTGAAAAGTCAAAACCAGAATCTCAGTTTGCTGACACTGTGTTTCGGGGCCCTGCCCCTTGTCTGTGCAAAGTTTGAGATCTGGATTCGGTGGGTGAGAGGTGTTTGACCGGGATCCAAGGGGTAACATTTCTCCTTGTGGACATTGACAGGTGAAGCCACTGTGCCGTAGCAGATATATCTAGATAATGGCATTTATACAGCATCCACTTGATGTTGAAGTGAATGAGCTGCAATACTTGGCACCGCCCCTGGATACAAGTGGCGCTGTTCTTCAATAAAATCCCATTTCCTCTAATTTTAGACAATCCAATAGTCAAATATAAACGATGGCTGTCCAAATGTCTAGTGAAACAAGAATCAGGAATTTTGGATCTTAAGGGTATGTGCACACGTCTTTTTGAGGTCTGCGGATTTTTCCGCAGCGGATTTGTGAAAATCTGCGTTTTACCTGCGGATTTCCTGCGGAATTACTGCGGATTTTGTGCAGATTCCACCTGCGGTTTTACACCTGCGTTTTTCTATTATGGAGCAGGTGTAAACCGTTGCCTAATCCGCACAAAGAATTGACATGCTGCGGAATGTAAACCGCTGCGTTTCCGCGCGTTTTTTTCCGCATGTGCACAGCGGATTGCGTTTTCCATAGGTTTACATTGTACTGTAAACGCATGGGAAACTGCTGCGGACCCGCAGCTGCAGAAACGCTGCGGATCCGCAGCAAAATCCGCATGTGAACATAGCCTAAAGGGAATCTGTCACCTAATTTTTCGCATATAAGCTGCGGCCACTGCCATTAGGGGCTTATCTGCAGGCAGCATTACAGAATGCTGTACATAGGCCCCTGAGGGTGGTGGTCGCAGCTTATAGGCCAAAAACGGGGCACACTCCTCCGTGTGCGCGTACCGCCGCAGGAGAAACAGCGCTAAAGTTAAGCGCTGTCTCCTGCGTTTGGTGCTGAAGCCGGCATTCATTCCTTCTCCCCAGCAGCGTTCGCTGGAGAGAAGGAATGAAAAATCAAGGTTTTTTTAATTATTTTTGTGTTTAAAATAATGTTCCTGGTCACCTCCCGCCTCCCACCCCCTGTGCGCCCGTCCGCTTGCATTAAAATACTCACCCAGCCTATAAGCTGCGACCACCACCCTGTAGCGCTGTCTCCTGCACGGTCCATGTGGTCCTCAGTCGGCACACGGCTGCTGCACGTGTGCCACACTGATGTGCCATGTGAGCACACGGACACGGGTAACTCCGGTACCGATTTTTCCGGTACCAGAATTATCTTGATGTGTGAGACTGGCCTACGGCAGGTGTATGGGGGAAAATTAGTTATTCCTTGCTGGCCCATCCATAAACATGAAGACACCCCTTGACCTTTGGCATCTGCTGGGGCAGTGCACTGTTTCATGTAGACTGTAGCTGCTGCAGAACATCTTTTTTTTTAAGGAAGATTCCTTCAATATCATTATTTGTTAGAAAGCCTCCTACTTACAAAAAGAGGTTCTGCAGAAGCTGTTAGACTACATGCACACGTTGCAGATTTGACTGTGGAATTTTCTGTGCAGATTTTGCATTTCTTTGCAGAAAACGCAGGCCAGAATCTGCTCCTTTTTTTTTGGTCTGTGCACACGTTGCAGATTTTTGTGCGGATTTCTTCCCACTGCGGATTTCTATTATGGAATTGGTGCAGAAACGCAGCAGTTCTGCACAAAGTAGTGACATGCTCCTTTTTTGAATCTGCTGCGTTTTCCGTGCAGATTTTTCCGCACCGTTAGCACAGCATTTTTTTTTTTTTTTACCATTGATTTACATTGTACCGTAAATCACTTGCAGATCTGCAGCGTTTCTGCGCGGAAAAAAAGCTGCAGATCTACAGGAAATCTGCAACGTGTGCACATAGCCTTAGAGATGAGCGACTAATAATTGTACATAACATTGCGCCGAGCCTACAAATCAGAAGCGGGACCACGGATATTAGCGGTCACGGACTACCAATGTGGCCACTGGACCAGGATCCTGCGAATGGATTCACTCATATCTAGAAAATGGACTGCAAATTTGTAAAAAAAGAAACAAACAAAAAAAAACCACTTAGTTAAGAAGTTCTGCAGCAGCAGTGCTTTTTTATTATACCCGGCTATATATATTTATCTATGTATATCTATATCTCTATATATATATATTTATCTTTATATATATCTATATCTATCTATATAATATATATTTTAAATTTCCAAATTTTCCGGACTGTCCAGGAATTTGTGGACGGGTGTGAGGACAGATCTGGAGCAGGCGGATGGGGGGCGGAGGATCCCGGGCAGGGGGGGCGGAGGATCCCGGGCAGGGGGGGCGGAGGATCCCGGGCAGGGGGGGCGGAGGATCCCGGGCCTTGTGGGCGGGGGGCAGTCTCATGACTCGCTCCGGGCGGGGCTCATTCTGGCCAGACTCACTTGTTGGAGCCTCCACTAAGGGAAGAAAGTGACAGGCTGCCCGGGGAAGACGTGCTGACGGCGGGGAGCAGGTAGGGAGACCCCCCAGAAAGGCCAGAGAGGGGAGAAGGAGCTGGGGGCCGGGAGGAGGAGGAAGACCGGGCAACTTCTCTGCAAGGTGGAGGAGGCGCAGGCTGCCAGTGTGCCAGCAGCTACAGATGCAGCAGAGCTCAGTGTGCCATGTAATACTTGGAATTGTCAGATTTTCCACAGCCGCAGTGTTGTGTGACTATCTGCAGTCCTATGTAAAAACACAAAAAAGACTCTCAAATGAGCCATCTCAGCTCTGCTACATTTGTATCCTAGAGATGGCAGTGACTGGTGATTATAAGGTGTAATATCCCCCAGCCAGGAGAGGTGGGACACTGTATAGTGCCAATATATCTAACTAATATTATTATTATTATTATTCTCTTATGGATGGTTTTACCTCCTAAATACTCTGTGTATTTCCATAGACTTTTCTGGCTAGCACGGTACCACAATGTTTTTTTTTTTTAATTGTACGCCTTTCTGTTACTGTCACTATTATCATTATTCCTATTCTCATTTTCAGCCTCCTCACTACTATCTTATTACTTATTACTATCACTCTTGGGCTCCATTCACACACCTGTTTCCTTTTTTACAGCAGTGTAACATGAACCATTTTCCTCTCCTGTGTCGTCCCTTTTGCACTTTTATTTCTCATCCATTTTTAAAATGTTTAAGAGGGAAACTTTCTGAACTTTTATTTCTCCGTTGATTTTTGACGATGGATCAATTAAAACGGATGAAACGCGGATGGATAAAATGTTGTAAAATGAATGTCTTTTATTTCTCACAATTTTTTTCAATGTCCTAGAATGATCTGTAAAACAGCTAATAGGATGTTCTCTGGGTCTCGCGGATCTGTTTTTAAGGCTCATTCATATGTCTGATTTTCACGTACGAGTCCCATCCATTGTTTTCACAGTTAGCGCTCGCACCTATGATATTTTATGGGGCCTTTCACATGACTGTGTTTTGTTTGTTTTGTGAACTGAGTGGTCCACGGAAAATTGCAGAGATGTGTCCAATTTGGATTCAAGGATTGGATCAAAATTGACAAATCAATGGGGCCGTGAAAAATATTGGACTGCACTCGGATGACATCAGGGACTGTCAGAAAGAAGAAAGTGGAGAAACTTTTTTTTTAATTTCTTCACTGATGACCCTCAGAATAACCGGCCCGTTTTTCTTGTACGTGTGAATGATCCCCAATACTGATCTGTGTGTGGATCAATGACACAGAAATTATCTCTCTCTTCTATATTCCTTACTTCTACTATAATATTCATTATTTTTACTATTCTTATTTTTGATTTCTTGTCCGCATTAGGCTTCGACGCATTTCAATCCCCAGCACCAAAATTGTGTGATTGCCACAAACGCATTGACCAAAGCAGAGCTATCATTAATATGTGGCCGCTGCTACTGAGAGGCCCATATACCATAGAATGAGACTCCAGTATTGGGGATCATTCAGAAAAGCGTATATTCGGTCCGTATGTTGTCAGTGTGCCGAAAAGGACGCACACCGGCATGCAGGCCAACGCAAGTGGATGGGGCAGTTCATATGAGCGTGGTATATATGGACTGATGGTCCACATGGGGAAAAGGTGGCGCATGTGGGGAAAAGGTGGCGCATGTGGGGAAAAGGGGTCTCGTGGGGACAAGGTGGCGCATGTGGGGACAAGGTGGCGCATGTGGGGACAAGGTGGCGCATGTGGGGACAAGGTGGCGCATGGGGGAAAAGATGCCGTATGCACAACTTTGAACATTTTTCGGATGAGTTTGTTTTTGTTTTTTTTACTTTTGTATAGTTTTTTTTAATTCTTGATGTATAAAACTGGATGCCATACAGATGTAAAAAATGGACACATGGGTGACAATGCGGATGAAAACTCATTCTTATTTTTTACTGGATGATTTTTCATCCGGCCTTCTACCTTTTGGGGTCTAGGTACTTAGGCTGGTTTCACACTTGCGTTTTTGTCTGCAGCGTTTTTTGCACAAAAAAGCATGCGTTTTTTTCCCTATAT
This sequence comes from Ranitomeya variabilis, assembly GCF_051348905.1. Lineage (NCBI taxonomy): Eukaryota > Metazoa > Chordata > Amphibia > Anura > Dendrobatidae > Ranitomeya > Ranitomeya variabilis. The sequence continues at coordinate 37,298,561 of NC_135235.1, read as the reverse complement.
TTAACATTGAAAACGCATGCGTTTTTTGCACATGCGTTTGGTCGCGTTTTTAAACGCATGCGTTTTTTGTCTGCATGCGTTCATTTTCAAAAATGCTACCTGCAGTATTTTCTTGCGCGTTTTTTTGCCGCGAAAAAACGCATGCGTTTTTTCGCGGCAAAAAAATGCATTGCTGTCTATGTAAACGCATGCGTTTTTAAGCACATGCGTTTGTTTGCGCTAAAAACGCATGCGTTTTTATAGAAAAAAACCAGAAAACACACTGAAAAGCCACCCACCACCATCAAGGTGATAAAGGGATCCAAACCCTAACCCTAACTCTACCCCTAACCTCACCCCTAACCGTTTAATGAACATTTTCTGACAGTCATATTGCCACGTATTTAAGTGACACGTATCACGTATTTCAGTGCCACGTATGCCACGTGCCACGTATTTAAGTGCCACGTGCCACATATTTAAGTGCCACGTGCCACGTATTAAAGTGCCATGTGCCACGTATTTCAGTGCCACGTATGCCACGTGCCACGTATTTAAGTGCCACATATTTAAGTGCCACGTATCACGTATTTCAGTGCCACGTATGCCACGTGCCACGTATTTAAGTGCCACGTGCCACGTATTTAAGTGCCACGTGCCACGTATTTAAGTGCCACGTGCCACGTATTTAAGTGCCACGTGCCACGTATTTAAGTGCCACGTGCCACGTATTTAAGTGCCACATGCCACGTATTTAAGTGCCACGTGCCACGTATTTAAGTGCCACGTGCCACGTATTTAAGTGCCACGTGGCACATATTTAAGTGCCACATGCCACGTATTTAAGTGCCACGTATTTGAGTGCCACGTATTTAAGTACCACGTATTTCAGTTGCACGTATTTCAGTGCCACGTATTTCAGTCACGTTTAGGGTTAGGGTTAGGGGTAGGGGTAGGGTTAGGGTTTTCTTGTTTTTTCTTGTGTTTTCTTGTGTTTTCTTGTGTTTTTCTATAAAAACGCATGCGTCTAAAAAACGCATGCGTTTTACCGCGTTTACATGCGTTTTTCACACATGCGTTTTTAAAAAAAAACGCATGCAGACAAAAACGCAAGTGTGAAACCAGCCTTAGACGTTAGATGCAGTGGTCCAGCTGAATACCACCCCACTGCGCAGCTTAGATGCAGCGCGTCCAGCTCTTTGCCTCCTTGTGTTCCCAGATTGACAGGTTACCTATTCACAACAAATGGCGTCTTTCTATTTTGGAAGCCATGTCCCCAGATTTCTCACGCTTTGCAAGTGTCAGGCCTGATAAATATGGCGTTCAGCCTGATCCAGAGCGACTGAATTGATAAATTTTCCCTGCTGAATGGCAGAAGGTCGTGATCTGTTGTTGGAAAGCTGCAGGATGTCACCGACCGATAGTCGCAACGCACAAGTAGTCAGATCGTACGACAAGGAGATGGCGTCGTACCGGAGCCGCCTGGGACCGGTCACCACTTCTAGTTCTCGGTTGTAGCTCAAGAATACGTCACCGTCAATATGACTTTCCTCTTAGGTTGCAAAATGTTGTTTCCTAGAGAATCAAAGTTTCATCCTGTGACTTGTTACATCATGTGCCTTGCAGGATATGGACATCTATGGGGGCTTATTTTTTATACTTAAACCAATGTTATCGCACACAAAAAGCAGGACAGGAGCGACCCATAGAGTAGTATGTTCTTAAATGAGAACTTGATAACAGAGAGCAACAGCTTAAGTGCTCACTTTATTTTCTTTAATTAAAGGGGTTGGCCACCACTTTAGCGGCCCCAGAGCCCCGTGTAAACTAAAAACACTATATACTCACCTTGGCATTGTATCTGCATTATATTATGTCACATGAACGCTGCAGCCTATCACCTGGATGGAGGGAAGTGTAAGCGCTGCAGCCCATCAGTAGCCACAGCTGTGCTCATGTAACATAATGAACATTGGTAGACACAGCGCCGGTCCAGAAAAGAAGTACACAATGATTTTGTTTTGAATGGGTGCCTTTAAGAAGGGGTTGTCCTAGTAGTGAACAATCCCTTTAAAAGGGGAAGGTTTGATACAGTAGTGTAGACAATAGCTGCACAAATATTTTCGTCCATCTTTTAAAACAATGTATCAGTGGATACAATGTATCAGTCTGAAGTCCAGAGATGCATAGTTCTCGTTATGTTTCTACTTATTCGTGGGGAACAGCGATCCCTGGAATAAATCCCTGATCTCGGCGTCATATGGAGCTTCTTGGGAGGGAGGTTGAGACAAAACCACGAAAGGACAGAGCATGCGGCATGCAAACCCTAAAAATATGCGATTCCTTAGGGTGGATCACAGGGGCTGTAACTTTACACCGCTGACAAATCAGCAGCAAATGTTTTCAGTTTGGAGTTTTGTGCAGATTTCACTCTTAGTAATTTTGTGACTTTTTTTCCAAAGCAAATCAGCCTCAAAGATGTCTGGATTTTGCAGCAGATTTGCCAGTGATGTAAATTACAGCTCATGTGAAGCCCCCCAATATGGCATACGGACAGTGATAACCCGTGAGACGGCCCCTCTGATGGATCTGTGTGATTTGGACGTCACATTACAAAAACCCCAATTTATTTTCTGCACAGAAAAAGCTGCACGAACCATCATATGTAGCCACAGCCTAATAAACCATTACTGTCTCAAAATCAGAAATGTTAAAATTGCAAAGTTCTGGGAAAAACGAGCAACTTTGCATTTTGCTGATTAAATCTCTTCTCCGTTTTCAAGAATGATCCAATTTTAAATATTATTTAGTGCTCATAGCCTAGGTGACCGGCCTCATATGCAGTCCATCTCCCATGCAAGCTGTTGTCTGTGTAGCTGGCTGCATCGCTGGATCCCTCGATGCTGTAGAATCCGAGCTGCCTCTGCTTGCCGCATCAGACAGCTGCAACCCTGCCACTGGGCCAAACTGTCAGTCATCATGAACATCAAGTTGTCGCCCAGCCTGGGCAGTGGGGTACTCGGTACCAGGTCCGGTCTCAAAGGGGGATGTCACAGTGGCTGCGACCCGGTCCGTGGCCCTGGGGCTCAACGTTAAAGGGGAACGGTCTTTAAAGGGGAAAATGTTTGAGTCTGTTGTGACGCCACCTGTGGTGTTCGGTCAGTAGTGAGACCGACGCTGCGTTGAAGGGGTCCCCTGGAGGATGTTGTGGCAGCAGGGCGTTACACTTCCTCCAGGTGAAGCGGGGTCCCCAGGGGTCCTAAGGTGTGTGGCCAAAATGATGGAGGAGACAAGCTGTAAGTCTTTACCTGGTTTACTGTAGTTGGCAGGCCACAGTCCAGAGTACCATGCACGGATGATGGTGGTCTGGCCCGTTCAGAGGCAATGGAGGGTTCCCTTGTTCCAGTAGAGGTCCGTGAGCCTTTCCATCTAGCGCTTGCTGTATGTGAAGTCCCTGCTGTCTGAAGCTTCCTGCAGAGTCCTCTATCCCCCCTGTCCTGAGACAGGTACCTGCATGACGGGCAGCTTGAGCCGTTTTACAGGGACTCTATCCTGCCCCAGGCTCCTCAGGTGTGGTGTGGGCAATGTCTGTTTGATCTTATGCCCTCCGGTTCTGCCAAGTGTCGTACAGTTCCACTAAGGCCTCGGGCTCCCCGTACCCGGCTTCTGCGCTATGGCTCTGAGGGTGCCCGGTCACAGTTCCACTCTGAGCCCTGTTCCTCTCCTTTGCTCCTTCCCTTCCGGCTCCTCCACATCCAACCCTCCAGGTTGTTTCTCCTTTCCCAGAGGCTGCAGCTCCCTCGTGGCTGCCAGGCCTCTCACGTCTGCTCCAGACGTCCTTCCACTTCAGTCTCGGTCCAACTAGCCTAACTCCTCCTCCAGGTCAGGATACATGTATCCTAGGGAAGCTCCCCTGAATCTGGGTATTGAGCTCCCCCTCCTGGCCTGGATTCAGAATGTGTTGCATGTGTGTGCCTTACCTGGTGAAGAGAACTCCATTGCGTCCGAGCATGACATCACCTTCCCCGAAGGAAAAGCAACATCACTGCAGAAACCGGTTACCTGGGGGGCTGCACACCTCTTTGCAAGCAGGAAGCTGAGAGGCTGGGGAGCAGTGTGCTCCTGAAGACCGGCATTGAGACAATCCCTTTAATATAAACCAGCAGTGTAGCCAAATATTTAAGTGCACATTCCCACTTAATTATTTTCCATCTATCTCTGCCCTCCTTTGGTTCTATAAAGCCAGAGCTGTCAATCAAGAGAGTGGCGATAAAGAAAAAACAAGCAGGTGGGAAGGTGGACTTAAAGATTTGGTCACACCAAAGGTGCACCGAGCACATGTACTTGGTTTGAACAATCATTCTATGCTGACAGTTTCTCTTTAATTAATTTCACTAAGTTTTGGTCTGTAGCCTTCATTTTTTCGTTTTATTTTCCCATTCCTGATTTGCATTTTGAAAGCCTGATCCAAGTTGCAGCTTTCTCTTGTGGGAGTGTCTCTCCCAGTAATACAGGCTGGATGAGAGGCCAGTGTGTGTGCAGGGTACTGCTGTCTTCCATTAGTTCATATCAGCACTGCTTCTAGTCTATTCTGCTCTTATTTCCTCCGTGTGCTTTGCTCCTTAGGTCGGGGGCCCACGATCTGTAAGTAGCAGCGCTTTGGATGCAGCATATGTTCGCTGCGTTTTATCTACATGTGTTCACTGAACAATATGGATTTACCGCGTTCAATACATTCTATTGATTTAATTTCTGTAGCGGAGACTAGCGTCTCCGTAAGAGAGATTGCCATGCCGTCTTGAAAGACATGCCGCATGTCAGTGTTCATGGGTGATATGCAGATGACTGTGGATGCATAATGGAGATGGGATTTCTAGAAATCCCATCCACTATGCTGTTACATCTGGCCACTTCGGTTTTGACGCTGCATAAGTTCCTAGCGTCAAAACCGCAGCAATTCCTGATCGTGAGCACGTATAGCCTGTTTCTTGAGACTATACATGCTTTCTCCCCTCTCAACAGAGGGAAAATGAGTACAGATCTCTACAATTAACGATATGGAGTTGAAACAGTGGGGAGAGCCTTCAGAACAAGGAGCTCTGATGAATTTGTTACATTTTTTCAGAGCACTCAGCTAGATAAAGGAGTTACACTTGGCAGCAACAAATAGTAATGGAGGTTATTTAGAAATTGTGATGGGTACTTAGTACTGTCCCGATACTGTTTCATGTTATTGGCAGCACATGTCCTGTTCACACCAGGTGAAGCGCCACTGATAACCTTTTTTTTATTTATTTGCTGGAATGTTTATACCTGTGAGCATTGAGGAACTGGCGGCCCCCCACAGGACTGGTGCCCATGGAGGTGTCAGCACATAGACCACCAGCTAGTTTATGTCTCAGATTTTTTTACTGGAGAAGTATTGTATCTCTGTACACACAGTGGATTTTCTGCAACTGATTTGCATATGGAAAATTTGCTCCCTGTTACATTTCAAGCAAAGTGAATATGATTTCCATCTCATCAATACAGAGAAAATCGGCCAAAGATACTGACCGCTGGTTGGAGTTGTTTCTGCAGATTTCACACTTTGCAGTACAAGTCCGTGGCGTTTCCTCCAGGAAATCTACAACCATTGCCACCGTGGATATTCCATTGTGAAAAATCCACAGTGTATCAGTCCTTTGTCAATGTGTTATAAGGCTATATTCACACTGAGGGTTTTTTTTTTTCAAGTGTTCAAAAACCATGAGTTTTCAGGCAGAAACTGTTTTAGTAATCTTTCCTCTTTGGGGGAAGCTTTAGAAAAGTTGTTCCCAGATTTATTATTTATTTATTTTTTTTAACAACCATTTGCTTAGTGTGGAGCTGACTCCTTCATGATCAACCATTTTCTTTTTCACCAAGAATTTATCAAAACCTCTTCAAAGGGGGGGAAAAAGCTCCAAAAACTCCTCACATGAACAGCAAAGAAGATTTGCCATAGAAATGAAGAAAAAGAAATTTCCAAGAGTTTTTTTTAAGCTGTTTGAGTATTTTTGGAGAGTTTTTGCTGAAAAACATCAGTGTGAACATAACCTAAAGAGGAATTTTGATTTTAAAATCATTGTAAGTCTTTTTTTTTTTCTTTCACCCTTCCATGAAGCTGCTTTATTGCAAATTTTAGCACTTGACATTTATGACCTTTTCTCGTTCTTGCCCGTATTCTACAGGAAAAAAAAAATCTCGATGGCTGCAAACCCTTTTCTGCTTATCCTGGGTATGGGACTTTGGGAGAGTTTTGACCATTAGCAACATTTTTTTTTTTTTATAAGTGGGGTCCAACCATTGTCCTATAGTGCAGGATGTGCGCCCGTGGGGGTGGTCGTGACCACATGTGACCATTGCTCTATTTTACCATTCATACTGGGAACACTGGACCCCAACTGGTCCTTCTAATATCGCGCATCCCGGCCGATCTCTCTACTATTGATGGTCATCCAGCCATCATGGAGGACGGACACATCCTTGTGTTATGGGAGTTGGTTGATTGTTTTACTAGAACTGATGGGAGGATTTACTAGAGTTAATGCTCCCGGGATTATGGCCACCGGGGATTTTCTGCAGCACGGGTCCCATCCTTGTGACTCTAGGAACTGTAATGATGATCGACAGTGACATATTTCATAATCGGATGACCGTTCAGGTTTCTTCGGCCTCCCCTGGAGAAGGTACTAAGCCGTCTCGGTGCTTCAGCGCTTGCTCCTCGCCGCTCACCTCGACTTGTGTATTAAAATAGACCGGCACATGTCTGATCCCATCTGCACGATAATCTGCCTCCTTCCAGGAGGGCTGGAGAATGGCTGCGTCATTGTTTTCAGTCCAGGTTAGGAAGCCATCTTCTCATACTTCCTATTAATATATGGGGGTCCTCTCTTTGGGATCCTCATCTCTTGGCCTTTTTGGAGAACCGTTGTATAGAGCTTTTCTCGCTCTGGAGGACCCGACCTGTCCTGTATTACACAAATGTCATTGATTAGATTAGGCACTGTGTAATGCTTCACTTCCCCTGTGGGGGCACTACAGGAAAACTGAACACTTACAGCCAGGGTTCCCAACAGATTCCAAGTGATTGCTGAGGGTCATAGGAGGAGGACACTTTATTAGTGAAGGACCAATCTAACAAGTCCCTTATCCAATAATAAATTATGTGGAATCGCAGAACAACAATTGTCAAGACTTTTTGTAGATGTCAAACAGAAAAATGCTATGACTTATTCTGCCACTCCCGTGCCCCTCCAAGTTGCTGACATGCACTGCCAGCCCCTCTCGCCCAACCGTTCATGGTGCTTTGCATACCTCCTAGCTGTTTTTTTTTTTAATGTGTAGGAAGGACATAAAATGGCCTCAGAATGGAGAATCAAGTTCTGGGATATCCAGTATGCTTATGGGGTGACTTCCTTATGTCATAATGGGGAACAATATACAAAGTGTTTGTCTTTAGGAGACCGTCCCTTTAAGGCCATAAACTGTAATGGAGCCTAGTGATACAGGGATCAGAGGTAAGGACGAGGAAATCATGTTTTGTTTTTTCTATTTCTTTATGGCTTTTGGAGAGAATTGGCTTCATTGTTTACCTGCAGTTCTAGCCTTGTATAATAAGATCCATCTCGGGAGTCTGGATCTGTTCCTATGAGGCTGCCGTCACACTAGCAGTATTTGGTCAGTATTTTACATCAGTATTTGTAAGCCAAAACCAGGAGTGGAACAAATAGAGGAAAAGTATAATAGAAACATATGCACCACTTCTGCATTTATCACCCACTCCTGGTTTTGGCTTACAAATACTGATGTAAAATACTGACCAAATACTGCTAGTGTGACTGCAGCCTGATAGTTCTCGAGGACGGCCGCACTGACTTGTTGGGCGGCTGCACCAGTAGATTTTCACCTTAGTCATTGATTATTATGCAAATATGTCTAATTATCTGGTGTTATCTGTCACAATTCTAGTTACACCTGTGAATCGGTTTATTACGTATTTCCCACGTTGCATCATTTGGATTATTGAGCAATATTCCTTTAACCCCAGAATTTAATCAGCTGTTTCTTCCGAGACCCCCATACACAGGAACAGTCAGCACTGCTCAGAGCCCCTGTGTTGTGTATGAGAAACACTCTGCCGGGCTCCTGTGGCGGGAGCTTATCTCCCAGAGAACAAAAGTATCGGCTGGATCCTTCTCTCCCCTGACGGATGATGTGGGGTGGGTGGAAGACTCCTATACACTGCTGAATCCTTCTCTTCCCCCAACAGATGTGAGGTGGGTGGGAGGCCCCTATACACTGCTGAATCCTCCCCTCCGACAGATGATGGGAGGCCCCCATACAGTGCTAAATCCTTGTCTCCCAGATAGATAATGTGGGGTGGTTGGAAGACCCCTATACACTGCTAAATCCTTCTCCCCCCGCCCTTCCCAACAGATGATGCGGGGTGTGTGAGAGGGAAGGCCCCCATACATTGCTGAATCCTTCTCTGCCCCAACAGATGATGTGCTGTGAGTGGGAGACCCCTTTAAACTGCTAAATCCTTCTCTCCCCTGACAGATGATGTGGGGTGGGTGGGAGGCCCCTATACACTGCTAAATCCTTCTCTCCCCTGACAGATGATGTGGGGTGGGTGGGAAGCCCCTATACACTGCTGAATCCTTCTCTCCCCTGACAGGTGATGTGCGGTGGGTGGGAAGCCCCTATACACTGCTGAATCCTTCTCTCCCCTGACAGGTGATGTGCAGTGGGTGGGAAGCCCCTATACACTGCTGAATCCTTCTCTCCCCTGACAGGTGATGTGCGGTGGGTGGGAAGCCCCTATACACTGTTGAATCCTTATCTCCCCCGACAGATGATGTGGGGTGGGTGGGAAGCCCCATTCACTGCTTAATCCTTCTCTCCCCCGACAGATGATGTGGGGTGGGTCAGAGGCCCCTATACTCTGCTGAATCATTCTCTCCCTTGTCAGATGATGTGGGGTGGGTGGGATTCACCTATACACTGCTGACTCCTTCTCACCCCCGACAGATGATGTGCGGTGGGTGGGAGGCCCCATTCACTGCTTATTCCTTCTCTCCCCTGACAGATGATGTGGGGTGTGTGGGAGGCCCCCATTCACAGCTAAATCCTTCTCTCCCCTGACAGATGATGTGCTGTGGGTGGGAGGCCCCTATACACTGCTGAATCCTTCTCTCCCCGACAGATGTGGGGTGGGTGGGAGGCCCCTATACACTGCTGAATCCTTCTCTCCCCGACAGATGATGTGGGGTGGGCGTGTGGGAGGCCCCCATCCCGACAGATGATGTAGGGTGGGTGGGTGGGAAGCCCCCATTCACTGCTTAATCCTTCTATCCCCTGACAGATGATGTGGTGTGGGTGGGAGGCCACTATGCACTGCTTAATTCTTCTCTTTGACAGATGATATGAGGTGGGTAGTAGGCCCCTATACACTGCTGAATCCTTCTCTCCCCCGACAGATGATGTGAGGTGGGTCGGAGGTCCATATACTCTGCTGAATCATTCTCTCTCCTGACAGATGATGTGAGGTGGGTGGGAGGCCCCCATACTCTGCCGGATGATCCCTCCGGATTCTGCTGACTTTAGTCTGTGTATGGTGGTTTTCTACTTGTGTAACAATTTTGCTTGGGTCACCCTCCTATCCAGTCCATTAAACCCCACCACGAACTAGAAAAAAAACTATTCCCCAGGGTCCGGTCTCTTCTATGTGACTGGATCAGTGGTATGTGTGTGTAATCACTGGCCCATTTACTGCATATGGGAGCGGTGGTCACAATAACACCACGTATGTCCTTTGTGGGATGACGCCTTTGGGTCACTGTTATTTTCCTAACTGATCTAAAAAGTCATCTGTTTGATTAATAAATCCCCTACAGGGGGATTATTATTATTATTATTTATTTATTTTTTTTTAAACAGCGCCACCCTTGACTATGGGCGTTGTCTGGTATTGCAGCTCAGCCCACTCCATTTTAAAAGGAAGATTGGCAACTCTTACTCGCACGCCAGTGACAAGAGCAAGAGGGTCAGTTGAGAAAAATCACAGATGGTAAAAATGTTTTCGATTGGAGTTGGCGTTTTGTACGGCTGTGACACATCCCCGTGTCCTCTGTACGTCATCATTGTATTACCGGTTGAGGAGGAGGTTTCGGGTCTTTAAAATTTCATGAATTGTCTGTAATATGTAGTGTCGTTGTAGATGGTAAGCCGCTCTCCTACGACATTGACGGGTCCATTGTACGACGCGCTGCCCACTGCTGCCAGTGACGGCTGCGGCCATAAATCGGCCTTTGTCACTGGGATTCTCGCACTGTTCGTTATTATGAGGTCGTGTGGGTTTTATTATCAGCATATTCTGGTGTTCATGGACTGGGAAGAAGGTCCTGACATTTCACACAAGGAATAGATGATGGGAGGATGTGAGACCTCCGCGGGTATTGTACTACAATGTAAGGGGGAAAAACTCTTGCATCAATGATAATTGTGATAATTGTGTCCCTGACAAATTCTGCATGTAACCCCACGTAAGTTATGATTATGGGGGCAACGACTTGGCCTGAGCGTCAGGTAACTGCATCTAGAGAGATACTTTTATAGCACCACATGGACCCTAGACAGGGTCTAACATTAACTGCTGGGCTTTCTAGGCACCTGCTGTGATCTGAGGTCACTGAAGGGAGGAGGTGAGCTGTGACATCACCTATTGTAAATGGTGGATCCTGTGTTATCTGCTGTATATAGAGGTGTTATCAGTCATTGTACAGGAGGAGGAGGTGAGCTGTGACATCACCTATTGTGAATGGTGGATCCTGTGTTATCTACTGTATATAGAGGTGTTGTCAGTCATTGTACAGGAGGAGGAGGTGAGCTGTGATATCACCTATTGTGAATGGTGGATCCTGTGTTATCTACTCTATATAGAGGTGTTATCAGTCATTGTACAGGAGGAGGAGGTGAGCTGTGACATCACCTATTGTGAATGGTGGATCCTGTGTTATCTACTGTATATAGAGGTGTTATCAGTCATTGTACAGGAGGAGGTGAGCTGTGACATCACCTATTGTAAATGGTGGACCCTGTGTTATCTACTGTATATAGAGGTGATATCAGTCATTGTACAGGAGGAGGAGGTGAGCTGTGACATCGCCTATTGTGAATGGTGGATCCTGTGTTATCTACTATATATAGAGGTGATATCAGTCATTGTACAGGAGGACATTCATATAAAATTTTGATTTAGACAATGGGTCTTTTTCTGATGACACATTCCCCTCTGAGGTATTTGCACATTGTCTTTTAGATGTGTGTGAACCCGGCCAAGGTTTTTCTGTATTTTGCCATGTACAATATATTTTTGTTTTTACTCTTTTCCGGTAATTTCCTGATCTCTTTTTGTGAAGTCTTTTGCCGCCGACATGTTTTTTTTTTTTTTTTTCTTTTTCACTTGTACTATATAAACTACGGTACTTGGCTGCTTTTGTAGAGACTGAAAACATTTAAAAAAAGTTCAAGAACCTGAGCCTGTGCACAGGGAGCGAGCGGTTTTCGCATATTCATTATTTTTCTTTGTTTAGTACTTCTCGCATGGTTTCCATTGCATTCCCACCTGAATACGACGCTGCGGGTGCACTTACTTTTATGTTTGGATTAGTTGTGAGGATCGCATATGGGCACAAGCCATTCCGGAATATTGGACCTATTAATCCTGGCACTTGATTTAACCCCATAGATCTCAGACTAATTATGGGTTTAATAGGGATTATGGGGGATGGCCATTTATGCAGTTTACTGTCCATGAGCTTAGCGCACACACGGACTGCGTTGCCCTTTCCAGGATGAAGCAATTTTGTTAATTTGCGTCACAATTGTAATAAATTAATTTATCATCATATAAACATCCTGTTAATTACCAAGTCACTGCTTATTTCAGGAGCGTAATCCTAATATTTGTGGCAGGGCTGTAATACTTCGGCTGATCGCTGGCTCCATATGAGTACGTTTTTCTTTGTATCCTCGTGTTTTCCTCGGGAACATCTGTTACTCTGCAGATTTCTCCCAAACCGCCGTCCTTTGTAATGTCACGTGATGTAGTAGACAGAGTAACCCTTTAAGTCTTTTGTTAAAGGGCAACTGCGTTCCAAAAATGTAAATCCCTGCACAGATACATATCCCCACCCATAGGGGGCAGTATATAGTAGTTAGTGCTGGTGTATCCTTGGCTTTGTCAGTGCAGAAGGTGGTCTAAGGGGTAACGTTTCTCCTTATGGAGAGTGACATACCAGCTGGCTTGTCAAGGTAAGGAGGCTTATTCGCCCTGCAATGGTAACGTTTCTCCTTATGGAGAGTGACAAGCCAGCTGGTATGTCACTCTCCATAAGGAGAAACGTTACCCCTTAGACCCCACTCCAGAGCCTCTCACCTAGCCAAATCAGTTCTCATGCTTCGCACTGACGAGGGCCAACAGCCCGAAACACCGTGTCTGCGAATTGAGATACTGATTTGGCTTTTATCCTAAGTCATATTGCACGACTCGTTAAAGGGTTGATTGTGACTTGTAGGATCACTACTTCCAATAGGTGGCGCTATAGAGTTAAGTCCTCTTTTTTCCAGCAGTGGCAATTTGCATATCAGTGCAGAAGGTAATTGATGGGAAAAGTGACAACGGCTTCTCTGATCCTAGAATACGGTCTCAGTAGTTGTCACTTCCAATCCATTCATAGTGGATTACCCAGCAGGGGGCAGTAGGGAGCACAGAAGAAAGCGACATTGGGGCAAAAAGACGCTGAAATCTTTGTTCTTTTCTGTTTCTTAAAGCAGATGTATTATTTTGTTTGTTTATTTGCTTCCTAAATGCAACTTTCTAATTGGTCTTCATTAAAAATGTTCTACAATCTTGCTGCTGCAAAGTGTCTGTAAGTCTTGGTGAGTAACATGCAAAAAATGTTACAAATCTCAGAGTTCCTGCTCAGTTCTGAGCTCTCTCCTTTCCTACTCCCTTCTCTGTGTTAGAGAATGCAGCCAGGAAGGTGTCGTACACAAATCCGCAGTGGAAAGGGGAGAAAGCATCTAGAGAAGGGCAGAAATAAACTGGCTATTGAAAAGGAGAGGAAATTGCAGGATAGAAGCTGTGCCGATGTGTTAGCTGCTGAAGACCTCAGAATCTTGGCTACACATAGACCTCACATCCAACCTATATTACTGAGAGAGACACTCTTAGGGCACAGTCAGCTGGCCATTTAAATACAATGCTTGGACTGGCTGCAGCTCTCCTGACCCAAGTGTGATGGCTGCATAGAAATATTATTATTATTATTTATTTATATAGCACCATTGATTCCATGGTGCTGTACATAAGTAGGAGTTACATCAAAATACAAATATCACTAACAATGACAGACTGGTACAGAGGGGAGAGGACCCTGCCCTTGCGGGCTTACATTCTACAGGATTATGGTGTAGGAAACAGTAGCTGTCACTGTCTGGATTGGAGAGCCGCCAGCCAGTCCATGGAGTGCAGTTGTGTTTTCTTTTATGTACCGTATTTACTCTTTTATTTGATGCTTTTTAGTTACAGTTTAAATCCGCTTTTAATTCATTTTTTTTAGTACAGAAAAGCTGTAATTTTGCACTTAAAAACACAACTGCATTTTACATTAGTTTTTTGAAAAAAATACAGCAAAAAATACACAGTTCAATGGCATCTTTCAATGCGTAGCGGGCTGGATATTTCACACAATTGCTTCCACTTTGCTTGGACAGTTAAATGCAGCAGATTTTCTGTAAAAGAAAAAAAAAATGCAGAACTTACTCTTTGTAGGAACATGGTCTTCTTCCCACTAAATATCCCCTGATCTATCCCCCCATCCCAGATAAGAGGCGCCAGCTTTGACTGCAGCTGCTGATCTTTCCTTGTCTGTAGGAGTAAGAACCAGTCAGTTTAGCTACTTAAGTCCATCATGCTTGGTATTGGAGGTGGCTGATTATTTGTCTGGAAGATTTTTGTCATCTTCTCAAATCGGCGCCACCCATGTCCACTGGTTGTGTCTGGTATTGCAGCTCAACCCTAATTAAATGAGCTGCAACTCCATACACAGTGTGTGTGTGTGTGTGTGTGTGTGTGTGTGTGTGTGTGTGTGTGTGACGCTGGTTTTGGGGAAAACTGACGTGTTTTCTAATCCTTCTAGAACCTTTAAAACCTTTAACATTTAGTGACGATGGATCTGTGTAATGTCTCAGGCTTGGCACATTATATGGTAGTAATCTTATCTACATAGCTACTGTTTTATTATTATCAGTCAGTCTCTGAGATAGTCGGCTTTATGGTCTGGCAATCGACTATCTGACATGAGTGTTTGAAAATTATATTTATATTGTTTTTTTTAAATGTATTTATTTTTTTTTATAAAAAAAAAGTAGATATTTTATGTTTTTTATTTTTATGAATTAGGGTAATACCTCATATATCATAAATTATGTATGATGGCAGGAAGAAAATGTTGTGCCGCTGCACAAACCAACAATGTAGATTTCTACCATCATTTACCTAAAGGTTCGACCATGAGTTGGGAATCATTTGTGGTCAAAAGCTGAGTATTTTCATTACAGAAAAAACTACCGATGAGCACTAAAAGGAAACTCGAAGGCCACGAATCCTGAAGGCTGATGCTTTGCACACGAGTCTTGATGATTTGTTGACCACACTCGGCTAAGCTTTGCCAAACTTTTGCAAAAGTTGGAGGAACTTTTCAAGATTGGCGTAAAACGAGTTTTGTTTCCAAAAATGTTACAATATTTCAAGCAGAGAACTGGCAAAGACGTCTTGATTAATGGAGGCCAAGATATGTGATTACTCTGCTCCTGTACCGTATCTGCCCCGTCCATAGTAGATGGATCTGGAGTTGCCTCATATCGAATTATCTCATTCTTTGTTTGCTGATCTCATGATGGTTCCAAGCGCACAAAAGCCCCAAAATGTCCCTCCTTTTTTTCCCCCCTCTATTGAGCTACAAAAATATTAAAAGTTAAGGCTGCTAAAAAGAGGCAAAAGAAAAAAAATTGTCCTGGAGATGAGGTTTTTTAGGTTTTGGTCATTAAAGGGTTAAACGAGATCTGCCGCTTGCCATAAATGTATAGTTTTATTATCCGGTGTAAATGCCGCTGTTCTCCTGAATCCGGCGTTGTTTCCCTTTTCTTCCTGGGCCTCTCCGTTCCTGAGATATGGCCCCTTTTTCTCTTTATATAAATCTAGTCTTGTTGGCCAAGTGGGCGTGGAGAACCACTCCCAGTTGTTTAATAAGATCCAATTTATGTACAAGCAAGAAGGGGCCATATCTCAGGAACTCAGAGTCACAGAAACAAAAGGAAAACAACATAGGATTCAGGATTATTAGATCTCTTACGTTGTTTAGATCGTTACAGAGCTCCACTATAAAGGCAGCCATGACTGTCACTGCAGTACCAGGCACCGCCACACCTGCTGGCGTGGCGCTGTGCCTGTTTAGCTATATTCTGTGTAGATGTTACGACCTAACCTCTCTGCTGCAGACGACAAACTGTAAAACCGTGTGAGGGATTCTGTAAAGCCGAATCCTGTGAATACAATGTAAGGGCGACGTGAAATCTGATCCTGGATTTCCAGTTGTGGCTTTACACAGGATATAATTACGGCCGAGTCTTCATACTTCTCTTATTGTTGGCTGCTGTATAGCACATCTAGGATCAGTGACTCCGGCTCTTCACTCCCTACAGACCCAGCCTGCTGACTTGTCACTGTCCGCCATGCTTTACACTGCAGGCCTGCTGACTTGTCACTGTCCCCCATGCTTTACACTGCAGGCCTGCTGACTTGTCACTGTCCGCCATGCTTTACACTGCAGGCCTGCTGACTTGTCACTGTCCGCCATGCTTTACACTGCAGGCCTGCTGACTTGTCACTGTCCCCCATGCTTTACACTGCAGCCCAGCTGGTCTCACCGGGAAGCTCTTGCAGGTAAAATCCTGATTTTTGATACAGAATTGACTAACTATTAAATGCCAGGAATCTCAGCTTTGTAGACAAGTGTCCCACATATACGAAGAAAAATCACGCCTCAGTAAGGGGGATCTGCTGCAGCTAGACGCCATAGATCTGCTGGAACTTCTGCTTCACCTCTAATTGTGTCAGAATGAAAGTTACTTGGCAGCAATATATTTAGATAGAAGGTCACAGTGAGGACGTATATAGAACTTTGCATGTATTACTGTCTCTGCTGCAGCCCTCAATCTAAAAGGGAACCTGTCACTATGTACATGGAGTCCGAACTACGGCCAGCGCGGTATAGAGGAGAAACTGAGCAGAATAAAGATTCTGTAAAACTTGCATTTTATTCATTGCATGTATAGGAGTCCAGTGGGCGGTCCTACTAGTGATTGACAGTTATCTGCATGCACCTACAGGGAAGACTGTCAATCACTGTCTGGGACCACCCACTGGACTCCTCTGCATACAAATACCAGGGATTCAGTGAATAAAATGCAAGTTTTACTGAAACTTTTCCCCCAATAATTAATGAATATCTGCTCCTTCTTCTCTGTAACCTCCTGTCTGCAGATCAAATAATAGGTTCCCTTAAAGCCAACATCATTCTTAAGCCGATTGCTATCTCTCCCTGCAAGTGATCATTGCCAAAATCCCTGGTGGTCGGGGGCAGTAAAGAAGTCAATGTTGGCGTTAACCCTGGTGGCCTAGTGTGGTAATATTAGGCTGGTGTGCAGGGAATGTCACACCGAAGAAGCCCGAATACGCGAAACGCGCGTCGGGGCTACAGTTACATGTGGTACTGATCCTCTGAATTCCCCCCCCCCCCCCCCCCCCCACATGGGTAAGAACTTTCTGCATCCTGTATTGGCACTGTATAGCTTGGTAAGGCAGCAACATTTGCTTGCCATTATGCCAACCATTCTATGGGTAGATACTCTTTATTGATTGTTATGGACTCTGAGTAGAGTATAAGTATAATGAAATGATTGATATTATATTATGTGCCCTAATGAAATGATTGATATTATGTGCCCTTGCTGGCCGCATTGAGGGAGTCAGATGGAGACGCCTGCAACTGTTTTTCCTCCCCTCTTTCTCACTTGTCCATATACCGTATATTAATGTGGTTATTGTATTTATATTTGTGAGTGAGTTATTAATAAAATGTATCTTTTTTTTATATACTCGTCTCACCACAGTTTATTGAGAGCAGTTTTGCTCCATTGCTCTTTGTAGGATTAATATTAACAAAATGCGAAATCTGTGGCCAGGGGGTCCCGCGCGGTGCCTGCTCCAGGGGGTCCCGCGCGGTGCCTGCTCCAGGGGGTCCCGCGCGGTGCCTGCTCCAGGGGGTCCCGCGCGGTGCCTGCTCCAGGGGGTCCCGCGCGGTGCCTGCTCCAGGGGGTCCCGCGCGGTGCCTGCTCCAGGGGGTCCCGCGCGGTGCCTGCTCCAGGGGGTCCCGCGCGGTGCCTGCTCCAGGGGGTCCCGCGCGGTGCCTGCTCCATCTCTACAATGGGCTTTTGGGGGCTCTCAGGGCCTCGGTGTGACTGTTACCCCTGCTCCCCCTATAGCTCAGGTATTTCCAAAGTGATATATCCCCTGTGCCACGCCGATGGGCATCTTTGTCGTTGGTAGAAGCAGAAGCGTCGTGATCTGTATAGAAACGAGGGCTGAAATCCATTATTATTCTCCGCATACCTGAAGATAAATGATGTGAGTGTCTGCTTGTGCCAAGGACAGTGTATGCCCTTCTCCCCTGCCTGTTTGGCCCTGGATCCCGGCCGTGGCACGTGGGGCAGGCCGGGCCTTCTGTGTAACAGATCTGATGGCGGGTGATCGTACATCACATGTGCCAATAATAGGGGCCCAGTTCACCTGCCAGGATTCCCGGGCCAAGTACACACTGTGCATTGTGCCCACGAGATGGTTCGAATGCGAGAATGAATCCGCCGGCATCAGCAGTGAGGGCTGCTGTAGTATCGGGCTGGCAGTGCCATCCACTCCTGTGCTTTGTGTACAGGCGTCACATGAAGACAAACCTTTTTAGCCTCCCTGGCATTCCTGAACAATACCGGTCCCATGACCGGCCGGCAGGACTTGCTGACCCATGATAACACTTACGCTCCACGTTACTCATCCCCAGTACAAAGCTGGGCAGCATTATAGCGGTGTACCGGGCGGCAGCCACGCTGGCGGGCACATTTTATTCAGTAAAGACACAACACAGCGCTGACTGTCATCTTTTCACTTTTGCTGCTGGTTTGGGTTAATCAAGAAAGTTTCTGCCACTTTCTAGTGCACTTTTGTATTTCAGTTACTCAGTGTTTTTAAGATCTCTGCTTGCTGTCAAAAAGGATAAACCAGGCAGAAAATCCAACCGGAATCACAGATGGGTTTTCTGTATTGACATCCAGTGTCTCGGATGTTTTACCTGCACTGACACATTGTAACAAACTAGATCAGAACAAGGAAGAGACTCTGCTCCTACAGGAAATTACTTAGATTATGTCTGCAGTTAGGAAGTATTGGATAAAGACAGATTTTCAACCTCTGGATATAATTTACAGGGTTGGCCACTAGTTTTTTTTTTTTTTTTTAATTGTTGGCCTGTCCATGGGCAGGTGCTGATAATGTAATTTTCAGTCCAATGTTCGTCTATGGGGTTGCGCACATGTCCGCTGCATGCCCAAGTTTGATCTGCTATTGGGATTGCAAATCATAGAATGTTAGCTTTATAAGAGACCTCCAGAGTCATCGTGTCCAACCCCCTGCTCAATGCAGGAGTCACTAAACCATCTCCGACAGATGTCTGTCCAGCCTCTGTGTGAAGACTTCCATTGAAGGAGAACTCACCACCTCTCATGGCCGCCTGTTCCACTCATTGATCACCCTCACTGTCAAAAAGATTTTCTACTATCTAATCTGTATCTTCTCCCTTTCAGTTTCATCTCATTACTTCTCATGTTTCCATGTGCAAATGAGAATAAAGATGATCCCTCCTCACTGTGACAGCCCTCCAGATATTTGTAGACCGCAATATTAGCCTTCTTTTTTGCAAGCTGAACATTCCCAAATCCTGTTAGGCCATGTGCGCACGTTGCGGAAAGTGGTGCGGATTTTTCTGGACTGATTTTGGTAATTCCGCAGGTAATTCCTTCGGAATTACCGTGGACTAACTGTAATTTTTTATTTTATTTTTTGCAGATTGTGTGCGGATTCCACCTGCGGTTTTCCAGCTGCGGATTCCTATTATGGAGCCGGTGTAAACCGCTGCAGAATCCGCACAAAGAATTGACATGCTGCGGAATAAACGCTACATTTCTGCTCGTTTTTTTTTCTGCAGCATGTGCACTGCGGATTTTGTTTTCCATAGGTTTATATGGTACTGTGAACTCATGGAAAACTGCTGCGGATCCGCAGCAAAATCCACAACGTCTGCACGTACCCTTAAAGTTCCACATAGGACATGGATTGCAGGCCAGGCACCATTCTGGTCGCTCTTCTCTGAACTTGCAGTTTTTTGATGTCTTTTTTACAATATGGTGCCCATGACTGGACACAGTATTCCAGATGAGGCCTGACCAAGGAGGAGTAGAAGGGGATAATTACTTCCCATGATTTAGACTCTCTGCTTCTCATAATACATCCTAGAACTGTGTTTGCCTTTTTGGCTGCTGCATCACACTGTTGACTCCTGTGTAGTCTGGGCAGGGTCTCCCCTCAAAAAAAGATTGCTCCTCATCGGAGGGATACCAAGTGATCAGTGTTGGAAATACCCAGCAGCGCCACCCCAGGACAAGTGAAGCATTGCATAATTCCCATTGAAAGCAATGTGTTGCTATGTAATGCAGAACAAGCCGGTGCCTCTTGAGTGAAAAAGCTTTTTAGAGCCGTTCTTAAATGAGGGGCCTAAAATGGTGCCCCCCCATGGACTCTGAATTGTCTATTAGGAAATATTGTTTGCTTTGGTGTTTTGAGAAGGAGTCAGCGGTCTGCTCTGCTGTGCTGCAGCACCTTTGTGCTGACCCTGGATCTGCAGCCTTATTTAGGCCCTGAAATCCCAGGAGTCTGTAGGGACCAGGAGTGCAGGAGGAATTCCTGAGCATGTCCTGAGCTGCAGGAGAACAGCCAACTGCACAAACACACTTCTAGGTTAGACTTTTTTTTTCCAGGGCTGAGCAGCTAACGCCCAATATATTTCCTTTTGCCAGATGTCATTTGTAATGTACAAACAGAGCGAGGAGTGAGGAGGGCTGCGATATATTCATTGAGGGATTCCAGGGAGACCTCACGGCTCAGGACGTGTTTACTATTAATGGAGCCTGTAACAAGAAGTTCCAGAGTGAAGGGATTTTCCACTTTCTGATTTTTCCATTTTCTTCCTGCTAACATTTATTTTTCAAAAACTTTTTTTCATTTTTTTTTTTTTTTTTTTTAGAAAACATTATTTTCGTCTTCTTATTTGATCGCTTTAAGGCTATGTGCACACATAGAATGGTCCTCTGCGGATTTTTCCGCAGCGGATTTGATAAATCTGCAGGGCAAAAACGCTGTGTTTTTGCTGCAGATTTATCGCGGATTTACCGCAGACTTTCCACGGTTTTTCTGCGGATTCCGCTGCGGTTTTACACCTGTGGTTTTCTATTATGGAGCTGGTGTAAAACCGCTGCGGAATGTAAACCGCTGTGTTTCCGCGCGGCTTTTTCCGCAGCATGGACACAGCATTTTCGGTTTCCCATAGGTTTACGTTGTAATGTAAATCATGGGAAACTGCTGCGGACCCGCAGCTGCGGATCCACAGCAATATCCGCAGCGTGTGCACATACCCTTAGGGTATAGCACTGCATTGTTACATTATTTCTACACTGAGGCATAATACGGGGCAATTTTTGGGATGCAGGAGTTAAAGGGAACCTGTCACCCCGTTTTTTCAAGATGAGATAAAAATAGCGTTAAATAGGGGCAGAGCTGGGCGTTACATTAGTGTCTTTTTTGTGCCTTTATTCCCCACCTATGCTGCTGAAATACCTTTGTAAAGTCGCCGTTTTGGGCTGTCACTCACACTGGTCTGGTCATATGGGCGTGGTGACAGCGCTGTTTCTCCCCCAGATCAGGCTCATCTTTCAGTTGGTGGCGTAGTGGTCTGCGCATGTCCAAAAGGCGAATCCACTGCGCAGCTGAAGGAAAAGAGTGCGATCTGCACTATTCCCCTGGTGATCGGTGGGGGCGGCCATCTTCCTGTGGCCGCGCGTGCGCAGATGGAGCGCTCTGCTGCCCGGGGCTTCAGGAAAATGGCCGTGGGATGCCGCGCGTGCGCAGATGGAGATCGCGGCGGCCATTTTCCTGAAGCCGTGTTCGCTTTGGATGTTAGTCGAGGTTCTTTATCCAACATCCGCACAATCTTGCGTTGAAATCTCTTGTCAATTTTTCTTTTCCGTCCACATCTAGGGAGGTTAGCCACAGTGCCATGGGCTTTACACTTCTTGATGACACTGCACACGGTAGACACAGGAGCATTCAGGTCTTTGGAGATGGACTTGTAGCCTTGAGATTGCTCATGCTTCCTCACAATTTGGTTTCTCAAGTCCTCAGACAGTTCTTTGGTCTTCTTTCTTTTCTCCATGCTCAATGTGGTACACACAAGGACACAGGACAGAGGTTGAGTCAACTTTAATCCGTGTCAACCGGCTGCAAGTGTGATTTAGTTATTGCCAACACCTGTTAGGTGCCACAGGTAAGTTACAGGTGCTGTTAATTACACTAATTAGAGAAGCATCACATGATTTATCGAACGGCGCCAATACTTTTGTCCACCCCCTTTTTTATGTTTGGTGTGGAATTATATCCGATTTGGCTTTAGGACAATTCTTTTTTGTGTTTTTTCATTTAAGACTAATTAAATGAAGATAATAATACCAAAGAATTTTGTGTTGGCAATCATTTTCAGGAAGAAACTGAGTATTATCTGACAGAATTGCAGGGGTGTGAATACTTTTAGCCACAACTGTATAGGCTGGATATAAGGCCTTTGTGTATCCCGGATGCTGCTGTCTTCATTGGCTCCTATATCAGCACAGCTTCTATGCTGTACTTATTTCCTCTTGATGTCCTTTCTCCTTATTTGCAGACTGTTTTCTCTGCCCTCCTTCAGACTGTAGATACTTTCTCAACTCTCCACACTTCTGTAATCTGTGCATAATTCCCGCTCTCCCTGCTGATACCTTTAAAACTGAGAGAAGGGAGCAAAGAGAACAATTAGAAGTTGGTAGTAACTTTGGCAAATTTGTAACATTTTTCCAAAGTACTGAGCTGGGATGAAGGCATTTTACAAGGATGCTGCAGCAGCAAGTTTATTTTTATTTTTCTTGTTTAGAAAGTTGCTTAACTTTTTATTTCGGAAGCAAATTCACAATTTAAAAAACTTTTGTGAACGTTTACATAAGTCTTTAAATTTTAGTTTTCCATGACTTCAATGTTTATGATATATTGTCAGGATAGCTGGGGGTCTCAATCTTGGCACCTCTACCAATCAGCTGATTTTAAAGGGAAACTATCAACAGAAAATTACCTGTTATTTTTGTGTTAAATGTATGCTTTTGAACTTTTTTTTGGCAATGTTTTATTTTTTTATACTACAATATGTATTAAAAATAAATGATGATTTTCACACCGTTAATTGGGGCTTTTTTTAGTCTCTCACTTCCTGTTGTTTCTGGAAATAACATACGGTATATATGTTAACCGCAATTAACAGACTTTCTTGTTCTGAAGCATCTAATGGAAGTGTGAAAAAGTAACTGTGAAAGGGAAGAGGAGGTGAGCTGTGACATCACCTATTGTGAATGATGGATCCTGTGTTATCTGCTGTATATAGAGGTGATATCAGTCATGGTACAGGAGGAGGAGGTGAGCTGTGACATCACCTATTGTGAATGGTGGATCCTGTGTTATCTACTGTATATAGAGATGTTATCAGTCATTGTACAGGAGGAGGTGAGCTGTGACATCATCTATTGTGAATGGTGGATCCTGTGTTTATCTACTGTATATAGAGATGTTATCAGTCATTGTACAGGAGGAGGAGGTGAGCTGTGACATCACTTATTGTGATTGTTGGATCTTGTGCTATTAGCTGTGTGCGTATAGAGGTGTTACCTGCCATTGTAATCCTGTCTGTGGTGATGAGGAGCCTGCTAAAAACTGTTCCTGAAATAACAGGTAGTAGTCTTTAAAAAAAAAAATAAAAAATCTTCTGTGACCAGTGTGAAAATCGCAAGAAAAAAAAGAAACCTGAAACACAAAAACCTTATGTAAACAATAGTTAATCTTCTGATGATGATTTCCCTTTAAGGGGTTGTCGCGCTCCAGAAGCTGCACATATTGTGTAGTGCCCGTGCATGGTACTGATATGGGAAAAACTTGTACAGTTCTTGACTACTACACAACATACAGAGATGTGCCCCTTCTGCGACACTGCAGCACCTTCAGCGGATCAGAAGGGCTGGATGAGATTGACACTGACAGAATCTGATATCTGATATGGAAAACCCATTTTAATAAAGAAAGGAACTTGGGAAAGAACAGTTTTTGCTCCTATTGACCTGGTCACACAATAACTCTAATATTTGCTAATTGATATTAAATTTGTGGAAGTTCTGACACCACCTTCGGGGGGGGGGGGGAAAGATGATTGCTAAGGGTTTTAGAAGCCAGATCTGCTATAAGAGGTTCTTAGGGACAACATAATTAAAGAAGCACTCCTCCTCCTCCTCCTCCTCCTCCTCCTCCTCCTCCTCCTCCTCCTCCTCCTCCTCCTCCTCCTCCTCCTCCTCCTTCATCTTATTAAAGTTTTTATCCTCTTAATATATTGCAGCCATCATATTCATATTATACAGCACTGTGTACTTACAATTGCTCATTTTGCCTTTCTACCCAGCTAATTCTTCTCTTTTCTTTGATCTTATGTAGAAACAGGAAGTCTCTTGTCCCTGCATTTAATATTCCCCTCTTCAACTCCTTACTCCCTCCTGCCAGGAACTTTTTGCTGTGATGACTTAAAAAAAATTGACCTCCTGTTTCTACGTAGATCTTAGTAGAATTCAGTTTGTCAGTTTTTAATCCCATTATGTCATAGACCTAATGGAGAAGAGAAGAATTAACTGGGTAGAAAGGCAAAATGAGCAATTGTAAGTGCACAGTGCTGTACAATATGACGACTATATTAAAAGTATATAATTTTGATGGGGGGAGGAGGAGGAGTGCTTCTTTAAGATTAAAGCAAAACTGTCCATTTTTTTCCACTGGAAGTCACGGCCAGCTATGGGTGTTCACTGTAGGGGGGGACGCGGTAAATTGCGCTGTTGCCAGATCGGAGGCTACATAGCGCCTCTCCGTTCTGTCTCTTAGAGGAGGGTCAGGAGTGGAGATCTCCTTCTTTGACATCCATATACCCTAACCGGCCATATGGATAAGGGGTTTCTTCATGAGACAACCCTTTGTTAAGGAGTAAGGAAATAAAAAAATTCAATACAAGTGCCTATAACAGGTGAGCATAATGGGAGGGCATAAAAAAATGGGCGACTTGGCCAACCTCAATAGGAAAGAGGGTCCTAAAGTTTTTGCTTGAGTGGGTTCAGAACTGAAGAAGTTCTGCTTGTTACAAAATCTAATCTCCTATCTATAAACAGAACCCCAGGTATCGGGAGGACAGATCTATAGTAGTGAAGTGCCATTTCCATCATTTCCTATTACCTGGACATGTGTCTGTCTTTAGCCTGTGTGTGTATTTTAGAATCCGACATCCAGTTTCGTGTTGTCAGACTGAGGACTTATCGCCTCTGACATTATCCCTCCGTGACCTGTAAATAATTGATTGCCGCACTTATCACCAACAATGAACCCTGGATCTGTGCCAGGTTTCGGCTTCCAGCGCGATGCTATGTGTTATGTGTTCACATTTACTGTAAATATCTTGTCCCGTGTGTGAACTCGCAGCACATGTTCTATTATAGAAGAATTCAGAATGGCACCATGTGGCGGCACGCGCAGTACCTATGGGTCTGCAGTATAATCCAGTGGGGAGTCTATGTGCCGCCATACAGGGTCCGAGCGTGCGGCATCACCATAATGGCATGAATTTCTGTCTTCTTTATTTTCTAGGACATTTTTTTACAAGGTGCTCATGATATTTGTTATGGCTCACCTGATGGGGTGGATTTGCCGTGATTCAGGTTGTGCAGCATTGATGGAAGCAGTGATGCAGCAGAGTTTGTTAACCGGTCAGCACAAGGATCAGAAGAGCTTGATATGCTGAACGCACATTGTATTGATTATAGGAGAGTCAAGTGGACAGGAACCTTGGTATAGCAGAACCGAGTGTGCGGACAGCACCTTGGTATAGCAGAACCGAGTGTGCGGACAGCACCTTGGTATAGCAGAACCGAGTGTGCGGACAGCACCTTGGTATAGCAGAACCGAGTGTGCGGACAGCACCTTGGGATAGCAGAACCGAGTGTGCGGACAGCACCTTGGGATAGCAGAACCGAGTGTGCGGACAGCACCTTGGGATAGCAGAACCGAGTGTGCGGACAGCACCTTGGGATAGCAGAACCGAGTGTGCGGACAGCACCTTGGGATAGCAGAACCGAGTGTGCGGACAGCACCTTGGGATAGCAGAACCGAGTGTGCGGACAGCACCTTGGGATAGCAGAACCGAGTGTGCGGACAGCACCTTGGGATAGCAGAACCGAGTGTGCGGACAGCACCTTGGGATAGCAGAACCGAGTGTGCGGACAGCACCTTGGGATAGCAGAACCGAGTGTGCGGACAGCACCTTGGGATAGCAGAACCGAGTGTGCGGACAGCACCTTGGGATAGCAGAACCGAGTGTGCGGACAGCACCTTGGGATAGCAGAACCGAGTGTGCGGACAGCACCTTGGGATAGCAGAACCGAGTGTGCGGACAGCACCTTGGGATAGCAGAACCGAGTGTGCGGACAGCACCTTGGGATAGCAGAACCGAGTGTGCGGACAGCACCTTGGGATAGCAGAACCGAGTGTGCGGACAGCACCTTGGGATAGCAGAACCGAGTGTGCGGACAGCACTTTGGAACAGCAGACCTGTGTTAACAGATTTGGCCGAGCCTAGTGATGGCTACATCAGAGATGGGCTGCGCACTGCATGACAACCGGACAGACATGAGAACAGACAGGAAAAGAAGATGAGCTGGAACCGGGATAGGTGCAGCATAATATTCTCCCAACGTGGCAGTATAGCAAGGTGCGTCTTTCTATGTAATCTGTCTAAAAAAAACAAAACAAAAAAAACCCAGTAACTTCTTCTCTTGCAGCTGTGATATGGACACTAAAATGCAGCAGTATTACAGTCGAATGCATGCTACCTGACATTAAAATACCGGTGTTACGGTAGAAGTTGTGTGCGCTGTTGTGCGGTTTTTCTCCCTGGAATGTGCTTGTGGCCTGCGGTCAGATGGATGAGATTCTTCGATGAGACCTGACTTGCATTGTGCCTTGGAATGTGTTTAATTGGGTATGATGAGTCTGGTGCTGTGTGTGTCGCCCGGGACTTTACTATATTCACAGCGTATAGAGGTTTCCTTGTGTGGAGTTAATCTGTATACTGGACTATCGGAATTGTATTTCAGTGAGTACACGCATATTTCATGGTCAGTAGTTGGGGTCTGGCACCTCCTAATAGTAAAAAACAGATAATATCATGATGTATGCAGACCCCCACACTTGAAGAGGTATTCCTATCAGTGATGAATGGACATGTCAATATCAATTGGAAGACCCCCGACAATCACTTAAAGGGGCATACAAATGAATGAGGTTGTGTTGCATTGAGTTAAATGCATAGGTGGGGTAACTAGTTAAGGGATCTGTCACCAGATTTTACAATGAAAACTGTATACATTGCTGAAATAATCTTTAAGGCCTAATGGTGCTGGTGTACTTGCTGATAAAATCAATTACATAATGGCTGTATAATCCTGATGTTAAAATGTAGCATTTTCTGAGTTTACATGTACATGAACTGTATATAGTCCCTTTTTGGGTCTGTGACAGGACCTGTTTGACGCCTTCAAAATGTGTTGCTGGAGAAGGATGTCCTCAATACCATCGATGGCAAGAAGAACAAACAAATCAATTTTGGAGCAAACCAAGCTGGACATGTCACTCAAAGCAAGGATCACCAAGCTACGTCTTGTCTACTGTGGACACATCTTCCAAAAAGAGCAATCAAGGGAGAAGGACATCATGGTCGGAAGAGTAGAAGAAACAAGGCGAAGAGGAAGACCGGCAACCCGATGGTTTGATACTATCCAGATAACTGAGGAGAAGACCCTGGTGGACCTATCTAGGCTTGCACAACATCAATGGTCCTTCAGAGCGTTCATCCATGAGATCACCATGGGTCGAGATTGAGACGAAGACCATCAAAAATTACAGAAGCCTAATTGGAAACTTCTGGGCTACAGTGCCCAATCTCTACCAGGCCCCCCTCCCCCGACACCATTTATAATACCATATGTGGAGGAAACCTTGGGCCCTTCAGACTTCAGGACCCAAATGCTATCACTACCTCTCATTTATAGAGGTGAACGTCAGGTTTGGTAAAACACATGTTCAGCTCACCACCTTGTGTATGAGCTCGGCTGTCTGTCCTCCATATGTTTTTAATTTAGCGTCAGTCATCGACTTATACATTGTCATCCAGCAGACTGTACCCCCCGAGACGAGCTCATTACATCCATATGATGGTTAATAATTGTGCTCTTCACCCCGCGCTGTCCCTATTCTTCTGAATACATGTGTTCCTAATTGTATCACCCTTGAAGATAGTTTCTTGCAGTCCTCCAGCTTCATTTAGGGGAGTCCATAAAGCAATGAGGGTGAACACGGGGCTCAGTCTATCACAAGCCCCCGATTTCCGGGACAACTGGGTGCAGCGCCCATTCGCTCCCGTCCCTTGAGACAAGGGGTCATCAGTCCGATCTGGTCACGATGTCGGGGAGTTTAGTGAAGTCTTTCCAATGTGTATTGTGCAAACTTGCAGGAAATAGAGTTTTTTTTTTTGGAAGGTTCTGTGTTTGTAAACGTCTACTGTAAGTTGAGTCCAGACGGCCTTCACATGCCGCTGCTCATCTGGTGTTTCCCATTCTTGTGTTACTTATCTGCGATGTGTAAATATTTCATACAGAGCAGATGGAGGCTCCATTTTCTGAACTTTTAATCATACAAATGGAAACTTGATATGATGATTGATTTAGTTATGAAGCCTGGCTGGATATGGAGAACTTCAGGGACATTTTTGTTTTTCATTAAAAATGTTATTTATTCAATTCAGTTTTGTAAAAAAAGAAAAAAAAAAGAAAAAAGTTCACTTTGCTTCACTGTCTATTGCTGGCTACAGAATGAGTTAGCAAGTAACAATCATTTTATTTATTTTCATAAATGAATGGTACATGTGAAAATAATTTTGAAATTGGAAATGACAGTTGCCGCTCGTAAATCTATGGAGGAAGGAGCTGGAGACACAAACATTCTGCACATTCTCCTAAAACGGCTACATTTTCACTATCCTGTATGTTCCCCCAGCACCTCCTGCGATGTACATATGCCCCCTGCGTCTCCTGTGATATACATATGCACTAGCTCATGCTACACTGTGTGTATATACAGCAGTCCTGTGTCTCCTATGTGATGTATATAGAGCAGTCTCGTGTCTCCTATGTGATGTATATAGAGCAGTCTTGTGTCTCCTATGTGATGTATATAGAGCAGTCTCGTGTCTCCTATGTGATGTATATAGAGCATTCCTGTCTCCTATGTGATGTATATAGAGCAGTCTCGTGTCTCCTATGTGATGTATATAGATTAGTCTCGTGTCTCCTATATGATGTATATAGAGCAGTCTCCTATGTGATGTATATAGAGCAGTCTCCTATGTGATGTATATAGAGCAGTCTTGTGTCTCCTATGTGATGTATATAGAGCAGTCTCATGTCTCCTATATGATGTATATAGAGCAGTCTTGTGTCTCCTATGTGATGTATATAGAGCAGTCTTGTGTCTCCTATGTGATGTATATAGAGCAGTCTCGTGTCTCCTATATGATGTATTTAGATCAGTCTCGTGTCTTTTAAGCGATGTATATACACTCACTGGCCACTTTATTAGGTACACCTGTCCAACTTCTTGTTAACACTTAATTTCTAATCAGCCAATCACATGGCGGCAACTCAGTGCATTTAGGCATGTAGACATGGTCAAGACAATCTCCTGCAGTTCAAACCGAGCATCAGTATGGGGAAGAAAGGTGATTTGAGTGCCTTTGAACGTGGCATGGTTGTTGGTGCCAGAAGGGCTGGTCTGAGTATTTCAGAAACTGCTGATCTACTGGGATTTTCACGCACAACCATCTCTAGGGTTTACAGAGAATGGTCCGAAAAAGAAAAAAAATCCAGTGAGCGGCAGTTCTGTGGGCGGAAATGCCTTGTTGATGCCAGAGGTCAGAGGAGAATGGGCAGACTGGTTCGAGCTGATAGAAAGGCAACAGTGACTCAAATCGCCACCCGTTACAACCAAGGTAGGCCTAAGAGCATCTCTGAACGCACAGTGCGTCGAACTTTGAGGCAGATGGGCTACAGCAGCAGAAGACCACACCGGGTACCACTCCTTTCAGCTAAGAACAGGAAACTGAGGCTACAATTTGTACAAGCTCATCGAAATTGGACAGTAGAAGATTGGAAAAACGTTGCTTGGTCTGATGAGTCTCGATTTCTGCTGCGACATTCGGATGGTAGGGTCAGAATTTGGCGTAAACAACATGAAAGCATGGATCCATCCTGCCTTGTATGGAGCATCTTTGGGATGTGCAGCCGACAAATCTGCGGCAACTGTGTGATGCCATCATGTCAATATGGACCAAAATCTCTGAGGAATGCTTCCAGCACCTTGTTGAATCTATGCCACGAAGAATTGAGGCAGTTCTGAAGGCAAAAGGGGGTCCAACCCGTTACTAGCATGGTGTACCTAATAAAGTGGCCGGTGAGTGTAGATCAGTCTCGTGTCTCCTATGTGATATATATATATATATCTATAGCAGTCTCGTGTCTGTGATGTATATAGATTAGTCTTAGTTCTATTATGTGATGTATATAGAGCAGTCTCGTGTCTCCTATGTGATGTATATAGAGCAGTCTTGTGTCTCCTATGTGATGTATATAGATTAGTCTCGTGTCTCCTATATGATGTATATAGAGCAGTCTCCTATGTGATGTATATAGAGCAGTCTCGTGTCTCCTATGTGATGTATATAGATTAGTCTCGTGTCTCCTATATGATGTATATAGAGCAGTCTCCTATGTGATGTATATAGAGCAGTCTCCTATGTGATGTATATAGAGCAGTCTTGTGTCTCCTATGTGATGTATATAGAGCAGTCTCATGTCTCCTATATGATGTATATAGAGCAGTCTTGTGTCTCCTATATGATGTATATAGAGCAGTCTTGTGTCTCCTATGTGATGTATATAGAGCAGTCTCGTGTCTCCTATATGATGTATATAGAGCAGTCTTGTGTCTCCTATGTGATGTATATACTGCAGACCTCCCACTGCTTGAATATAAATGTAATGTGAGCAGTGATTTCCTGCTGTGAGGAGCCTGCAGTGTAATATACATCTGTGCTCAGGACTTAACTGCTGTGAGTTCTTTTCAAAACTCATTGTGAAGTCCTGTGCTCCAGACCTATGCAAATATGGAAAAGCAGTTGCGAGTAGCAACATCAACCATGCCACCTAAGTTTGTCTCGCCAAAGAGAAGTAGCTCCACCATCGTATTTGGGGGAGTTAATTAAATGTTTGACCAAATATAGCAGGATGCATTTCAAGTTGATGATTTTGTACGACCCCCGAGTGATGGGGAAAAAGGGGGATGTCAGCTCATCATGTGTAGAGGCACCTTGTCTGGCATTGGATCCTCGCACGGAGCCGCTCTGGTCCGGGGCGTGGGTCCCAAATAGAAAAAGGAAGTTTTCACCAGCGATGGACTTTATAAATAAAGCTTAATGTTTATTGTTTTATAATAGCAAGGACAATGGCATACCATGGATACCCTGGAGGCAAAACCGACGCGTTTCGACAGCTAGAATATATAACTGATAATAGAAAGAAATCTCCGCTCATGTGGAGCTTTCTGTAGATATGTTGCCAGCTTGTAGAGTCATTTTTCAGTGCTCAGTATGTGCTAGAAGTAACTGTGGAAAATGATGATGAGTCCGGGAAATAAAAACCCAAAACTCGTCACATTGTAGTAATTCACTGTGAGAATGAGCAGGATTGGGCCACTGTGTAACATCTGCTGCAGGAGATAAGGGGATTTCCTCTTCTGTGTTGGCTAAGGTGCTATTAGAAGAAATTGTAAAATCCATGTGAATTGAGGATCATTCTTACATTGTTGATGCGGTTCTTATGGACAGTCCACAAAGAATAGAACAGATCTGCTATGGCTTTATCAGAAATCTGCAATCCCGCGACAAGGTAATTGTTTCCCCAACTTGCATGGATCAGAAACTGGACCCACAAGGATCAACTGATCACCAGGGAACTTTGTTTTGATGAGTACAAGAGTCCTTGGAATTTTAGCTTTTTGTTTGTTTATGCCACTTCCCCAGTTTCCAGTCCTATTAACTGCTGAGTGTTTAGGTTGGAGCCCCGATTTCTTCCATAGTTTCTGCCTCTGATCCTTCTCCAGGGGTCCGCACCTCCCAGCTGTGATACTGTTATGATGACCCGTCCTCTCCCCACATCTGGGTCATTTCTAAACACACAGCTCAGTGCAATGCCTGCCACATGTGGTGGATCAGGCGGGCTGGCAGGAAAACGCGTTGGGTTGTCGGCTCAGTTCTTTGGCAGAAGGTTCAGGTCGAGGATGTTTCCAAGATATTGTGTGTAAAAAAAAAAAAAAAAAAAAAAAAAAAAAAAAAAAAAAAAAAAAAAAATCAATTTATCAGATGAGTCATTAATTTTACAGCAAAATTTCAATGTAATGTTCCTAATGGGAATGATACAATGTCTAATATGTCGGAGATCTGTTTGCTATTATATGGATTTTAATTACAAACATCGATTTTAATTGTAGGCAGTTATAATAGGACGGAGGCATGAAATTCCTTGTTCCTTTACCAGCTGGAGAAAGGCTGAGTATAATGTGGCACAATGACATTATATTTGCATACCTTTTATTCCCAGGGGTCACTATCCTCAAGGCAAAAGAGTACTCCCCCCACCCCAACCCCCATAGACCTCCATCAGAGGTACCGTTAGTCACCTTCCTCTGCATGTTGCTCTTCTCCTGATGTTCTAAGGGGTAACGTTTTTCATTGTGGAAAGTGACATGCTTGACGTGCCAATATAAGGAGACCTAAAGGCCATGCAATGCTTCTTTGGGAAATTGAATGTGCAAATTGCCTCTTCAGAGAGGAAGAGGGCTTGAACGCTAGTGTTGACTATTGGAAGTAGCAATGCTAAAAGTCAATATTGACCCTTTAACGAGCCTCAGGACAAAAGCTAAACCAGAATCTCATTTTTCAAACACATGTTTCAGGGTGTTGCCCCTCCTCAGTGCAAAGCAAGAGATCTGATTTGTCTGTATGAAAGGCCTCTGACTGGGGTCTAGTGAGTAAGTCCTTTGACAAAACTCTCTAAAGGGTCAAACATTGACTTCTAGGCTTGTTGCCACCAATGTTCACCTTTTTACATCATGATCATCACATTTATAAGCAGGAACAATCTGGTAATGGCTGCAGAGCTTCGGGAATCTTATTGCAGTGCTGACACAGAAAAGTTACCTGAAGTTATCCAAAGGTGGAGAGTCCACTTCTTAATTACTCATTAATTCAGAAAAATGCGAATCTGCTCCTTACAGCTTCTAAATCTGCATTGTCTCCAAAGAGATTCCATGAAGTTTCTTGTGACTAGTAAGGAAGGAGTTAACAGCCAAACTCTGATGTGAGGATTTCATTGGTTCAGGGTCCAGATTCTAAGATCCCCGTTCACCCAATGGAGCTGCTACAATGCACATTGACCATGGGTCTAGCTGTAGCTGTAGCTGCCAATGTCAGGGTCCTGGTGGATGGAGGGTCCGTGGGCGTGCATGTCATAGAAGCAGCTCATGGGGTCCATAAAGAGAGATGGGTCCCAGAATTTTATGGCTGAAATGTTCTACCCATTGTCTCCTTTTATTTAACCCTGCCATGTACTGTCAATGCTTGAAAAATGCATCCTGAGCGCCCCCCGCTTATTTCCTTCCTGAAACTCAGCTGATCTCCCCCGCTGTGACTTACTGCATGTGATTTATTCCCACCTGCTGCTGTGTATAAGAATAGCATTCTGTATATACAGACGTATCTATGTAGGGTGGGATATAATCTCCTGCCGCTTTATATATAAGCCTGACCCTGGACCATAATCCTGCAGTTGTCGTCTGCTGTGGGCCCCCTTACGTTGCCACCATTGGATGCCCTTGCCAGCTCCTACATTAGTTGTAGCTGGACTTATATTCACCCGGAGCAGCTCAATGGATGTATTGTCTTTTAATGAAGACATCAAAGTATTTACAGGCAATGCTTCATGGGAAAAATGTATGCAGATTTGCCGCCTTCCTTCTGGAGAATTTATCTGACATCAATCAAAGCAAAAGAGAGATGCGGCTTGTTTCAGACTTCTTGCCTCTCATCAGTACAGAAAAGTGTGCTGAGCCCTGATGGATCTCTGTAGAGATGGGGATTCTCTTCACTTTGTAGGAGTCTCTGGTTTGGTCGATATTAGTCTTTTCTTCTTTCTGGCAGAGAACTAATTTGCATAGGGGTTAAAGTGATTGTGTCAAGTTGGTCTTCCAGGAGCGCTCCACTCCTCTGCTTTCCTGGTTGACTGTTCAGGCCAGCGTCGTTTTTGCGGTGCTGGCGCGAACTGTGCGGTCTTCAGTGCTGCAAGCAGAGGAAGCATTTGCATCTGCAGAATGAGAGCAGAACAGGGGCACTAAAGAAAGCTAGTCACCCCGATTCAGCCAGGTTCAGAGCAGCGCTTACAAGCTCTATTGTAAAGACCTTCTAAACGCTGCGCTCTTTGCTTAACAGACTGGCCACTGCTGACAAAACTGCAGAGGTGGGTGATAACCATGGCAATGCGCAGTACACAGATAACAACAAATCCCTCCAGCAGAGCGGATCTATATATATAATTGTCTAAGGGGTACTTCTGTCTTTCTGTCCTCAACTTCCGTCACGGAAATCCCGCGTCGATGATTGGTCTCGGCAGCTGCCTGCGTTAGAATCGGGCCACCATCTAGTGTTTTAATAAGAGCTTAATTGGAAAATTGCTCTTTTTTTTACAAGAGCTTTGAAAATTTTACCCATTTAAGAACTTGAGAATAACCCTTTAAACAGGTATTAAAATGAGTTTTTGTTTCCAGAGGCAGGAATGTATCCCACAAGTAACATTTCCATCTCGCACATAGGAGTCGCATGTATGATCAGTTCCATCGACAAGTCTGTGCCTCTCTGGCTGGAACACTGCATTGTAAATCCAGCTGCTCCCATCATTACTAATAGCTGGAATACGGCCCGATGCTGCACTTGGCGGCGATGCTCAGTCATATATTGTCTATGATGAGGCCATCACTTTCATTCCTAGAAAACTTTATGAACTATGTACCATTGTAAGACATTTATCGTTATTTGTTCTGTACTGGTTTTCACTATGCGTGCCAATCACTGACAGCTTGCTGATATAATCTGTATAGATCACTTCTGTTCCGTCATTTCATTACCAGTTGATGGGAGAATTGGAGTAGTAGTCTGTGCTGCTGTGCGTGGTCACCGCTCAGATTCTCCCCATGTCAGGCCGCCTTGCTGAGTTTGCCTTTTGCGGCACTCCTGAAAAAGGTAAACTCAGCAAGAAGGTCTGACACTAGGAGAAACTGCGCGGTGACCACACACAACCGTGCAGACTACTATTCCTTTTCTCTCACGAATTGTCCTATGTGGTGGGATCTCGTGATCTGAGGGTACTGCAGCAGCTGTCATACCTTGATTCCTCAATTGTGGGTCAAACAACCTTTAAAAGGTGAGCAATTCCTATACCTCTCACCTAGACCTATTTCTCTACTGGATAAGACGCTATTTCGCTTAGTGTCTCCCCCTCTTTCTGGTTATATCATTATCATCACCGGTAGGTTTTTACCTTACTATTTTATGAAGCTTGGAGGCAGTTCATACAGGGTCTGTCATCAACTCATCTTGGGGGAAGGGACCCGGACCTCCGATTTCAGTGCTGGGTCATTAATGGGGTTCTTGATTTGATAAAACTTTGTTGATCTGCTGCAGCTCTGCTACTATTCACATTGATGAGGTCTGTCTAATATTACCCACCCACCAGCTGTCAGTCAGTGCTATACACAGAGCGGTGACTGGAAACCGTGCTGGCACCACCCCTAACCAAATGCTACCGGGAGGAATAAAGTTAATTTCCTCCTGACAGCGGGGTTCTCAGTGCGGCGGCCGCTTGGTGTCAAAACGCTATTTACCTGCAGATTATCCGCATTTTTTAACATGACACGTTTGGTGTCTTTGCGTCCTTAAAAAGTACAAACTATAAAATTACTTTATAAATTATCCACAGGATCGGTCATAACTTCTAGATTAGTAGGGATCTGACCATTGGGACTCCCACCGATTACCTCAATGGGGCACTTTTATCCCCCTTGGCGGTGGCAGTGCGCATCGTGCTCGATGTTCCATTCGCCCCCAAGTACAACGCTCTGCTTCTTCCAGTAGCCCCCCATAGAGAATGAATGGAGCAGTGGTCGAGTATGTGCACTGCCGCTCCATACTAATGGGGATAATAGAGCCCCCCACCTAGGTGGTAGTCCCAGT
This sequence comes from Ranitomeya variabilis, assembly GCF_051348905.1. Lineage (NCBI taxonomy): Eukaryota > Metazoa > Chordata > Amphibia > Anura > Dendrobatidae > Ranitomeya > Ranitomeya variabilis. The sequence goes on along the minus strand of NC_135235.1, from coordinate 37,262,559 downwards.
AGTTGGCACCCACCAATCTAGAAGTTATCGCCTATCTCGCAGATAGATTATAACTTATTTTCATTAGACAACCCCTTTAAGTGTGTTACAGGCAGATTTTGATTTATTTTTTTTTAAATCGGACCACTAGCGATTGTATTTTCATTGCATTGTGTTACTCGCACCCTCTACTGTACCCAGTGATTCCATGTCACGTATGATTGATTGATTGATCATTATTTTCCCTGCAGGGATGGAGGTCGGTTCCATGGTACGTGCAATGTTTGATTTTTGCCCCAGTGTCTCGGAGGAGCTGACGCTTTTTGCTGGAGATGTCATTGAAATTCTCAATGTAATAGATGAATTTTGGTTACTGGGGAATAAAGAAGGAATCACAGGTACATATATTATTTATTTTTATTATTTTTATTATGTTTATTATTTATTTATTTCCCCTTAATGTGTCATTTATTTGTATTTTTGGACTAACGCCACAGGGTTTCACTCTTCCACTATAGTTGCAGTTTATTTGATAATTAAATTATGTTTGGTTATTTTTTGCTTGTTTCATTATAGGTCTTGTCTCAAGACTGTAAGTTATCCCCTAACCCCTAGGCTCAATTTAGCCATTGTAGAGCCTTGATTCTTTGGATCGGTGGGGGTCCCAGCAGTTAGACCCATTGTAATAAGTTACTTATACTCTATTATGGATACGGGATAACTTACATTCTTGTTACAATCACTGTAAAGAACATAAAATTAAATTTTCCAAATTTCGCGCCGAACGAAGAGGGAAAAGTATCCGTGCAGTACCAATGTAGACCACCAGGTGCTGCTCTGAGACTTATTATTCTCTTTTCCTCCTAGCTTGTTTCTTAGAATTTCTTACCTTTTCAACATCTGTTTGCTTTCAGTAAAGAGCAATACTCCTGTATATATGCTGAAGAAATAAATAAATATATATATATATATATTATTAAATACTCACAGCAGAGTGTTCGCTGTGTTTGGATCCTTTCTCTGCAATCCTCTGTGTACTGACTCCTGGCTGATACATTTTACCTGAGCTGACACAGTGTAACAAACTATCAGCACATGAAATTCTTTATCTCAATGAGAATTATTTAGACTGGATATAATTGTATCACTCTCATCCGTGAGCAGGATTAGAGGTGTGTTTGGATTTTCAGATTCTATATGATACGATGTATAATAGAAAGTTGCACAACCTTTCAGGGTAGTATGATTAGGCTTTTATTTATATAAAACTGGCTGTACGGTGAGTGATGCCCTGATATGGTAGTACACCCCCCCCCCCCTCCCAGGTAATGCTACCATATAGCTGTCCAAATAACGCTACCATATAGCTGTCAAAATATAACGCTACCATATAGCTGTCCAAATATAACGCTACCATATAGCTGTCCAAATATAACACTACCATATAGCTGTCCAAATATAACGCTACCATATAGCTGTCCAAATATAACGCTACCATATAGCTGTCCAGATATAACGCTACCATATAGCTGTCCAGATATAACGCTACCATATAGCTGTCCAGATATAACGCTACCATATAGCTGTCCAGATATAACGCTACCAAATAGTTGTCCATATATAACGCTACCATATAGTTGTCCAAATATAACACTACCATATAGTTGTCCAAATAACGCTGCCATAAGGCTGTCAAAATAACGCTGCCGTGTAGCTGTCGGAATAACGCTGCCGTAAGGCTGACGAAACAACTCTGCCGTAAGGCTGTTGAAATAACGCTACAATGTAGGTGCCTACAAAACGACATATACATCATCCCATATACTGCAAAAACAACTCCATAGTGCATAAATAATACCTAGATTCCAAAAATACAGTGCTCACATAATGGCACCATATAGTCACTAAATACACCACCGTACATAAAATAACTATTAGCAGAGCTCTACGTTTCTTGTGGCAGGCCCAGGCCTTTGATGCCAGGTGTTCCCTTTAGCATGGAAAGCTGTGTGACCCCTCACAGGTTGCTCCCTTTAACGCCAGATATGATTAATGTAATTTTCTGAATGTGTAACTTCCATGTTCATAGGACAATTTCCTGTAAGTTTTGTGGAAGTGCTGACCATCCCGACCACGAAACATGGAGAGAAGATGTACGTCAGTATTAGCGACTTTACCTCCCATGAGCCCGGAGCGCTCTGCCTCCAAAGAGGTAATGACTATTTTTTTTTGTTCAATATGTTTACATTGTAACCAGTTACTTTGTGACAATTGTCTTGCTATATTTTATCAGTTTAACTTTTTTTTCTTAATTTTATTATCGGAGTTCCAACAGTGAGTAGATGCTACGGCATCCAATCTAGTTGCATGTATATGTCCAGCGGTGGCCGCAAACGCCATGTACACTTAGCAACCCACCGGCACTAGATCACGTCTTTAGATGGTGGACTAAGGACATGCATGCATTAAATTGTCCAACAGAGGGTGCTCTTATATTTCAGCCCATCAATATATTCACCTTGGAGGTTGGAAATAACTTATAACCAAATATTATCAGTGATTCATATAATACATTTTCCGTTTTATGCTAATGTCTTTTTCTTTATTTTTATTTTTCTAGGGGATCTGGTGGTGTTGGAGGGATCCTTGGCTTCTAGTTGGCTGCAAGGTAGAAACTGTTGGGGTGCAAGAGGGTTTTTTCCCCTATCATGTGTCCAAGAGTTCACCCTATCGTCTAGGAGCCGTCAGCTTTGCCAAAATGTGACTCTAGAACTCCCCAGTTATGCCATCGGCCAAGCGCAGGCAATATTGGGTCTTTCCGCACAACTTGAAGAAGAGTTAGATTTCCGGGAAGGAGACATCATCATAATAACTGGGATTCCAGAACCTGGTTGGTTTGAGGGAGAACTTAATGGAAGGAGGGGGATTTTCCCTGAAGGGTTTGTGGAGTTGATGAATCCTTTAAGAGTTCCTGATATTGGAGTTCCTTCAGATGAAGAGAGAGAAGAGTTTGTTCGCGATAGGTCACCCGAAATAATCCATGAGAGGGACATGGATAAAATTATAGAAGAAGAGGAACAAGAGGGGATGTTTGCTGTGGCCCTATATAGATTCCAAGCTATGGAGCAGAGAGAACTGGACTTTAATGTTGGAGACCGAATACGAATAATCGGGACGTTGGAGGATGGGTGGCTGGAGGGCGAGTTGTATGGGAATCGGGGAATTTTTCCTTATAGGTTTGTAAAAATGGAGACTAAAGAAAAAAATTCTCACGAGGAGCAACCAGTAGATACAGAAACTTCTATATCAGATCCTCCTGTGAACTATCTTGACATGTCCTCTACCCATGAACCGGGAAGCGGGACAGATCCACATTATTGGGATGTCCATGTTGACAATCCACCGCCATCTCCCTCAAGTCAAGTAACTCAAGACACAATGCAAAGTCCAGAAACTTGCTTTAGTAATCACAAAGAAACGAGGGAAAGCAACTGTGAAACAATCAACAGCTCTTCTGCAAAACCTCAACTACCTCCTCGGCCGCAGAGTAAGATATGTAGTCCTCCGGCATCACAAAGCCAAAGGCCTAAGGAACATAATAAGTTTACAGCACAGGTCGAAGGCAGAAGAGGTAGAACCAGTTTACCTAATGGAGCTCAAGAAAAATGGTCTTCCAAGAAGTCATTGTCTTTAATGACGACTGATGACATTTATTCAGCTGAAGATCTTGTCAATGAAAGGTCAAAAAACAAAAACAACAGAAAACACAGCCTTCCGCCCCATGAAGTTGTTCATTGGGTGGAGGACCATAGAAGAAAACCTAAGGCTAACTCCAAGGAAAAATGTGACTCGAGTTTGTGGACATCTGGGCGAGAAAGCCCAGCAAATGACAATACTGGGCTCGATTTAATTGACTTGGACTCTAAACTTACTGAACAGCTTTCCGAGTTTGAAAAGAGTCTCCCCAACCCTCGAAAGAATGGTAGTAACAAAGTATCTCGCCATTTTTCAATATTGGATTACAACTCTGAAACGGACATTATCCGTGGATCACCAAACTTGTCTAAGCAACAGAAATCACCGGTAAAATTTAAAGTTTTAAGACCTCCACCACCACGTCCTAACCCTAGACCTCACTCTTCTCGACATAATGTACCTAAATCCAGTTCCTCTTCTTATTTATCTCCAACTCAGAACCCACATAGAAATGAATATGTAGAAAGCACTCCTCCAACTCTTGCCCTTCGACCATCCAGACCTGCACCTCTGCCTCCAACCAATAGTCAGAGAAACACTCCATCTCCGAAACCACTTCCAAGGCAGGAGGCCACACCCAGTGACAACTTTTTGCTGTCAGACATCCCAGATACAATGGATGCCCCTGATGACTTAGAACAGGCAGAGCGTGTTTCCCCCTGTCCATTTTTACTCTTGAAGATAGAAGACGTGGAACGTGAACTTGAGGCCTACAGAAACACCCGTGAGGAGCTCTGTAAGATGCTCGAGGATGAAGACCAGGATGAGATGACGAGAGCCGAGACCATTGAGAATTTGGACTTTTGTGACTCCAACATTGAAAGCTTGAACTTGGAGCTACAGCAGCTGAAAGGTGAGATGTAACCACTATACATGCACCATAGATGGTGTTGGGTGATGATGCATTTTTGGTGATGACCTTATATCTCACTGATAATATTTCTTCATGAAATCTTTTAAACATGGATGTTTTCTGTTGTGACATTCACTCTTTCACCACCTTGGTCTTTTTCGAGTGGGCACACTGTACTCTAATTTCAAGGGGGTTGTTCATGGTTAGAAGAACATTTCTGCCTTCTTCCAAAAACAGTGTTTTGTTGTCCATAGTCTAAGGGTACGTTCACACAAACGTATTTCCAGTCCTTGTAGACACTTACGTACTAGTGCATATGCTGAAGAATAGTATGGCAGTATGGGTCTAGTGTCCCGATTTCAGACCGGACTAGCTTATGTAAGTCACCGCTTGTCTGCTATGTGGATGAGTGTACAGAACTGCACTGATTCGGAAAGTTCAGAGCTCTTCTGATCTTAGCTTAATATTGCACCATTAAAGGGATCTGAGCTGCAGTACCACAAACAACCTGTGCGCTGGTGTGGCGCTGTTTTATTTAGAAGAAGGCAGAGATGTTATTCTAACCCCCTTTATCTGCTATAGATAGAATTCCTGAATCCTCCCCATTAACCAATTTTACTACACCCTAGGAATATGTGGTCTGCATGACGTCTGATACCTGGCAAGGAGCTGATGTAGAAAGGAGATGCATGTACAGTACATTGTATGGTCAGTCGGTGACCACACGCACTGGGAGTGCTGGCATTCACCATGTTTTCAGTTACTTTATGGATTGTATTAGTGGTTTTAGCAATGATGTGATATCTGGCTATTAGCATTGTGGTTGTACTGCGTAATATCTTGCAATTGGTGGAGATATATGCTGGAGATTCATTGTGAAAAATCTGTTGCCGTAAATGCGAGCGAAATCAGTAAGTTTGGGAAACTTGTATGTGCTTCTATGTACATTAGTCACTTTTTTTTTTCTTTACCCAAAAATTGAATTTGCTTTTGCAGCTCCTGCTTGACATTGAGTACTGTCACCTAGTTTCACCTGCATTCAGGTCTTTGTTGATTTCCAGACTCTCCTGACCTGAACTCATATGAGGCTGTAGAGTTCACGTCAGGAGAGGTGCGGCCGGTCCGGACACGGACATGTACCAAAAGCCTTCTTCTCTGTTCTCGTCACGCTGACTACATTCTACAGTAGGAAAAGCTCCCGGTGAATAGGCCAAATATACAGCATTCATTGGGTGTGAGTGCTGTCTATGGGGGAGGATAGGAATAAGACGCTATCAGGATCATGTGACAGTCACCTAGGAATAAAGGATTGGGCATGCTGAAAACCAACATGCCCAATCCTTCTTTCTTCTGATTTGAATCTTGGAGAATTCAGGACACCTTCGTATTTCTACTAGATGGACAGCCGTCTCCACCTTAATTGGTGGGTTCATCGGATGCTCATATAATGTGTATATTGGGCATTCAGTTCCTTTCTATTGTTGTTGTATCTACAAAATTAATTGGGAAGAAGTGTTTAATGCGGCAGAACAGTGGTCCTCAAGAGCTGTGCTCCTCGTAGAGGCTGTGTGGCTAAGCCAAATTGTGTCCTCTAATGGGAGATATGGAAAGGCCCTTTAATATTGTGTGCGGCCACCTATATTTCTACATCCAAGTCGTGTAACAGCGGGTAATCCTGGAGCATGGCTCATACAGAGCTCAACCACGAGACGTTGGCCAGCAATTCTCTGTTTCTTGGCCAGATCTCGGTTTTCAGTACCCGGCCCACTTGTTGGCCTCCTTTTCTATACCGGTCACACCCTGCAGTGCTATTGTTGCTGTGCTTGGCTCTCTGCACAATGTGACCCGGGCTTCCCCTCCTTAGGACCTCGCCATCCCCGCAGCTGCGGAGAGATTATACAGTGTGAGCTGCAAACACAATGCTACCTGCAACGCCAGGGCCGCTGTCACTCAGCTTTTCTAAGCTCCTGAATGGCACACCTGTCCGGTCATACAGTGCTATGAAAGACAAAAATATGTGACTGTTCTACTCTAATTCTTAGAATGGCAGCGCATCGTCATTTAAATGAATATAAATGATGTGTAGTACCAGACACAGCCAGTGAGCACATGTGGCGCTGTCTAGAAGAATAAAAAGCAAATCTTATTCTTCTCATGCTGGAATACCCCTTTTAATTGAGTTTTCCAAAAATCTAAAGCTTCAATCAAAGTCTATGGGGTTGATGGAGATAAGTAAGTACAACAGTGGGAGGTCAGACGATTATGGATAGGCAAGAAGTGTTAATTTTGGGAAAATGAAAGTTGGTAATCAACGATCTTGGTGGTCGTATGTCCTCTAAAAGACCCCAACTATTATTCTTTCTTTTTCGTGCTATACAACCAAATATAAAAGAAGTCAGTAGCCATAGGAGACGGCTGGCTTAATTAATTTTTAGAGGAGCTGTGCAAAATTGGTCAAATCTGCATTGGTGCCTTATGCAATAAATACCGTATAGTGCGCAAGTAATGCAGTAACCAGATAACAATCCTAATCAATAAACCAGGCGACTTCTTAGAATTTTGGATGCAAGGTGATCATCCGATGCGTTGGTGACAGGTGATGCCACCAGGTCACATACCCTCTAACAGCCTCGGACTGGCCCACTGGAGAGCTGGAGAATCCTCCGGTGGACCCCGGCCCCTCATGTGTAACACCGAGACCCAAGATGGAGTTATGTCGCTGTGATGTAAGAGTTGTGTAAGTGTGCGGCGCTGCAGCCTGTGTGGCCGGTGTCCTGACGGGTGTCGCTCAGCCCGGCACTGTTCCAGCTGTGAGACACAGGTAAGTTATGTTCTTGGATGACTTCTCGGGCTGATGTTCCCGGGTCACGGAGCATGCTTCGTTCTCTGTCATCTTATTTGCAGGTTCTTGTTACACATGGGAACACAATGTCGGGTGCAGGGCGTCAGCGGCCGGACTCATGTTTATGGCATGTTTACATTGGTTTCTATCATGTGCACAACACGCATGTAGTCGGCGTGATGATGCCTGTACCCGCGCCATTAGATGATGCTGACACCTTCCGGGGCAACTTTTACTTTTCAATTGCAAAAAAAAAATAGCTCAAAATACCCACAATGTCCCCAAAGGTGTCTGTATCCTGGAACATCTTTTGGAGCGTAGATGTTGAGCTGTGGAGAGGAGCCAATGCTTATAGACCCGTGGTTGCAAAGCTAGCATACTTTAGGGGTCTTGTGCCACTGATGACTCCCCTAGCATACTTTAGGGGTCTTGTGCCACTGATGACTCCCCTAGCATACTTTAGGGGTCTTGTGCCACTGATGACTCCCCTAGCATACTTTAGGGGTCTTGTGCCACTGTTGACTCCATCCTAGCATATGCAATGTTCTTCCTTCTCGTTTGCATTGGAGTTGGGACTGCGCATACGATCCCTCTAGATAATGATTTATTGGTGCCTAATAGGTGATGTCATAGTATTATATGGTTATTGTGCCCATACAGATAAATGGGAGATCATGTAATACAGGGACAGCGGAGCTGAGAAAAAAAATGTGCAGGACCTTGGACAAGCAGGCACATCGGTAGTCCGTGGTCACCGCACCAGAGACAGATGAGCCTCCTCTGACCTGTTGGGAACCCAGGTGCTTCTTTAGATTCGTAGGCCTGGTGCGATGTCATACATGCGTCACTCCAACAATGATGTCGTGGCCGGTCTGCTAATCAATAGATACATAAGCTGTCCCAGACTACAAAACATGACCGCAGGATCGGCCAAGTCCACCAAAGCAAGAACTATTATTGTGAGCAACGGTCCGAACTTTGATTTTTCCCTGAGGCTATGTGCACACACATGGTGTAATTTAGACGCCTACGCAGCCGCCAAGTTTTCCCAGATGAGACCAGAAAACCATGGTTGTGCGGCGGCATCTCCAGCAGCTTTGCTGTGGTTCTTGCAGCAGCTTTTACTCTATACTGTAAAGTATGGCGAGAGAGTGGCTTCTGAGTACAAGCCGCTCACAGAATGAGTATGTCACTTCTTTACTGTATCGAACCTTGAAGCAACTAAACAACAAGACCGAAGACAGAACATGTGCACAGCAAAGTCATTTTGACCTTACTGTGCGTTAAGTTCATTTTACATGGTGCTTTTTCAGGTGGTTTCTGGACAGAATCCACCTGAAAAAGACATTGTGCACATTCCTGTAGACTGAGGATTTTTATTTTGTAACAAAATCTGAGCTGAAATGCTCTAAATCCTTCTCAAAAACTAACTTGGACTTTCCGCTCAGTTTTTGCTCCAAAACTCGGCAAAAAGCCTCAGTGTGCCTTAAAGCCTTAATGTCAGATGACAATATGAAAAGTGCTTTTCTTCAAGAGGACACGTCCATAACATTGATGGTACATTTATGCCCCGATCAGTTTGAAGGACGGTCAACTGATGAAAATGGCGCACTGTTTATAAGAAATGAAAATGGGCCGTGATGCTCCGCTGCGTGTAACCTCCTTGCTCCTGATCATGGATGAAGTTTTCAGCTGTTTGAGACCCAACGATTAGAAAGTGGACGGCGTATTTTAGCAGTAGGTCATAAGTGGCTCCATCAGTCATTAATTAGCGCTGCTTATATCAATATGTCTAGGAGGAAACTTAAAATAAGGAGGAACCCAAGTAAACACGAGAGGAATTTACAAACTCCGTACAGATGTTGCCTTTGGTCGAATTCCAACCCAGGGCTCAATTCTAACCACTGGGCCACCAGGCTGCCTACAAGAAAGGTCTTGCATCTAAGAAAACCTCTTTGTTGTCACAATGTATCAGACGTATGCAAAAAAATATATATAATATCTAGTGCCGACAAATCCATATATCCGTATAATCAATGGGCGCCAATATGGAGAATCTGAGCGTTTTCTATTTGTGTCTCTGTGCTCCGTCTTCTGCTCCTGGTCTTATGACATTCCACATGTGCCAAAGTATCAAACCTTATAAAAGAAAATATTTGTACACAGAAGCCTGCGCTCACCTGCAAATCTACAATGTAATCCAAAATATATATAATATATAGCAAATTTAATTAACAGAAAAATAAGACCCACAAACAAAACGAAACAAACAAATACGGATAAAGTGTCGTAAACCGATACTGCAAGAGGGTGAGGAAATACAGGGACAGAGACCCCACGTGCTACGCTGCTCGGTAAATTTTGGAGTAATTTTTCTGGATTGACTGGATAGAATAAATTCCCCTGTATCCAAGTATCTGTTTTTTGCTTTTTTAGATATGACCTGCCTATCCAGTAGGGATTTTATAAATGGAACCACACCTTTAAATGAATTTTCCGCTCGATACATTTTCGAGGCTTGGGCTGAGTTTTCACATCTCCTGGCTACATTTCGGTTCCATTTTCTTGGAGGTCGTCTCCTCTTCTACATGTCCTGGTCTTTCGTCCCTATTTGTATTTCTCCTTAGTCGTTTTTTCTGCCTTCTTTCTATATTTGTACATCGTTGCATCCAGACGCTCCTGGACTTATGCTGCTCCCTGCATTTCCTGTGTGTGGACTGTACGGGGCCGTATTCCAAGATCTGGAACCAACTTAGGTGCGTGTCTTCTTTTCTTTGTGTAACTACTATTGTGGGGGAGGTTAGAAAAGCATGGCGGCCTCGTTATAGAAGCAGCAACCCTCTGTGTGCAATATTCAGCTATATGGGGCTGAGCTGCAATACCAGGCACTGCCTATGAGCAAGTGTGGCGCTGTTCCTGATGGTAAGGATTCATGTTGTTTTCTAATCTCCCCTTTAAAACAAAGTTCCACCCTCAGGAGCACACTGTTCCCCCTGCCCTTTGGAGTTTCTTCTTACCAGGGGGTGTTGCTTTCCTGATGATTGGCAGTCTAGTCCGGCGGCATTGTTAAACCTCTTCTCCGATCTGTTCACTTTGTCTCTGCAGAACCTGAGGAGCACTGATGATAATGATTATGTCCGGGACCAGCAAGTGCTGCACTCCTTGCATAGGAAACCGGCCACTACTGGTAGAGTGCAGGTAGCCGGTAACCTAGGCAATGAACAGGAAACTGTGGAATTTAAAATGACAATTACCATGTTTGTAAACCCTAACAATGATGGTTGGTTTGATCAGTCTGATTTGTGCTAATCTGAATAATTATTGGTCGTATCTACTGATTTTTCTTTGTTATATGTCACTTTGCTGCCATTGCATGGAAACACTTTTAGGTGCAAGTGTTTGGTGCAGTAGGCAGCTGCCTACTACACCATTGTGAGGGGGCACAAATTATGGATTTCAAAAACCAAAAACTATACAAAGGTGATGTTGTGCCTGATCCAGCTGGATGTTGTGTGTGAGTGGATGATCATTATGTAGATGCCAGGGTATAAACAGTGATTCCCCTTAGGGTGAGGGAATGTAATTGAAAATGTCGTATATACAGTATGTATAGACCATTTGCCCTACTATGGGTGGGGGTGGAAGAAAATGAGGTGTATGTAAAATTATATATCCGAGTGTTAGGGATTTCTGTAAGGGGGTTATATAGAGTACTGTATACCATATATACTCGAGTATAAGCCGACCCGAGTATAAGCCGACCCCCCTAATTTTGCCACAAAAAACTGGGAAAACTTATTGACTCGAGTATAAGCCTAGGGGGGGGAAATGCAGCAGCTACCGGTAAATGTCAAAAGTAATAATAGATACCAATAAAAGTAAAATTAATTGAGACATCAGTAGGTTAAGTGTCTTTGAATATCCATATGAATCAGGAGCCCCATATAATGCTCCATACTGTTCATTATGGCCCCATAAGATGTTCCATATTAAAATATGCCCCATATTATCCTGCATAAAGGTTAATAAAGGCCCCATAAGATGCTCCATAGACACATTTGCCCAATATAATGCTGCACAAATGCTGATTATGGCCCCATAAGATGCTCTATAAAGATATTTGCCCCTTATAGTACTGCACAAACGTTATGGCCCTATAAGATGCTCCATACAGACACTTGCCCCATATGCCGTAGTGCCCTACAAACGTTAATTATGGCCCCATACAGACACTTGCCCCATATAGTGCTGCACAAACATTATGCCCCTATATAGTGCTGCAGAAACGTTATGGCCCCATGTAGTGCTGCAGAAACGTTATGGCCCCATATAGTGCTGCAGAAACGTTATGGCCCCATATAGTGCTGCAGGAATATTATGGCCCCATATAGTGCTGCAGGAACGTTATGGCCCCATATAGTGCTGCAGGAATATTATGGCCCCATATAGTGCTGCAGGAATGTTATGGCCCCATATAGTGCTGCAGGAATGTTATGGCCCCATATAGTGCTGCAGGAATGTTATGGCCCCATATAGTGCTGCAGGAATGTTATGGCCCCGTATAGTGCTGCAGGAATGTTATGGCCCCGTATGGTGCTGCAGGAATGTTATGGCCCCGTATAGTGCTGCAGGAATGTTATGGCCCCCATATAGTGCTGCAGGAACGTTATGGCCCCATATAGTGCTGCAGGAACGTTATGGCCCCATATAGTGCTGCAGGAATGTTATGGCCCCATATAGTGCTGCAGGAATGTTATGGCCCCATATAGTGCTGCAGGAACGTTATGGCCCCATATAGTGCTGCAGGAACGTTATGGCCCCATATAGTGCTGCAGAAACGTTATGGCCCCATATAGTGCAGCAGGAATGTTATGGCCCCATATAGTGCCGCAGGAATGTTATGGCCCCATATAGTGCTGCAGGAACGTTATGGCCCCATAGATGCTCCATACAGACACTTGCCCCATTTGCTGCGATAAAAAAAATAAATCACATACTCACCTCTCCGTCGCTCAGGCCCCCGGCACTTTCAATAGTCACCTGCTCCTCGTTCCGGCGCCGATCTGTCTCCAGCACTGACGTTCAGCAGAGGGCGCGCACTGACCACGTCACCGCGCCCTCTGACCTCAGCGTCACTGCTGGAGACAGATCGGCGCTGGGAATGAGGAGCAGGTGACTATCGCGCAGCGCTGCGCTCCCCTCCCCGTATACTCACCTGGTCCTGCCGCTGTGTAGATCCTGCTTCCCCGACGCCGCAGCGCTTCATCCTGTACTCAGCGGTCACATGGTCCCGCTGATTACAGTAATGAATATGCGGCTCCACCCCTATGGGAGGTGGAGCCGAATATTCATTTACTGTAATGAGCGGGACCATGTGACCGCTGAGTACAGGAAGAAGCTGAAGCTGCTGCTGCCGGTGCCGGGGAAGCAGGGACCGCGCCTGGACTAGGTGAGTATTTTTAAACAGCCCCCGCTCCCCCTCCCCTGACGACCCCCGGTATGACTCGAGTATAAGCCGAGAGGGGCAATTTCAGCCCAAAAAAGTGGGCTGAAAATCTCGGCTTATACTCGAGTATATACGGTAATCAAAAGTTGTTACTCTTCAGATTAAACTTTTTGAAAAGTTTTGATAGGTTGTAACCACTATTTGGTAGTTTTGATCAATGAGGGTCCGGGTTCAGAGACCCTGCCAATGAAAGGAAGGGGTGGAAACCCTAAATTTATCCTTAAGCGGACACAATGGAAAGTCTCAGCTCCATCTTACTGATTCGCTTGCACTTACTGATGAGCTGGGCGATTCTGCCGCGTCCTTGGAGGCTCTCAAGACCCAGACCCAGACTGATCAAAACTAGTAAACAGGGCTACAAAAGAGATACTAAAGTGATTGGTAAAGACGGACAATTGTTGGAACACACAAAGGACTTAGGTAAATTGTTTATTATTTGTTACTGGTAATTGTATCATTCATGGTAGTTTTACAGTTTTTTGTAGCATATAAACTTCAACGTCCCTCTGCCCCGACGCGCGTTTCGCTTTGGGAGGCGTGTCAGGGCAGGGGGCATGCCGGTGTATTTATAGTGAGTTCTGTGGTGTTGATTTGCTGTTGCGGGATTACCTGGCAGGATGTGTATCAGCTGTTTCCTATTGAAGCATCACTGCGCATGCGTCCCTGTGTTCCGTACGGACACAGGAAGTTACGTGTGTTACACTAAATGACGGGACGACCATGCGTACACAGCCGGCAATGGTCGCACATCGCAGCAAGGGTAATTAAAGCTAAATGTAACGCAGTCTACTACGGCGCTTGCGCCGGCCTCACGGTACCCGCAAAACAGGGGGGTGACGGTTCACGGTCTCGTGGACGGGAACACCAGGCCATCAGTAAGATGATGTGGAGGTACCGCCCCACTACTGACCGCTAGCCATCAGCCCCACAGGTCCGCGACCAACGCATGCGCTCCACTGCTAATGATAGTATTGATTCAGCAGTCCACACGTATTGTTTAAGTACCCCATACATAGTCCTGGGGTTTATCTGTGTGCTATTACCTCCTTTCGGAGCGATTGTGATTTTCCTCCTCTATGGTATACTATCATTAGCAGTGGAGCTACATACTATGCACTATGGCAGGACACCTCTGGGGTCCGGTGGGGAATACCGCACCTTCACTGCGCGGATAGGAATAAAGTAGGCAAAAGTGTAAAAATCAGAGATGTAGGGAGGTATGGTAAAGGAACTACAAATGGAGCCCTATTTAGGCTGCGTACAAGGAGACGTACGGTCACGTGCCCGGATATACAGGTGGCAATAGGCAGTGAGGACCAACTACATAAATAAAGCGATTTTACCCCATGTCATGGGCTCAAATTACAGTGTAATTTGCCACCTAACTTTTTTTTTTTGCCACAACCTTATCCTCACCCTGTAATGTCCTTTTTTTGTGTGCACCCACACAGAAATAGTGCCCCTCAAATTCCTTTAGTGTACCGACTCGGTTTGATACCCTTTTTAAGGCCCTCAATCAGTATGATGCCCACAAGATGCCTCTCCATACAGTATGATGTCTCAGATAATTATGATTACATTATGATGCCCCACAGTATCCCTGCACAATAATCCCTGACGCAAGCATTATTTAACCCCACGTACCTCCCCCACAGTATGATGCCCCCAGGGGAGCAACCATAGGGTTCCCCACTCCAGTCCATCGTTATAGTCAACAGTATGACGACCTAAAACTGCATATACAGTTTACAGCTGGACATGCCACCAACCTCCCTAGAGAGATCCCCCAATCTAGGACTGTCCCCCTGGATCTGGGAGATTTAGGGGACATTGTACCATGCGTGTGCACATCTGTATAGAGCACCATGGGAATATGCCAGTCTCCACTTCAACTATCTGTCAACTCTGTTTTGCCCATTTAGTATCTGTTAAATCTTGCGTTGAGTTAATATTCCCTAAACAAATGCGATCCACCTATTGGGGTACTTGGATACCCCATTACTTCCCTACTGCTTTACTTTCATAGTTTCGCTCCACTGAGTAATCGGGGAAGTATTAATCAGGTTTGGTTATAGAATTGTTATTTAAGAATTTTTCTACAAATATATTCTTCAAACATATAAAGGAAAGAGAATATTGCCATGAACGTTTAAGATGATTTCCACTTTGTACAATATTCTTTAAATAAAAGGGTCCTCTGACTATAAGCCGATCACAGTGCACATTGCATCCACATCAGTCGTGTGTATCTTATGGAACACGATGATAAAAATGTCACTTCCTGATCCTTCACCGGGACGGCATGCGACATTGTATGGGACGGGTGGCTGCCCTGGATGACATGGACAGCACATTGCCTGCCAATGACGGCATGGACCTGTGACATAATCGGCTGCTGGTTCCCATCAGGAACATGACTGGTGGTAAAGGATCGCAGATGTTCTGACACAGCTACTGACAATGCAGGTTCAGGCTCGCCTGCCTCCCTCGCCGTCTGCTGGTCATGAGCAGTAGAAGACAGGTTGTATCTTGAACAGTTATAGTTGTGTATAATGTAGATCTGAGCTGGAAACAGGACGGGTTTGGCGGAAAATGTTAGCGCAATTCAGGAGGGTTTAATTATTGTTTTAGTCCAGACTGCCTTATATTGCCAAGATAGTACTGCCATATACATACCATATAAAAGAGAGAGCCAGGCTAATACTGCAATACCGCCATATAGAACAAAGATACTACTGCCAATTATAGTCCACTATATACCATCATATAGAGCCAAGACAGTGCTGCCATGTACAGCCCACATAATACTGCCATATAGAGCCAAGACAGTGCTGCCATGTACAGCCCAAATAATACCGCCATATAGAGCCAAGGCAGTGCTGCCATGTACAGCCCATATAATACTGCCATCTAGAGCCAAGACAGTGCTGCCATGTACAGCCCACATAATACCGTCATATAGAGCCAAGACAGTGCTGCCATGTACAGCCCACATAATCCCTCCATATAGAGCCAAGACAGTGCTGCCATGTACAGCCCAAATAATACCGCCATATAGAGCCAAGGCAGTGCTGCCATGTACAGCCCATATAATACTGCCATCTAGAGCCAAGACAGTGCTGCCATGTACAGCCCACATAATACCGTCATATAGAGCCAAGACAGTGCTGCCATGTACAGCCCACATAATACCCCCATATAGAGCTAAGACAGTGCTGCCATGTACAGCCCACATAATACCTCCATATAGAGCCAAGACAGTGCTGCCATGTACAGCCCACATATCGCCATATAGAGCCAAGACAGTGCTGCCGTGCACAGCCCACATAATACTGCCATATAGAGCCAAGACAGTGCTGCCATGTCCAGCCCACATAATACCTCCATATACAGCCAAGATTGTGCTGCCATGTACAACCCACATAATGCTTCTATATAGAGCCAAGACAGTGCTGCCATGTACAGCTGACATCTCTCCACATAGAGCCAAGACAGTGTGGCCATGTACAGCCCACATAATACCGCCATGTAGTACACATCCCCCATCCTCAGACACACTAATCCTGTATACTGGACCCAGCGTCTCACTGAAACCCTCCTATGTATGGCAGCACAATGGTATCGGTGTAGAGGACTAATCAGAGCCTCTCTCCAGCAATCAACCCCTAATCCTTCCAGGGTGAGAAGACAATGATTTTCCATTCCAACCTGAAGATTTATGTGACTACGCTGCCAAAATTCCATCTTTGCTCAGCCAAACCGATCGTTCTTGTGCATGGGAGAGTGATGGCTGTCGGCGGTATTCTTTCCTGTATCTCTACAATAGTGGCTTTTATAGCTACTTTAGCAGTATTGTTGTTTGGCTTATTTTTGTTACTTTGACCATCACCTTTTCTGTTTTTTTTTCTTGTTATTATATACACCCCTGATTATTACTTTTATTGTTGTTGTTTATCTAGTTTCAGCCAGTGATTTCTGTTTTACAAATCTAGATAAAATTTTACATTTTTGCAAACTTTTATTTTTTTTATTTTTCTTTGTTTCTGTGTTTTGCTGTTTTAGTATTGCATTGCTGAGTAGTCTCAGGTCAGGTCCTACATACCAGAGCTGCTTTTTTTTTTTGCCTCTCGTTTAGCATAACAAAGCCATTTATCCAGTTTTGCTGCTTGGGAAAACCAAACCCTCGTATGTAAATAGGGAACGTCTCTACCCAATGAAACTCAAGGACTCATCAAGAGCTTCTGGTCATATGACGCTAGTTACTAATTAATTCTGGAATCAGGTGGGAGAGGTAGTCCTTGCTTGTGGATTGGCTGCTGGAAAGTAAAGAAAAAAAAGTGAGGGCTTGGGTTTCAGCGAGAAGGAGCAGAAGGGAGTGTCTGCAGGTATGCTGAAAGCTCAGGAGATACAACTTTTTCTGGCCAGAGAGTAGACCTTTCAATGGAGACTTCTTTTCCACATTGTGGATCGGGCATTCATACTTTCTTGCATTGGCTGAAGTGTATACAATGGACTTGTCATAGTTGGGTGCCAGCTCAAGGCTCCTAGAAGAAAAGACATTTCGAAGGATGTGTGCCTTGCAGCATGAATACCGCGCATCAAGGACACGGTCTACAGATCCTGGGAGAGACCTACAAGTGCCAAGCTGGGAGTATGAAGACTGCCAGAACTCGGAGAGACGTAGACTTCCTGAGGAGGACAGGTTATACCTGGAGCAGCGGTATGCTGAAGAACATAGGACTTTGCCCATGAGAAAAGATCAATATTATTACGAAAGCCGAGCCAATGAAAAAGTGCCCAAGGACTATAGAGAATCTGAAGACTACTACTACAGAAGATCCCAAGAGGAGTATTATGACAGTAGGACAAACATGGACAGGTATTATGATACTTTGGAGAACATTCGAACTAGTCCTGTTAAATATAGGCATGATGGCAGGCTATATGGAGACAGGCGCCCCCGTCATGATGGCTACAATGACAATAGATATTCCTATCAAGACCCCAGAGAACTAGATTCTCGATATATGAGAAAATATGACACTTATTGTTCTGATGAAATCGAAAACGATGATCGATATTATCGGGACATTCACCGGAGAAAAGTAGACCGGGGTTATGAGAAGGAAGTGAGACATAAGCCTTTGGAGAAAAGGTACTCCGACCAAGATGTTCGAGATTATAGAACTGACCCTTATGTGGAACAGAAAAAGATAGATTATGAACAAAGGGATTATAGAAGGGTGAAGGACCATTATCCAAGAGGTGAGAATGTTTGTTCTTCTCGGTCTCCTGAAGATTCAAGTAGCAGATGTAGACCCTCTGAGAGGGACTTTGTGGATTACAAAAGAGATAAAACAAAACCTGGACCAAAAGGAAATTCTAAGAAGACCAATACACGGCGTTATGATTTCTTACCTTTGGATCTTGATTCTATTGATGTAGTTAAAGATGAGCGGTTGGTAGACCGAGATGTTGAGAAACAAAATTATGACCGAAGTCGGTCTTTAGATTTTGAGGCTGAGCCTTCTACCTCATGTAAACGCATGGCTTATGATTTTGAGTACAATACTCCAGAAGAAATTGACCTGTATCTTAATAGTGATGATCTACAGGAAGACTACCTGGGCAGAGATGCAGTGGATGACCTTTATCAAGATTACGATGTGTATAAAAATACTAATAAACAGCCTAAACTCAAGAGAGACCAATATGGAAGTTCTTGGGAAGATCAGAAGACGACTGATGTAGCTGATGGTCCTTATTATAGACCAGAGAGGAGTGATGTTTATCACGAATTTGATTTTGAAGATGAGAAATCAAGTAACGGGTCTACTAAGGATGTGGATTCCAACAACCATGGAGTTGAAAATACAGCTAGGAAACCTCACAGTAACGATCAGCCAACTCGCAGGAAAACCGAACTGGAGTCTAGTACAGATTCTATGAAACGGAATAGCATTTACAGAAGGACGGCCCCAAGCAGTCTACGGAATTCTGAATTTGTCCAAAACCGGAGGAAAAAACAAGGTATATTTTTTTGTTGTTTTGAAATGGGAAAGTTAATATAACTTGTAGAGTCCCTGTCTCACAGCAAAGGGCCTGGACTGCTCCTTCACTGTATAGGTGTACAGCCTCCGTGTTCTGCTGCACAGGCCTCAAATGTGCACGGAAATATTCTCCCTTAGGGTATATTCTCACAGTTTGGTTTTTTTTACATAGATTTTGCAGAGGATCTGATTTAAAATCTACCTTAAACTGTGAGAACCTATCCATAGGAGAGGCATATGGGAATATAGAAGAGGCTTCTTGCACCTCAATGGCCTCAGTGCAAAAATTGAGCCTTAAATTGTCTGTGTGCATGAAAAGCACTTAAAAGCACAGATTATATTTACCAGTGTGGTTAACCTTTAGAAGTGGACTATGTATGTGTTGCCAGTTACTTTTCCAAGTCATGTTATATGCTAAGCTGGCGGCATGTAGTATTTCAGGTTTAGTTTGGTAGGTGTGGGTAGATACTGTTAATGTTGCTGTGCAGTTAGCAATGATCCGCGACTTGCAGTTGTAGTTTGTGCTTGCAGCCATTGAAGATCTTTTGTGTTTTACAGTCCCTTGTAAATCTGTAAATTATAAGTCCTTGAGTTACCATCTTCATATTATTTTATGTATTTCTAATGGTCCCTTTTTAGATGGGGTGATTCTGGTGCCCATTACTGTGCCTAAAATTGGACTAACCTCTGTTACCCAATCGAGCCAGTGCAACCCTGCTAATATTCTAGATTCCAGAAAGACCTTCAATTCCACATTAGCTTATATATAGTAGGTTCATATGCTGCTCACGAGTTTGGAAAAGATGTCTGAAACCCACATTTTCCCAGAATTGGTCATAATAAAGTACATTTTTAAGGTTTTCTTTTTTTTTTTTTTTTTTTTTTATTGTATTGGCAGATATTGTTGGCAAATACCACAGTTTTGTACTTGCAGCTTGACAAAACTGATGAAGAATAAGCACTCCTTTAAAAAATGCACAAATGTAGTTTTCTTTTTCGTAGTACATCATTGTGTACATGAATGGCGCTGGCTAATTGTGCATGTTTCATCAGAGGTGCCGTATTCTTTGTTTTGTTCTTGAAACAAAATGTGTAGATGGAAGCAAATTTGTATTGTTTCTGCTCCCCCCTCCAACTCCAAAATTAATCAGCTTCCCTTGAATTCACCTCTCACCCCTTCCTCCCCCTCGCCTGACATACTTTCACCGACTCCTCCTCTCAATCTCCAACTTTCTTTGTAATGGCAGTGCAGAGATGTCAGGTTGCATCATGCAATGTTTGCCCAAGGGACAATGCTGTGGACTGACTGTAGCACAGACTACCACAGTCCTAGTAATGAGGAAATGGAGCAGAAAATTACTTTGTAACTTTTAGATGTAATCATTTCCTTTACTAAAGTTAGCAAACTTCATGTATGCCTCCGAATAATCACCTCCTGGTGAAAAATAAATGTGTAACTAAACTAAAAGTTCTGCAAACTTTATGTAAGGTAGTTATGTAGTGATTGCTCAAGTGTCTTTGTCTCCAGTGGGGGTTGCAATTTCTTAGTGTATGTTTATTAGCAGCAAAAATCCACAAAAAATGCAGCCAATCGCTAGAAAAACGCAGCAAAATCCACATTTAATTTAGCATATGTTCACACTCTGCAGATTTTCCACAGCAAATTTTATATGTTTTATTTTCCAGTTTCCAATTTTGGGTGAAATTGGCAATGAATTCTACACCAAAAATTGACACATTTCAGATTTCAGGCTAAATTCACGTGTTTCATATTTGGTGCAAATTTTATTACCGCCACTCTGCAGCATAATCTTCATTTGTTACGTGTGGATTTTGTAGCAGATTTCACTTTTTACATTTCAAAAGGGTAAAATCTGTCCTGAATCTGCACAAAGAGTTGGCATGCTGCGGATATAAAAATCTGCACGGCAGGTCAATTTCCAGAAGGAAAATATCTTCAGTGTGCGGCTGCTGAGCGGTGGTACTACAGTGTGAATTTTCTGCACGAAAAATCAGCACCAAATAAGCAACGTGTGAACTTATCATTAAGGATCATAAATTTTGCTTAGAAATTTTCAGCCATGTGTAAATGAGGTTTGTTGAAGCCTGATCTACTTATTTGGTGCCACACACAAAAATCTGCACCAAACATGCAACATATTTACTAAAACCAGCCGAACCCCCTTGTCAGTTCTCCCCCAATGCTGGGTTGTTTTTGCATCTCCTATAATATATAACTGGACACTTTCTTCTGCTCCCAAAAAACCGGGTAGTCCCTGCACGCCTCTCTGTACTTTGCTCCTGATTTTCTATAACACAACATAGTGCTGAAGTTTTACAAATTATCTCACTTTAATGGCACTGGGTTAGTACCTGGCACTAATGTATCTCCTGCCAAGTGCCTGTGCAAACAATGGAGACGTGGCCCATTCATTCAGCCGATCGGTGGGGATGCCAGGAGTCCGAGCCTTAAAGGAGTATTCCCAGCTCCAAGATCCTATCCCAATATGTAGTAGGTGTAATAATAATAATATTAGCAAATTCCTCCAATTTAAAAATCTAGTATAGTTCTTCTGATTCACTATGTTGCTTAACCAATATGCAGGGCATTGCAGCAGCTTAGGTATCCCTAGCTAAGTAACTGTCACCATGGATACCTAAGCTACTGCAATGCCCTGCACATGTGGATAAGTGACATAGTGAATCAGAAGAACTATGCTACATTTCTAATTTGGAGCTATTTGCTAATATTATTATTATTACATCTACTACATATTGGGATAGGATCTTGGAGATGGGAATAACCCTTTAATGATCAAAAAATGTTGGCCTTTGCAAAGGATTGGTCTCCTATAGCAAAGTTTTGAGTAACCTTTACACCAAGTTCTGGGCAGGAAGTTTTGAAACCTTCTTATTCATTAGATTGTTGTTCTTCTACATAGCACTGACTTCATACCGGCCAGTTTCTCCTCACCCTTGACAAGCATGAGACTTATAAATGTTTGCTAATTAGTCACTGAGCAAAAAAAAAAGGCCTCTCTTTTACAAGAATGTAATCCTTAAGACTCTTTATTTCAGGCTGTAATTATGGAATTATGTACAGATATACGGCACTCGCCTGTCTATTGTGTCCTCAGAAGACACAGTCTGAATATTACCAGAATGTGATCGTCGGGAAACACTTGGTGAATTCCATAAGACGTGTCATTTGGCGTTTAATAAACCCATGATATGGAATTATGAGACAATTGCATGAAGGACAATTCCCCAATTATACTATAGCTACTATTTCATTAATGGACCACAAGAGATCGTCATTTTGGGTAATATTCCAGGAGTGTGCACGTGGCCATTTACGATTTACTTCTTGTGAAAAAGGCAAATTTTTTTTTTGTAAATTAAAACTGACTTTATAATATTTATTGCAGAAGTAATATGAGAATATGACACCGTTTTATTCCTAGTGTGGAGCTTGGGGGGTTATAGAACCAGATGTTGGCACTCAATGGACCCCAAAGTCAGTATTCCTGCCCCTTCAGGCCCAGAATGGGCATAACGCAATAAATAAGTTATTTCCCTGTGTGTTCCGGGGTTTTTCAACAATCCACAAGATAAGTGTCTGATTACTGGGACCATCGCCGTTTGTGAGAAATTGAATCCTCTTGAATGCAGGTGTGGCCATGCTGACTTGCCATCGCTCCAGTCAATGTCTATGGAACGGACAAGCGCTGGTCTTTGAGGTCCCCATTATGGGGCATTTGAAGGTGCTGATTTCGGTGGGCGCTCAGTTACCTCCATGTTTGTACAATGATGGAGACAGAACGGTCGTCGGTACACTAGTTCTGTCCCCATACAGCAGTGGTCCCAACTTTTCTTGACCCATGAGCCACTTTCAGCTCTGACAGATGGTTGCGAGCTAGATCAGAGCCCCCTGAGTAGTGACACCCAAAGCTTCCTCCAGAGAAAACTCACCGAGACTCTGTCGGTGGCCCTCTCAGGGAAAATGTCCAAACCTCCCTGGAAATGAACTTCAATTATGCTGTAAAAATTAACAAAGCTGCCAAATAGACAAGTTGCATGCCAGTCATGGTCACATATGACTTGAGTTTAAGTGTTTGCCACTTGTATCGAGTGTGACGTACGACCGGCCAACTTAGAGGGGTTGTCCACCTTTTGTGGACAACTTTTTAAAAAAAATTTTAAGGTTTGTATTTGGGACATAAATCCGCTGAGAAGCGCTCAGAAGAAGACAGATAAGACTTACAAAGTCTCCCGTTAGACCATCAGAACAAGCTCACAGCCAGCAAAAGGCAACACAGAGGCAATAGAAGGCAAATTTTTTAATGAAAGCCAATTGAAAAAAGTCCCCAAACCCTTTAAGTGCACATTCTCTAACTGTCATGGACATCAGCATTGACTTGCCGTGATTATATGTTCACTCTCCATCTTCGTGCCTGTTCCTCTTTGTTTCCATAGGTAGCAAAGTCGCAATAACTCCACTTCTCCACCTTCTAAGTCCAAGACTTCTTGCCCTCAGGGCCGTCTGCGGTGACATACAGGACTGCTCTACTCGCATTCACAGATTTATGAATTCCTTCTTTGGGAGAGGAACCTGTAGTTGTCACATACTTTCTGCCGTCTAGTAAGCCTCATTGACCTGGAATGAGGGACGGTACAGGAGAGACCAGTTCAGGTTAAGACGTTTCCATGAGTTGTTTGTAACGTCAGGTTCACCTACTAATTACATCACAATACTGATTGTTCACACATATCACACATGGCTACTAAAAAAAAACCATTCACAATACAGCGATTTTTCACAATTTTCTACACCATATTGTTTTGACACCATGGATAAAGTTCCCTAGTTCTCACAACTAACCAGATATTTACAGATGGTGGTCAACCTTGCCAAGGGCTATTGCAACCCCACACATTACTGTGGCCACATACATATTAATCTAATCTAAAGGCTCTATACACATTACACTGCTGATTTCAAAGGGTTCAGTGAAGAATCTGATGTGTATGGGGACCAGCGTCTTATCTTGAAGCTTGTTGGCCTCAATGCAGAATCTTTAAGAAGGCCTCCAATTATTACAGGTCTTTAATAGCATTGTTCTCCCATATACTAACTCCAGGTCCAACTGCCACCCCAGCACCTACTATAGTAACGTCCCCTATTGATGGGGTGCCCCAATTCTTTCCAGCGATCTTGGTGGTACTGGCCAACCATACGTTGTAGGCCAACTGGGCAGTTTGGAATTTCAGTGCCCAGTCCTTTTGTTTTCCGGGCCGATAAGGCATTACTGGTGGAGTCCGGCATTGGCTTTCTTCTTTTTCTCCATAGAAGACAACCTTAATTATTGCTGAAATACATTTATAAAAGATAAATCACCTTCTTGGTGAAGTGACCTTCTACGTGAACCTTATCATCCATGCTAAGACAACTTCAGGAAGTGATGAGGTTTATGGAGTGAAGTGCACTCAGGTTATCACCCTTTATAATGGGAGTGTTCTTCACATTTATTGTCTATTCTAGATACTTGTCTTTCTCAGTTACTAGGCTGAGTATCCCATGAATGTCTGAGGATATCTGTGCTTGGGACAGTCAAGAGAAATAGCTGTCCAACAGTTGCCTAATATTTATGGCCTTATAGCCTTCGTTTTCAGCTACTCTAGTTCTTAAATCGTTCCTTGACTTTATTCATCTTGTTACTTGTTTGTTCTTTTCGTTTTTTCTTTTCAACTCTTCCAAATCTAAATGAGTGAGTCTACCGATAGGATCTAAGTCAAGGATCCATTTCTGCTCTTTGCCTGTGCACAGTATTCTTGAGTCTTCAAATTACCAAAAAATTACCTTGGATGCCAACCCGCCACCTATATACAGAAAGAGTTGGATCCAGGGGGGTTAGCAAACAAGACTTGACCCCCGTTATATCTGCATTATAAGGCATTGTCTGTGTGAGGTACATCTGACAACCACTGTAACTTACGCTGGGTAGATCCCCGGAGCAAAGTTGCCAACGGTCCTGGAAATTTGCTGCTAGTGCCTAATGGTGCCCATACACATTAGATGGAAGTAATTCAAAACCACGGATTTCCCCAGGGCCAGAAGACCTTCTGATATATATGGGGGCCTGCCAGTTCTCCTCCGACAGATGAGGTCAGGGGAAGAGAAGGATTGGGTAGCTAGAATGTGAATGGCCGACCCTTTTGCTTTCAGGAGAGATGAGCTTTCCGCAAACAATTTTCATTTCTATCTTTTGAAAATATATAAACGCCTGACCGAGTCGAGCGTTGGTGTGTGGGGAAGTCAACAGAGACAGACGTCTGCCGAAGGAAAATTTTTACCATTGATCCCTCGACCTCTATATTTGCCACTTTTTCAGCTTTGTACGACTTTACTGTAACAAGAGCTTACCTTCCACTTTCTCACTTGATTTTAAAGCCCTTTTTAATTTATTTTTTCACTTATTGTGTTTTTGGGCGAGTTTTCCATGTTTCTTTTAATGTTTAATCTGCTGTAATTGTATCTGATATCCTTGTGTAGCGAGATGGAGCCTCATGAGATCCAAGTAATAACTCTCCATTGTAAGTCTCGGAGCTCTTCTCCGCTCCGCATTGCTCCCAACAAAAGCCGCTCTGAGTTCTCAGGTGATAGGATCAGTTTCTTTAGGGAAAGTGAACAAAAGGTTCAGCAGTTCTTCTCCGGTCTGTGATCTCGTATGGCAGGAGGCACAAGTTACTCTTCAGTGGTGATGAAAGGGAATATTAATGGGACTTGGGGACCTCTGGAAACTACCGTACATACATAATACGGCAAGACTTGTTAAAGGATTAGAGAGTAACTGTTTGTGATATGTAAATGGTATATTACATGATTTGCATATGTAAATATATAAGTGGTTTCATTGTATCAGTATTGTAATATTGAATGATGGTAAATACAGTCAATCTGTCCCCATAGAACATCATGTGGTCAGCGGCACATCCCTCGTTTGCTCAGGGCAATGTGCTGCCGATTAACGATGATTTTTATGCTGCTATAAATGATCTGATCACCAGACAATTGTGGACACCCACTTTTGGGTAGGGTCTATATTAACTCCACTAACGAAGAATTTGATTTGCTCTGCTCTGCCCTGGTCGGGTCTCGTCCTCCAGCCGGTTTTCACTTCCGCATGTGGCATCCTGGACGCCTCTCGACCCATGACGTTGCATGAGGCCTAATAAGCGCCAGAGGAGCGGAGAATTCCGGATGCAGAAGTGAAATCCGGCCGTCACGGATGACTGGACTGGGCACAGGAGCATGACGGCGCTCCTATCTAGGGGGGTTAATGTAAACCCTGCCTAGAACTGGGTATCCCCACTCTGATTTTGGACTTTCCTGGGGTTTGACTTCATCCCTATTTTGCAAGCCAAGATATTGGCAAGTAGGTGGAAGGAATGGGGTTGGTGGAAAGTTTTCCCGCTGCTGGGATCCCCAGTGGAATTGTGGTACAGGGCTTTTTGCTTCTTTTTCTAGAAGATTAATAATAATAATTCTGAACCCGCTGCTGCTACATTGCTGTATATTCATAGATTTGCTGCTTGGTCATCGGCTCAGGCAATGCTCTTCATGCAGATCACAATATCTGGCGGCTCTCTGCTTGCTGTAAACTTTTGCCAAGCACATTTTATAATGTCGTACCACACAAGAAGGTGATAAATTCTGAATTTCACAACGAATTATAACAATTCACATAATGTGCGGTCTTCCGCATTCACTCTTATAAATGGTTACATAGTATGGAGTCACTTTTTGCCACACTCCATAGCTGAAATCTCCCATCACTTTTTGCTGACTTGTGGCGGCTTTATTTAGGTGATTTGCGTTTTGAGATGTCCTCTCTTTTATACCACGGCAAATACTTTAGGGAGTAGTCCGACAGCAAGGCTCGACTGATTCCCATGGCTGAATTATGAGCGCAGCTGTAATAGAGGCTGTAACTGTAATATATGTATATGGTAAAACGGTTTATTGTTCAGAATGACGTTCAGTGGTTGAAAGGTCGCTGTGACCAAGTGAGCGAGCCGCATCCTATTTTGCAATCATTCTATCCAGTTTGAAACTGCAAATTATAATCCACGTGTAAGTGAAGCGCGAGCTGACTCATAGGGTTTATTATTGCAGGTTTATGGAGGCCAAAAGTACAATAGAAACTGCCCCTATAGGAGTGGGGCAGATTGGATAAATAATACCCCTATTAGGCAGTGCAAACCAGCAGGACATCATAACAGGAGACAAACGAGCGGTGGAAACGAGCGGTGGACCTCGTTGTGGCAGGATCGGAGTGTAATGGTGATATTTCCCAAGCGATAAGCAATGCCGAAGGTGCGGTGATAGCCGCTTATCTCTCCTCCACCCACTGATACAACACGGTGGAGCTCAGTGGGCGCATATATGGGGCAGGCAGGAGATTACCCAGCCGACTGGCTATACTGCACCTATAAAGCCGTGTGCTCTCATTGCGATGTCTGTGATTGCCGCATACAGCAGCGTATATGTAAAGCATGTGGCTTGTCTCACTATGGACTTCCATGTTGACCCAGGGATACAATCAGATTATGTTACACAGCGCCTCTGATTTGCATGGCATTGATCTATAGCCTCAAGCTGCTACTGTAAAAAAAAGGCATCGTATGACCTTAACCCGTGGGTGAGGCCATTCTTGTATATTAGGTACTGTCATAACATGCGGCACTTTCTGGGCAGGTGACCAGGACTGGTCCTATCATCTCGAAGGGACTTACGGCGGCTGCATAACGTAAAGCCCCAGCGCCCCGGAGTAAAATCTGTAACCGCGACCCCCCACCTTTCCGGTACCATGTATGATAGTGTTTTGCTGTAAAGGGTTTTTGGGACCCCTTACACACCAGGACCGGGATATGACTGCTACCTCTATACCCCCTATGGCTGTATCATTGGCTATTTCTAGAATTTTTATTTATCTTGCTCCCCATTAATTCCACAGCACTTTACAGACATTATCATCACTATCCCCATTGGGGTTCACAATCTACATTCCTTATCATTATGTTTTTAGAGTGTGGGAGGAAACCGGAGAACCCAGAGGAAACCCACGCGAACACTGGGAGAACATACAAACTCATTGCAGATGTTGGTGAGATTTGAACTTGGGACCCTAGAGCTGCAAGGCCACCGTGCTGCCCCATCACCACCTTAGGTCGGGTTCACACAACTGTGATTTTACTTTGTGTGCTGACCGTTGTGCACATGGATAATAAAACTGACCAATCGCAGCATGCATTTCTAACATTTCATGGATGAGAATCGTGCATAGAATGTTGGGCAGCTCCTGCACCCATCGTAGATGCAGATGTGTACCCGGATCCAATCATGTCCATAGTTTGCCAATGTTTGATGTTGGGCAGCTCCTGCACCCATCCAAGATGCAGATGGACGTACACACACACCCAATCACGCCCACACTTTGCCAATTTTTGTGTAAACCCAGTCTTACAAAAATAATAAAATCTATGCTGACTATGCCCACCCCTGAGGAACCATAATGAAGTTTGTTGTTCCTTGTTAATAACCCCGGCCCTTTCTTTCTCATCCACAAATGCAAATTTGTCATAATCTGAGGCTGAAATGTTGAGATGTTATCTCCAATTTGTGGGACCCCAGATGTATGTATACAACTTGCGTCCATCCAGCTGTGGTGAAACGGTAACTGCCAGATTGTTACCCATAAGATCCCAGTTGTACATGGACGGTTGCGGTTCTACACAATCAGTTGGAAATTGATTTTTGGAAAAAAGAAAGCAGACCGTCAACATGTAATGGGGGCCCAGGGAAATGGCCATTAAGAATATTAAAGGACGCCATATTTATTTAACCATTTCAAATTAACAGTTCATCCTACTAATTGGGGCGTTTTCTGGACCACAGACCCCCTCGGGGAGAGTTTCTGTGTATTGCTCTTGTAGAGGGATTTTAACAGCAAGAAAAGGGAATATTTGCAAACAATAAGAAACTGGTTTGTGAAGAGGAAACTTCTGACTTTCCTGTAGAATCTCCTCACTGACCAGCCCTATGATTGATCTGCATTGTCCCTGCTAGTAAATAACGCTTTGTCCTGGTCACACAAGCTGTGCCCACCCCAACAAAGACCAGGGTTGAGCTTTCCTGCAAATCCTTAAAGTACAAACCTCCTGGACGTTCTGTCGCCTTTACATCACTTTTTGTATAGTGTTCTAAACGGAACAACAAACCGGTTCACGTTTTTACCAGTAAGTTCTCTAAATTGAAGAATACATCACGGAAACCTTGCATCTTCCTCTTCTGTCCATTCTTTATGTATTTATGGGAAAGTGTGGCCATCTTGACAGTCAGCGTGGCCGCCATTGCTAATTCCACAGTGGTTGTCGCAGAGATCTTCTATATTCAGCATTAACCTACCAAATAAAACTCTTCTGAAAAGTCCGTACAGTTACAGATGCCGCCATACTGGTACTTTATCTTTAGTCCATATAGATATGATATGCTGAAAATTTTCACCAATGCATGGGGTGAAAGTGGCATAAAACGCGTGATAATTATGCATCTAACGTAAGACTGTTTTTAACAAATGCCTTAAAGATGTGTCATAAGTTTCCCTCTTTATGACCTGGGTAACAAATAGTTTATTAATCTACCGAGATATTGCATACACCCTTGTAGTCTTAGGGACATAGGTTGTAAGCCATCAAGGGCTGCATGCCGCTTCTCTGGCTCCAAAAAACGCAAATTTTTGTTGTTTTGCAAAGCGGACCGTGTTATGATTTGCATCAGGTTTTGTGACATATTGCAGCACAAATCTACGCCAGTTTGCAACAGAAAACCAAATTTATTACAAAGGTGCTTGATAGAGGCATGTGAAATCCACCATCTTAGTATGTGTGAGGCTTCACTAAGGCTACGTTCACACGTTCCTTTTTTTCATCCTTTTTTTTTTCAGGTCCTGTTTTGAAAAACCGCAGCTAAATTCAGCGCTGATTTTAGCTGCGGTTTTTGATCCTTTTTCTTCTGCGGATTCCACTGTGGGTTTCCAAATGCAGTTTCCTATTGGTGCTGCTGGAAACCCGCAGCGGAATCTGCAGAAAGAATTGACATGGTACTTCTTTTTTCTGCAGGCAAAACCGCTGCGGATTTGCCTGTGGAAAAAAGGATCGTCGGCACAGCGGGTCCTTTTTTCCATTGGGTTACATTGTACTGTAACCTACATGGAAAACTGCTGCGGATCCGCAGCAAAAACGGCACCGTGTGAACATAGCCTTAGATGTCAGGGTTTTTTTTTTCACATACAAGAAAAAATGGAGTTTGGTCAGAGTTTCTCAAATGTGGGGAGAAAAAAAAAAGTTTCTCCACCTTCTCCTTTCTGACAGGCTGTGAAAATCGCACCGCTCTCAGATCTCCTTAGAGTGCAGTCCAATATTTTTTTTTTACTATTTACCCATAGACTTGCATTGCCCGTTTTGATACGACTCTCAAAATTGAACATGTCTCTGCGATTGTCCGTAGACTACTTGGTCCTTGAAAAATCATGGACAGGTGAATGACCCCGTAGACTATCACCAGTACAAGTGCTATATGTGAAAACCACATAAACAAAAAAACAGACGTCTGAATGAGGAGTAATGCTGCACCAGGAACCCTGCCAGACTAATATACCTCACTGATAGAACCAGAGGATCTCACAGGCACCATCCTAAATCCTTGTCTCCAGGCTTTGCCTTTTCCCCCCTCCTCTATGGTTTCTGCTGCATAGATCCCGACTATTCAGATGATAATACACTGAGATGAGGGGTTTGCCTGTATCTGCAGGGGGGACAGGGCTCTGGGCGGTGAGAGGCCTGACCACAGAGGTAAGTGCAGACAGAAAACTCCATTATAGCTGTAGGTTCTGGATTTCTGTCTATGAACCTGCAATTATTCCCTGTCCCAGCCCCTGTAACAAATGTCCAACAAATGGAGAATCATTGACAGGATGCAAAAAGTTACTTAAAAGTTTCCCTTGTATTCTCTGCAGAGGGGCAGCAGAATCCCATCATACAGACTATAGTGTTGGGGGCAGGGAAGAAGTCAGCAGGTTGCTCAGACTGGGAAATGATGGGGGATGGGAGACATGTTACAGAGCTTTGCACAAGTTCAAGACTCTTATCCAGGGGAGACAATGGGTGAGAATTGTCACCCCCTCCTCTATAGTATCATCCCCTCCACCCCCACCGCTGCTGCTCTCATCCGGGAACTTTTATGCTCATAGTTTCACAACGCTCGAAAAGTTGAATCTATCTATCTATTATCTAATCTATCTATCATCTATCTATTATCTATTTACCTATCTATTATCTCTATCAATCTATCTTTCTATTTATCTAGCTATTATCTATATCTAGCTATTATCTATATCTAGCTATTATCTATCTGTCTGTCTGTTACAATGTAACATTTCAGTTCTATGTTTGAAGACACTTTTTACAATCTTTATTTTTTAAAATTTTTAATTTAGGCCCTGGAATCGTGCCATAACTGAATTTCCTCTAGTGTTTTTTTTTTTTTTTTTTTTTTTTTTTTACCCTTTAGGGCAGGGTTCACACAGGGCAGGTTTATTGCACAGATTTCTTCGGTTTTGCTGTGCGAAAAGCACTAGGAATGAAGTGTCCTGATGTTGATCAATAGGGAAATGGCAAACACTTGTTTATTTAAAAAATAAATAAATCCGCAGCCTCTGATGTTTGTCTCTTTATTTATGTAGCTGGATAAAAAAGATGCATGTGGTAATGTGTATATGCCCTACTCCCTCATGATAAATTTTGGGTATTCTTGTCACTAAAAAAAAAGTTGAGTTCAAATATGTAAAATGTTGCCAATTTTTGGAGAACACTAAATTTACACTTTTTTTAACTTCCTTTTTTGTTCTAGAAATATTACAAGTAAAAAACAATCACTGAAAAAAAAGCCAAAGTTTATTTTCCTTTTTCACAGGTTTGTGATTTTATTTGAGACGTTCGAAAAATGACTAGTTTTTCAAATGGAAACTTCTTCAAGAAATGTTCCTTTTTTGGGTGGAAAGTTTTTGAAGCAGGCAGTGTGCGCGCACGGTCTTTTTGCAGAGTTTTATCTGAAGAAACTGAGCTGAACCTCCCAAGTTTTTGAGAAGTTTTGCATTTTTGAGAAGGATTTGGAGAGTTTTGAGCTCCGTTTCCTCTCCCAGAGTTTTGTCCTGAACTATTCTTCTATTTTTTTTTTTTTATAGGACAGTGCATAGTTTGGAGTGGATTCCATCACGATCTGCTTTAGAGAAGTTACATCAACTTTCTTTTTTTTCCCCCTGAACAGGCAAAAATTTGTGTTAGCAGCAAACTGTACTTGACGTAGAATAGAGTTTTCCAAGCAGTTTTTTTTTTTTGAAGATTTTGGGGTGAATCCTCCTCGGAGTGAATATAGCCTCGAACTAGTATAAGTAGTATTTATCCAAACGTTGGTGCTCCCATAATAATCCCTCGCATCATTCTGGGGATATACACGTGACAGATTTGGAGTGCTGTGGTTTTGTGGTTAGTTTTTCTCTGAAGTTGAGCTTCCATAGTTATGTCAGTAAACAGTAGTTCTCATGCAGGGACACGTCGGTAATCCACCGAGGATCATCTATATGCCTACCGGTTACAGCTCATTAACTTGCTACGTGTTCTTTTGCAGTTAATTAGCCAAAGTTGTATAGAATTGTTAAAACAGCTGTTTGTTTGTTTTTTTCAAAAACGGCGCCCTCCCGCTCACAGGTTGTCTACGGTATTACACCTCTGCCACATTCACTTTAGTGGAGCCGAGCTGCAAAACCAGACACATATTGGAAAAACATGAATTATTTTTTTTTATATAGCCTGTGTGGTTACATGGTAACATTTGTGACGTGACAGCCATTTTTAGAGAAATCATGCAGCCAAGTTTGTTTGTGCAACTTGCTGTTACACAACTATTTTAGAGCTGAGATTTTGTTGGGAAAAAAACCAACTCGCTGAACCTTTAAAGGTGCCCGTGCACAATATTTAAATGCAGATTTTGGCAGCATTCGGAGATGATTGGGCATGTTGGAATTCAGCATGTCCAATCCTTTCATCCCACTGGAGATGAGCTATTGTTGGTGGAACCTGGCAGCTGCTTATTCCTGTGTCCTTCATGCCCGAGTTGATGCAGCCATCATGAGAAACGGGGATTTAACAAAGATCTCTGCTGTCTGTTCTTTTCTTCATGAGATAAGCGGCACCAGATGTGTCCTGTCGCCGCTTCTCCCTCTTGGTATTGTGGCCGTTCAGTTCACCTGTGCGTAATCTGCCATTAGGTGTTAATTAGCGAGTGACGCATCGTTACGTATTGAGCACTTGTTACACTCATGAAAGTCTTTGCACAATTGTCAGGTGTTTTTCACGGAAGTGATAGAACTGAGGACAGAATGATTTGTTTGTTTGCGTTGCCGGGTGATTGTCATTTATCAGTGTCAAAGGTTTTAGGAGCCCAACCTGTTTGATGTAATACACCCTGATTATGAGCAGTGTGCACTGTCACTGTGCAGCGGGACGTAGGAAAGAAAAATGGGCAAAGTTCTTTTCTTTTCACATAGCCTGTGTGATACAATAACTTTCCTGATGGGAGGCGTTGAACACCACCAGGGAAAATAATCTTTTTTTAATTTTTGAAAAAAATGCACCATTAACTCTCAACGAATTCCCCTGGTACTGTCAGCGGTCCGCACTGAACTCTTAAAGCATTGTTCCCAGTTTCATAGATGGATAATGTCGGATCGTGCCAAGTTTAGGAGCTAAAGGTGCGTTGTTTCAATGATCCTGTCCAGCTTCGGCGCAGCGCTTACAAGCTCAGTAGAAAACAGTTAGTTAGCACGTCACATGTTCGTCCACTGCTGCTTGACTGGGTGACATCGTGAAACGAAAAGAGTTAATATGGCAAGGATGGCTGCAAATTTCAATAACCAGTAAAGTGCAAATGGGGGGAAATGAGGGTTCTTTATGTTTTGAAAAGAGGGAAAAAATTCAGAGATAATTCCGCCGAATTAATAATGTTGTGGTTTATATGAATAATACCTCTATTCAGAGCGAAATAAAAATAACATACAGGAATGGGTATAACCTTGCCATACAGGGAGCATATAATCCTGCCATACAGGGAGCATATAATCCTGCCATACAGGGAGCATATAATCCTGCCACACTGGGGTCTCATATAATCCTGCCATGCAGGGAGCATATAATCCTGCCATACAGGGAGCATATAATCCTGCCATACAGGGAGCATATAATCCTGCCATACAGGGAGCATATAATCCTGCCGTACAGGGAGCATATAATCCTGCCTTACAGGGAGCATATAATCCTGCCTTACAGGGAGCATATAATCCTGCCATACAGGGAGCATATAATCCTGCCATACAGGGAG
The DNA here is from genome assembly GCF_051348905.1 of Ranitomeya variabilis. Lineage (NCBI taxonomy): Eukaryota > Metazoa > Chordata > Amphibia > Anura > Dendrobatidae > Ranitomeya > Ranitomeya variabilis. The sequence continues at coordinate 37,228,077 of NC_135235.1, read as the reverse complement.
CATATAATCCTGCCATGCAGGGAGCATATAATCCTGCCATACAGGGAGCATATAATCCTGCCATACAGGGAGCATATAATCCTGCCATACAGGGAGCATATAATCCTGCCATACAGGGAGCATATAATCCTGCCGTACAGCAAGCTCATGTAATCCTGCCATACTGGGGTCTCGTATAATCCTGCCATACTGGGGTCTCATATAGTCCTGCCATACAGGGAGCATATAATCCTGCCATACAGGGAGCATATAATCCTGCCATACAGGGAGCATATAATCCTGCCATACAGGGAGCATATAATCCTGCCATACAGGGGGCTCATATAATCCTGCCATACAGGGGGCTCATATAATCCTGCCATACAGGGGGCTCATATAATCCTGCCATACAGGGCTCATATAATCCTGCCATACAGGGGGCTCATATAATCCTGCCATACTGGGGTCTCATATAATCCTGCCATACAGGGGGCTCATATAATCCTGCCATACTGGGGGCTCATATAATCCTGCCATACTGGGGGCTCATATAATCCTGCCATACTGGGGGCTCATATAATCCTGCCATACTGGGGGCTCATATAATCCTGCCATACACAGAGCATATAATCCTGCCATACTGGGGTCTCATATAATCCTGCCATACTGGGGTCTCGTATAATCCTGCCATACTGGGGTCTCGTATAATCCTGCCATACTGGGGTCTCGTATAATCCTGCCATACTGGGGTCTCGTATAATCCTGCCATACTGGGGTCTCATATAATCCTGCCATACTGGGGTCTCATATAATCCTGCCATACTTAATTTCATTGTACAGTGCTTACGTGACGCTATTATAACGGGGGTATATACTATATGCGGGTGTACATACCAGAAAGCCATCCAGTTCAGCTGATATATGGCCATTATATAGGAGGCCTGGTTGAATTTGGCCCTACGGCCCTTACTTCAGCCTCTGTAATTCTCCATCCAGCTGGGACTTAAAACACAAATACACAGAGGGCTAAAATTAAAGACTTGAAGAAAGTCGTCGGCCAACCTTGATATTTATTGAAAAAATGTCTACAATTGAGGAAGTTTTTCTGTATCAAATATACCGTAACTATGAACCTTTTCATATGGAAACAAACTTAAAGGGGTTGTCCCACGAACAATGTACATTTTAATTAATAAATCTTAGAGAAACAAAGGTTAAAAACCTTGAATAATACAGATAGTAAGGTATGATTCCAACAAAAGTTCCCCCAAACACATTAGGATTATAGCTGAGGGAATTTTATCGGGTCAGGGCTTATTTGGCCAGCTATAGCCCAACAAACAGGTCGCAACACATGCAGCTGCGGAGCCGAACAGCTGGTATCCGGGTTCCCTCTGCAGCTTATTCGGTAAGAGCTATAGCTTGCCAAATAAGCCCTGACCCGATCAAATTCACTCATCTCTAATTAGGATAGCCCCACAGTGAATTCCTCCACGCAGTATGATCCCCCAACTGTGATTACATAGTCCTCCATATAGAATAATGGGAATCACATAGTCCTCTATACCTCATAATGACCCCACCTGGTGCTCCATTGAGTATAGTGGGCCCTGCATTGCCTTCCATACAGTATAATGACCCCACATAGTCCTCTATACCAGAGGTGTCAAACTGCATTCCTCGAGGGCCGCCAACAGGTCATGTTTTCAGGATTTCCTTGTATTGCACAGGTGATAATTTAATCACCTGCACAGAAAGATTCCAGCACCTTGTGGAATGCTAAGGAAATCCTGAAAACATGACCTGTTGGCGGCCCTCGAGGAATGCAGTTTGACACCTCTGCTCTATACAGTATTATAATTTTTTATTTATATAGCTCCAGTACCTATTCTGCAGCGCTTTACAATTCAGAGGTTCATATACAACAGTCATAAGTAACACAGTTAAAGATAATACAATAATTTAAAGTGAAATGAATGATGGCCCAGCTGGTAAGAGCTTACAATCTACAATGAGGTGGGGGACAAAGGCTGCATGAGCTGGTCACCAGCCAATATTTATAGTGCTTTTGGTGGAGTTTGATGGAGCGTTCTGATCAGAGAAGTAGAGAATGGACTATATATAAAAGGACTTCAATTAACAAGCGTGGTAGACCTTCCCAAACAGATGTGTTTTTTGGGAGCGTCAAAAACTGTGTAAGTTGTGGTTAGTCCTGATGTTGGAAACTGCAGACAGACAGTCACTGGGGTTCTGTAGTACAGCGGGGTAAGGTGAAGTGTATAGTTCTGGGTAATCCGCATAAGGGTGGCACTGAAAGCCACATTTGCTAATAGTCTGTCCGATGGGGGCCATGTAGAGAGAGAAGAGAATAGGGCCAAGGACTGAGCCCTGAGGGACCCCAGTTGTCAAAGGAAGAGGAGAAAGAATGGAGCCACCGAACGATACACTGAAGAAGCAGTCAGAAAGATAGAAAAATATAATGACCCCCATACAGTATACAGGATTATATAATGGCCCCTCATAGTCCTCCATACAGTATAATGGGACCCATATAGTCCTCCATACAGTATAATGGGACCCATATAGTCCTCCATACAGTATATTGGGACCCATATAGCCCTCCATACAGTATAATGGGACCCATATAGCCCTCCATACAGTATAGTGGGACCCATATAGCCCTCCATACAGTATAATGGGACCCATATAGCCCTCCATACAGTATAGTGGGACCCAGATAGTCCTCCATACAGTATACTGGGACCTATATAGTCCTCTACAGCAGAGGTGTCAAACTGCATTCCTCGAGGGCCGCCAACAGGTCATGTTTTCAGGATTTCCTTAGCACTCCACAAGGTGCTGGAATCATTCTGTGCAGGTGATTAAATTATCACCTGTGCAATACAAGGAAATCCTGAAAACATGACCTGTTGGCGGCCCTCGAGGAATGCAGTTTGACACCTCTGCTCTACAGTATAGTGGGACCTATATAATCCACACCACATAGTCCTCCATACAGTATAGTGAGACTCATATTGTCCTCCATACATTATAATGGGACCCATATAGTCCTCCCTACAGTATAGTGGGACCTATATAATCCACACCACATAGTCCTCCATGCAGTATAGTGGGACCCAGATAGTCCTCCATACAGTATAGTGAGACTCATATTGTCCTCCATACATTATAATGGGACCCATATAGACCTCCCTACAGTATAGTGGGACCTATATTATCCACACCACATAGTCTTTCATACAGTATAATTGGCATTGCTTTCCATATCGTTTGCGCCATGGGCCATATAAACTCACCTTGCAGGCTAGATTTGGGCCCGAGTTGGACATGTGTGATCCACAAGCAATGCTGTCACACATTACATAGAGGGTCAAGCTCTGAGGTCCTGGAGTGATTACCCCTGGGTAAAGAAATGCAGCTTTTAGTTAGAAACAAAATGTTAGTGAAAGTGAAATCGGGAAGTATTATGTAGGTGTGTAGGTTATCACTCCTACCTGCCCCAACATGAATCCTCCAAACACATAAATAGTTTTACATTCTGTGCTGTGTTCTTGTGAAGTCTCCTCTACTACCAATGTACATAGTAACCTATAGAAAAGCAATATGCGTTATCCGATTACAATGTATCTGCAAGTCACGTTTATCTGTCACTTCCTAAACGATACTCTTCTTCTATATAAGCTACTTAAAGAAGTGGATCCCATGTTACTGCTTTTATTCTATAATCCGGAGCTGCGTTCACAATTCTGCCGGTTGGAAACTCCTATCCGTTCAGCTGAGATGAAAAGTTCTGTTGTTTTCAACAGTATTTGGTGTAAACCTGGAGCTGGCGAGACATGCTATGGGAGATCAGCTCTGAAGCCTGGAGAATTGTGCAGCAGCTCTGGAGTATTACGCATTGGTGCAAAATACATAATGTAATATATATAGTCGCCTTTTACATAATGTAATATATATAGTCGCCTTTTACATAATGTAATATATATAGTCGCCTTTTACATAATGTAATATATATAGTCGCCTTTTACATAATGTAATATATATAGTCGCCTTTTTATGTAGATCTTACATGGCATGGGGGGAAGGGGAGTAGACCGAGGAGCTTGCTATTAAGTGTTCAGTAATAATGCATCCAACCTCCGTCTGCTCCTCTTCACTGGTCAATGCGACGACATATGGCGGCAGAAGTAGCCATGCGGTGGCCTAAGCTGAGTCGGCGTCCATTCTTTGTTTATCCACTTTATGTGTTTTCATTGTTTCCTTACTTATCCATCAAGAAATGAGTACGGTAGATTAGTTTGGGAAGCAGGTGGCGGAGGGAGAGATTATCGCTAATTCTCTGCACCTAAAACGATGCTATTGATTGATTTTACATTTTTCCATTTCCTCCCCTCTTCTGCGCATTTATTATGTTGAATGGGGACAGCGATGATGATGTTTGTAAAGCGCTGTGGAATTAATGGCGCTATGTAGGCGAGTAAAATAAATAAAAACACTTAATATAAAAGTAGTGAATGTCACAGGAGATGTGGTGTGATGGATATGGTGCCAGTATGGAGCGCATAAAGCACATCGTCTTCTGTAAAAACCAAGATTACACGTAGATTGAAGAGATCAGACGTGAAGGGTATCTTTCGGCCTGTTGAATTTTTTTGGGGAGCATTTTATAAAACAATGCATTTCCTTTGCAGACATGACGCTGTTGTCATCACAACCCGAAATCCTGGAAGAGGGTCCATCTGCTGCATCTACCGCCGAGAACTCTGAGACGAGGATGCTGGAGAAGAGGTCAAAGGTGATTGAGGAACTGTTACAGACCGAGCGTGACTACCTGAGAGACCTGGAAACTCTGGTGGAGCACATCATGTTCCCCCTGCAGGCTACGCAGGTGAGACCGCCACTTATATTCTGAATAAGGGTCATTAATTCCTCATTCTGTACATATAAACTAGGGGTTAAGTCTGAAAAATAATACGAAAAATGCCAGCGATAAACAAGTAATGATTGGGCACCCGACCCGTGAGATCTCACATCTCGTCTGAATTGAATCTGGTCAAAAGCGGAACGGAATAAGTTTTCAGTTTTAATGAATAAAAAACGTAAAAGGTTTGTGATGTGTTTGGGGGTCCTTCAAAATCTATTGGAAAGAGGATAAATCCCAATCACTGGGGATCAAACCCTGCAAACCCCACTGATCCGGATACAGTGTTCAGCTGCCTCCGGCACTGCATAGAGAATGAATGGAGCGGAGATGCGCATGCTCGACCTCTGCTGAACTCAGAGAGGGAACTTCACAGCGCCATTCTCAGGACTGGACCCCAGCGATCAGGGAGAGGACTGGACCCCAGCGATCAGGGCGTTATTCCCTATCCTATGGATAAGAGGATAATTTGCAAACTAGGAATTAACATGTTTAATTTTTTTTTATTTTAATTTCTCCCTTTTTTTTTTTCCAAGAGCTCTGCTTGGTTTCAATAAATGGGAGGATTCCGATTCACATTGTAGAGACTTAAAGGGCTTGTCCAGGACAGTTTTATATTTTTGCTAAAGGCCTAAAAACTAACATGCAGGCAGCTGATAACAGAGGCAACAACCTCTCCTGCCAGCGTCTTAGTTGCTCCACGTCAACAGAGCAGTTCTTCTTTCTTAATTCCCCTTCGTTCCTTCCTTTCTTCTCCTTCGGTTTTTTTCCTTCCTTCCTTCCTTCCTTCCTTCCTTCCTTCCTTCCTTCCTTCCTTCCTTCCTTCCTTCCTTCCTTTTTCATCTTTCTTCTTTTTTTTCTCCTTCCTTCTTTCTTCTCTTTTTTCTTCTTTCTTCTCCTTCCTTCTTTCTTCTCTTTTTTTCTTCTTTCTTCTCCTTCCTTCTTTCTTCTCTTTTTTCTTCTTTCTTCTCCTTCCTTCTTTCTTCTCTTTTTTTCTTCTTTCTTCTCCTTCCTTCTTTCTTCTCTTTTTTCTTCTTTCTTCTCCTTCCTTCTTTCTTCTCTTTTTTCTTCTTTCTTCTCCTTCCTTCTTTCTTTTTTCTTCTTTCTTCTCCTTCCTTCTTTCTTCTCTTTTTTCTTCTTTCTTCTCCTTCCTTCTTTCTTCTCTTTTTTCTTCTTTCTTCTCCTTCCTTCTTTCTTCTCTTTTTTCTTCTTTCTTCTCCTTCCTTCTTTCTTCTCTTTTTTTCTTCTTTCTTCTCCTTCCTTCTTCCTTCTCTTTTTTCTTCTTTCTTCTCCTTCCTTCTTTCTTCTTTTTTCTTCTTTCTTCTCCTTCCTTCTTTCTTCTCTTTTTTCTTCTTTCTTCTCCTTCCTTCTTTCTTTTTTCTTCTTTCTTCTCCTTCCTTCTTTCTTCTCTTTTTTCTTCTTTCTTCTCCTTCCTTCTTTCTTCTCTTTTTTCTTCTTTCTTCTCCTTCCTTCTTTCTTCTCTTTTTTTCTTCTTTCTTCTCCTTCCTTCTTTCTTCTCTTTTTTCTTCTTTCTTCTCCTTCCTTCTTTCTTCTCTTTTTTTCTTCTTTCTTCTCCTTCCTTCTTTCTTCTCTTTTTTCTTCTTTCTTCTCCTTCCTTCTTTCTTCTCTTTTTTCTTCTTTCTTCTCCTTCCTTCTTTCTTTTTTCTTCTTTCTTCTCCTTCCTTCTTTCTTCTCTTTTTTCTTCTTTCTTCTCCTTCCTTCTTTCTTCTCTTTTTTCTTCTTTCTTCTCCTTCCTTCTTTCTTCTCTTTTTTCTTCTTTCTTCTCCTTCCTTCTTTCTTCTCTTTTTTTCTTCTTTCTTCTCCTTCCTTCTTCCTTCTCTTTTTTCTTCTTTCTTCTCCTTCCTTCTTTCTTCTTTTTTCTTCTTTCTTCTCCTTCCTTCTTTCTTCTCTTTTTTCTTCTTTCTTCTCCTTCCTTCTTTCTTCTCTTTTTTTCTTCTTTCTTCTCCTTCCTTCTTTCTTCTTTTTTCTTCTTTCTTCTCCTTCCTTCTTTCTTCTCCTTCCTTCTTTTTCTTCTCATGACTGCCTATGTAGTTAGATGTCAGTCAGCATTACATCAGCAGTCACAGCTCAATGTAAACATCCTCTCAGGGTAAACCAGATTTGCCATTCACTGACAGCATATGAAGCTTATGTTAAAATTTGCATAACAATATTGACTTTTGCATTTTTCCCGTCCAATTTTGCTATAAGTCTTCTTACATTTAATATTTCTTGACCAGATGACGAATGTGGATTTCGATGTTCTGTTTGGAAACATCCATTCCGTTATTAGTGTGACGAGGATGTTTTTGGGGGCACTGGAGAACTGCGACTCAGTCGGTATGTATGTGGTCTATATAGGGTCGGAGTACTTTGGTTGTTTTTAATCAGATGACCTAGATATATTCAACAGTAGAAAGGCTAAAATACTAAGGAGAATAAGACTTGCGGTGCAGTACAGTGCTGTCTTAAAGGGGTAGTCTAGCTTGGATGGGACCCCAGGGATGAAAAGCAGGTGACAGTCGCCTATCACAATGTATAGACCCACAGAGTGTAACATCCTGACCTGTATTATCACTCCACTTGTACACAGGTTTGATATTCCTTGAGCACTGTATGGAGCTGGAGTCTGTGTATAAGGAGTATTGCCAGAATCACGAGGAGACCATTGCACTGCTGGAAGCGTATGAGAAAAACGAGAAGTTCCAGAGAAGCCTGCAGGAGTGTATGGAGACTGTAAAGTAAGAACCTAGTGTGATCCGTTACTGTGGTGGCAGGCGCTTAGACTAAGTAACATTGGAATTAAGGTGGCTACAAAAGGCAGTTGCTTAGGGACCTTCACTCCCCAGTTCCTTCTAGCCCTTACCAGTTTCTACTACCTGTAAGAAGTCCAGCGGATGAGCATGCATGTTTTTTTTTTTTGCAATAGTTGGATAAGTGACTTCTGATCTTCTTTGGCTCTCCTTAATAAGCAGAGACTAAATTAAAATCCAAAATGGCATTAATGGGGACTGCCCGATTGTTGGGTTTCCTGTTGATTTTGGTTGGGTCCAATGGAGTAACTTGAAGCTCGTGGGCCCCAATGCCAAAGCTCCCAATTAATGCAAGTCTTTAGCAGTAGTGTTCTTTTGATATAGACCAAAGGCATTTTGGGCCCCCCTGGGCTCCAGGACTCGGGTGCAATTGCAGCCCCTGCACCTTTTGTAGTTACGCCCCTGGTTGGGTATAATGACACTTGGCTTTTGTGTGGCTAGTGATTTGGTCTGTCATTTTAAGAGTGGGTTTCTCCCTGGCTCATAGTAACTCCGGGGTGGGGTCTCCTCTTCTTATGGCTCGAGGGTACATCCATGGGGTCAGCAATGTCTTGCTTTGCATGGATCCCCTTTCAGACTTCAAGTTTTAGTTTCAGGCCACGTTCTCCAGCGCAGTTACAGAATGCCGTGTGCTCCAGCCGCCTATTCACACCATGTTATTTCCGTCCCTTTTGATCTTTCTACTAATATGTCCCTTTCTTAGTGGTGCGTACTAGGACTCACTATTCATTACTAATATGCCGCATCTGTCGTTTCATGATAACTTTACAAAACGTTCCTTTGCTTTATTCCTAAAACTGCATGGGTTGTAACTCTGTATTGTGTTTTGTTTCTCCCCCTCCACTTCTCGTACTTTGTGCTGATCGGTGACACAGGAGCTTATATCAGGAATGGTGAGTCTGTCTCCTCCTTGCTTACAAGAAAATAAATAAAAATACACTATTCTAAAATGGGTAATCCAGATGAATGTGGGAATGTCATAAAAGTCTGAGTTGGAAATATCCCTCCAATTTGTAAATTACCGTAACTCCTATTTTAATTTGGAAGCAGACATGGTTGATCTAATTCTTCATGATCCCTTTAAACCTCGGAATTGTAAATCTGCTTCCATATGGCATAATGCGAGCCGCATTACTGCTTACATAGGATTACACACACGTATAACTTTGTATTGAAGGAATTGAGGAATTGTGCAATTTTTAGGGTCACCTAGAAATGAAATCTGTACACCTTGTCCCATTGCTGAGAAGTTTGTCACCCCCTTTTTCCCAATGCCATAATAAATAAGTAAAAAAAAAAACATGTTTGTTATTGCTGCATCCCAATAAGTCAGATCTGTAAAATATACAATTGATAAACCCATAAAGTAAATGCCACTAAAAAATCAAACCCCCAGAATTACTGTTTTGTTTTTTTTTTGTTTTGTTTTTTGTCGCTGCACCTCCTCAAAAAACGTAAAGCCAAAGTGTTATCAAAATCCGATATGTACCTCTAAATGATACCAATAAAAACTTGAGCTGGCCACAAAAAAAATCCTCATACAGAAATTAAAAAAAAAAGTTCTGGGTTTCAGAAAATACTGCTGAAAACCCAAATTGCATTTTTCTGGGTTACGAAGTTCTGATTTATTTGTTTTAACTGCTAGAAGATAAACAATACCGGTTTATTATCACGTTAATTGATAACTGGAGAATCGCGTTGTTAGGTCATTTTTACCAGCCATGGAATGCTATGAAAACATATTCCCAAACAAACAATGTGACTCATATATATATATATATATATATATATATATATATATATATATATATATATATATATATATATATATATATATATATATATATATATATATATATATATATATATATATATATATATATATATTTTTTTTAAACCATTCAAGCCCCACTTGGAGTTTTTTCCTGTATTTCAGGATATGATATGGTTAAGTGAATGGTGTTGGTCAAAACTACAACTCCCCCTCCCCCCCCTGCAAAAATCAAGCCCTCATATGGCTATGTTGATTGGAAAAAAATTAGGATTCTTGGAAGGAGGAAATAATAAAGTGCAAAAATGAACATTGGTCCCATCAGGAAGGGTTTAACTCGGAAATTCCCTGATAATGTAAAGTGTAATGCAAAATTGTATTCAGTTCAATACATTCCCTAATCTGTATCTGTTATATCACAGGGGACGCACCAACTATATAAACTTGGGTTCCTTTCTCATCAAGCCTGTGCAGAGGATCATGCGTTATCCTTTACTCCTTATGGAGCTTCAGGGAGCGACCCCCGAGTCTCACCCAGACAAGACCCCCATAAAGGATGCTGTACGAGCCGTGAAAGAAATTAATGTCAACATCAATGAATACAAAAGAAGGAAGGATCTAGGTGAGTTGGATGTGATAAAGTTTACTAGAAAGTGGGCAGCTGTTTAAAGGGCTTGTCTCATCACCGACAATCCCTTTAATATGCTGAGCCACAGAAAACCAGGTTTCTGGCTCCTTATTGGGTTTAATTATTATTCTATTTCCTTGTGGTCATACAAATGAATGACGACCCATATAATACACAGTCATCCCTAATATGCCAAATTGAGAGCAGGATGACACAAATATTGAGAGGGGGCCCTTGACTCCTAAATGAAGATATTGGGTCGGGATTGGTTTAGTTAAGTAAATGTTTTTTTTTTTTTTAAGATTTCATATTTTTTTTATATTTTTGTGTATTTATTATAAAATTTAAATATATGTAATATAAATATATATTTATTGCAAAATTCTTTATTTTTTTCATATATATAAAAATGTTCCACCGGCAAGAAAAGAAAAGTTGTTTTTGGTCTTTTCGAAATGATAGAAAATGTTTTCTGTTCCTCAGTTGTAAAGTACCGCAAAGGAGATGAAGAGAGTCTAATGGACAAGATTTATAAGCTAAATATCCACTCCATTATCAAGAAATCCAACCGGGTGAGCAGCCACCTGAAGCATCTCACCGGACTCGCGCCTCAGGTAATGGAACTCGTTCTGTGAGTTGAATATTTTAGACATGATTAATTATGTGAAAGCAGTTGACTGTGATTTTCCGGAAACAGTGCCTTTATGCTCCATAGGCTACATTTGCTATCAAAATTTGTCAGCCCCCCCCCCCTCTCTGCATAGAGAATTGTACAAACTTTCTGCTATTTTCAATAAACCAATGAAACAAGAACATTGTAAGTAACTCAACAATACTAATAAATCACAAAAGCCACTTTAAGCATTTCTCACCCCTTCATGACGAGAGCCTGTACTACTTAGAGTCCCTCTGGCTGTTATGACCTGCTGCAAACATAATGCATAATGCATAGCAGACACCAGCTTTCCAGGAATCTTAGCCCATTTTTCATAATTAATAGCCTTCAGGTCATTAATATTCTTAGGTTAGCAAGAGAGTGGAGGGTCAGATGGGTTCAACCAAGTATGTGGAAATCCTATTGGAAAATGCCATGTCTTCTGTTAGAAAGCTGAAGCCTGGGCATCATTGGGCCTTCCAACAGGTCAATGATCATAAACCGCCAAGGATTGGTTTCAGGAGAAGTCCTGTCAGATTTAGACAGTCGCTAGACCTGAGCCCCATAGAAAACCTTTGAAGGTGGTTGCTCCAAGCAAACCCAAGAATATTAATATTCTTGAGACCATTGCCCATGAGGAATGAGCTGAAATTCCTCGGAAGCTGTTACCTGGCTTTACATAATGTTTGCAGCAGGTGATAACAGCCAGAGGCACTCGACTAAGTACTAAAAACACTGGCCATGAAGGAATGAATAATTCTGAGATTGCAGTCACTTAAAGTGGCATTTTGGGCTGAATTTGCAGAAGTCACTTGTTGTATTAGTTGTGTTGAGATATTTCCTTTGTTTCATTGGTTTATTGCAAACAGCATAAATATTTAGAAATAGTTCTAATAAATATAGTTTGCAGTGGGAGTGAGTAATTTTGATTGTAATGGTAAATGTGATATAGCATCGAGGACAGTATAAATAAAAGTATTCTTGATGGTCTTTATAACCTTTAAAGGGAACCTGTCACCCCCAAAATCGAAGATGAGCTAAGCCCTGTAATGCTGTACAGCATTCTGGAATGCTGTAGATAAGCCCCCGATGTATCCTGAAAGATGAGAAAGAGGTTAGATTATACTCACTCAGGGGTGGTCCCGGTCTGGTTCTGGTCTGATGGGCTTCGCGGTCCGGTCCGGGGCCTCCCATCTTCTTACGATGACATCCTCTTCTTGTCTTCACGCTGGGGCTCTGGCACAGGCATACTTTATCTGTCCTGTTGAGGGCAGAGCAAAGTACTGCAGTGCTCAGGCGCCGAGAAAGGTCAGAGAGACCCAGCGCCTGCGCACTGCAGTACTTTGCTCTGCCCTCAACAGGACAGATAAAGTACGCCTGTGCCGGAGCCGCAACGTGAAGACAAGAAGAGGACGTCATCGTTAGAAGATGGGAGGTGCTGGACCCGGACCGCGACGCCCATCGGGCCGGACTGCAGCAGGACCGCCCCTGGGTGAGTATAATCTAACCTCTTTTTCTCATCTTTCAGGATACATCGGGGGCTTATCTACAGCATTACAGAATTCTGTAGATAAGCCCCTGATGCAGGTAGGCTTAGCTCATCTTTGATTTTGGGGGTGACAGGTTCCCTTTAATGAAATATTTAAACTCAATCTCCAAACAACATATAGCAAAAAGTGCAAGTGTGCAAAAAATTAGAAAATTAGCGCTGCTTCTATTGTAACCTGGATGCTGCATCCAATTTTTTTGCACGTTGCACTTTTTGCTATATGTTGTTTGCAGTTTTATTTTAGTTTATTAAAGGTTATTTTTTACATCCCAATTTGCTTAGTTACTATTTGTACATATTTGCGTTTACACCGTTCCCTATCCTCTTCATGGTCATTATAACCTGATGGAAATATCAGTTCTATCAACAGATCAAAGACGAAGTGTTTGAGGAGACGGAGAAGAACTTCAGAATGCAGGAGCGGCTGATCAAGTCCTTCATCCGCGACCTCTCGGTCTATCTGCAGCACATCAGGGTGAGGCTTTAATAGCGGGACAGTAAATTTTGACCTGATGCTTCTATGTGAGGAGCTCTCCATTCATCTAGTCTAGGGTTAATAAATAATGTTTCAGTACTTGTTGTCTTTGTCCCTTCCCTTGGAAAGTCCTCCGGTTACACTTTGAACTTGTAAACAGTCAGCGGTATCTGAATAAATCAATACATTTCCCTTTCGAGGACTTTTGAGAATAGAAACAAAGATTCACCCCAGTAAGATGAACGATATTTAGGAATGTTCCTATAAGGAAGAAAATCCATTCTCCTATATCTTCTATTACAAAAAATCTCAGTGATTTAAGTAGATACTGCGTAATACACTATATTGAGATAAGTATTGCCACCCCTGCACTTTATACCTAAAAGAGGTCTTATGACCCCTAATCCTAAATTCATAGAAAATAATATGGAGATGGAGATCCGGCACAATCATGGGGAGACGAAAAGGGTCTTCCCCAAATTGTTACTACGAAGCTGGAAGTTACAGTTGTCAAAAATGTCATATCCTGAAGATTTTAAATTTCCCTTCACTGTGACTAAGGGTCCGAGGCTGAAACCTGAAAAAACAAGCCCCTAGGATTATCTTCCTCCACCAAACTGTATGGTGGGCACTATGCAGTCAGGGGGTAATGTTCTCCTGACATTCACCAAACCCAGACTCCTCCATCAGACGCCAGATAGAGATGTGCGATCTGCACAGAACACGTCTCCTCCAGAGTTCAGTGGGGGAGGGGCGGCTTTACACCACAACATCCGACACTCCGCATTGTGCTTGGTGATATACGGCAAGCATGAAGCTCCCGCCGGCAGCGCAGAGAAACTTATGCTGCACATAACCAGTGCACTGGTTTGGTGCTATTTTTGGATGAAAGCAGCCATGTTTTTCTAAGCAAATTGTAGTGAATTCATCTGACAGGCCCATATGACATGAATGTTGCAACACATTGGTATTTCTTATATATGTGTCATTTCAAAATCGTTGAGGCAAGTGCCAAAAATTTTAAGTCAACGTTTGAAGCACAGCGTTTTACTATTACTATTGAAGATATTAGGGTCCTTTCTGTGATTTATTACTTTAGGTCTATCTAGTAAAAAATGTGGGGGAAAGAGGATATTTAGTGATGTGTAGTGACCACTTTGTTGTCCCTACAGCCAAAAGATTTATGAACATAAATGTCTAGAAGAAAATCTGTATTTGTTGCCCATAACGACCAATCACAGAGCAGCTTTCATTTTACCAGAGCAGTTTAATCAGTGAAAGCTGAGCTCTGATTGGTTGCTATGGGCAACAAAGAAAATATATGAGGCCTACAGTGTCGAGGACATTTCCTAGACATATTTCCTTATGTTTTCCAGGAATCGGCCTGTGTGAAGGTTCTGGCCGCCATGAGCATGTGGGATGTATACACAGACAAAGGAACTAGTGACCTGGAGAAGTTTCAGAAGGCTCATCGCCACATCAGCGAAAAGCTTTTCACAGACTTTGTAAGTAGACGTCCTAGAAATCTCTATATGTATATATGTGCGTGCGTGTGTAATATATAATGTTTGTATGTGTATATACTGTGTGTGAGTATATTATTTATATACATACATATGGCATCAAAATGTCTGATGCTCGATGCTTGATCTAATGATCTGTATGTCGGCTTGGAAGAACCTCTTTGCAGGATAATATCATTTTCTGGATTAAAATAATTTCATGGTTTCAAAATAAATTAAATTAAATGACTGCTGAAAAAAGTTTTCAGCTGGAAATACTACAATATAAATATAATATAAAAATGGCTACTTCCCAGATATTCCCCTTTAAGGGAATTTGCCCTTGTGATCTAGTCGCTCATGGCTGAGCAGCACCTAAATTCTTTTGATATGGGATGATGGGCACATTTTAAAAAATTCGTTTCGAGTTTGATTCATCCAAATTGGCTGAAAAACAAAATTTTGACCAAGTCAAAGGCACCTCGAAAATATGGTTATGTACTCACCTCCCCCAGACCCCAAAGCATAATAAGCGGAGGGGAGGAAAGAGATGAAAAATAAACATTTATCTCGGTATATACTCTCCTGTCCTAGGGTCATCCCACCGCCACAGCTCTCCGGTTTTGGATTTTCCAACCTCCAGTCTTCTGGTCCTCCATCACAGACTAGGCCGCCCGCATGTGATCACGTGAGGCGCAATATATTTCATTGACCACCTTGTCTGCCAGGAGACCAGAGGACTGGGCACAGGAACGGTGGTGGCAGGACAGGTGAAAAGCAGGCCTAGGATGGGTGAGCATATTCCTGGATCTTAAAAGAATCCAGCAATTAGGGCCGCCATTTTGCTAGATTTGTTAAAAATGCAAATGTTTGGGGCAAATCTAAATACTTTGTGAAGCTTGTGATAAATTCATGAGCACATTTGCAGGACCCAGGTCCAGCTGCCAGGTCAGTACTCCTTACCCACTGGACTGGGGAAGCCCTCTGTATCTCCTCCAATTTGCCCGCACCTCCGGCTACACCATTGATTAGCTGCAACGTTGTCTGACATTGTGCCTGGCCAGTTAATCAAAAGATGAGCAGTGGAATTCAACAAGTAGGAGGTGAGTGATTCTCGCTTCCCTAGTCCATCAGACACTGACTACACATCTGTCCTTTTTGGCCCACAGTCCTGCAAATCGATTCCTTCATCTCTAATGGGGGGACCTATATATACATTCAATGTATATTACAGGGGTTTACTGAAATTGAGATGGTCACAAAATGTCCTGCTACTGTGAAACCCAATGATCAGCTGTGAGCATTTGTTAATTTCCCTGCAGCGCCTCCACAGGAGGAATGAGGCATTACATAATAAAAATCAGTAGACTATGTTCCACACCGAGGCTTGTGCTGTGTGTAGATGCTCGCTATTAAGTAATAATAAGCCTTTAAAAAAACATAGATGTACAAGGGTGTCTGTGACGGTATATCAGTGGTTATGTTCTTCTTATTTTTTTCTTTGCCTCGCAGAAAGAACGAACGGAGAAGTTGGTGATCTCGCCCCTGAATCAGCTCCTTACAATGTTTGCTGGACCTCACAAGCTGGTGCAGAAACGTTTCGACAAACTCCTAGATTATCACAACTGCACGGAGCGAGCGGAGAAGCTGAAGGACAAGAAGACGCTGGAAGAGCTGCAGTCGGCCAGGAACAACTACGAAGCTTTGAACGCTCAGCTCCTGGATGAGCTGCCCAAATTTCACAGTTTCGCCAAGGAGTTATTTGCCAGCTGCGTCCGGGGCTACGCTAATGCCCATTGTGACTTTGTGAAACTCGCCCTGGACGAACTAAAGCCTCTTCTATCAGTAAGTCCGATCACCTCCTGTAATATCCATGACTCTATCTTCATTGATTGAAAAACGATAAAGGTTGCACCATTATTTACCAAGAATGATTACTCTAGAATATTGAAAATGCATTAGAAAATAAAAAAAAGGCGCTATATAATGTACACATGAAATATTTATCTGCAAAAATCGCTATGAAAAAAGGAAGGTACTTCGCTCATAAATTGGCCAATGTATGTGAGCCCAATTGCAACGTCAAGGCGTCCTTCGTAATTGGGTCCCTGTCCTGTTTTTCTATCTTCATTGATGTTACCCCTGTTTTATGGGATAATTGCCACAAATCGCCTTCTATAAACCACTTGGCTGTAGCCATTGGTTCTTGGACTTATTAGAGATAAGCAAATCTCCCAAGACTTGTTTTAGACAGAATCCTTTTAAAACGTCCGGCAGACTCAATTCGGTCTGAATAAAATTTCTCATCCAAATAAATAGATATGAACTTAGTTTGGATAATGAAAATATCTTATTAAAGCAATTAAAATTCAAGAGAAGCAACCACAAAGCTAGATTAAAAAAAACAATAAAAATTCAGCCACTAGAGGGAGCTCACTGCAAAAGTTATAGATTTCGTTCAGTTGGAATTGTATACATCTATATGCAGTGAGCTCCCCCTAGTGGTGATTTCAGAATGTTGTTATTTTACAGTAAACCTAAGGCTGTAGGATAGCAGGTTATTATGCCTTTAAAAATTATTACTGTTGTACAGGAAAATAATATCTTTTCCCCTCCTCTACATGTACAATGTCATTTACAATACTGCATATTGACGATGGCTTATATATGCCCCAGCCAAGTTCAACTGCTACTTGTGCACCCCTGTAGTAAGGGCATGCTGGCACTGGCACTTGCCCAATTGTGCAAAATGGAGGCCAGGCATGTCATATGCATACAATCACACAGTATACAGTTCCTGGCACATTGTATTCCATTTTTATTGGATTGCAGCCATTAAAAGTTTTGTATGAGTCTGTATTAAACTATTGCTACTGGTGTCACAGGGTCTAAGATGCAATACCAAATACATCCCATGGCCAAGAGTGGCGCTGCTGTTCTCATGTTATTGCCATGTATTGACTCATATTTGCTTCTTCCCAGCTGTTGGGGATTGGAGGACGAGAGGGGAACCTGATTGCATTATTCCAAGAGGAGCACGGCAAGGCCCTACAACAGCTCCAGGTCTTCACGTTCTTCCCAGAGAACCCTCCCCCGGCCAAGAAGCCTTTTGAGAGGAAAACTATTGAACGCCAGTCTGCTAGAAAGACTGTCCCGAGTCCGGTGAGTGATGGGCGGCTTCAGCAGGGATGCCGTGTACATTTGACGTGTCGCCTTCTCTTCTTTATGGGATGTCCTGTTTTCTATAATGTAGTCCTTTACCGCCACAGGCCAAATACATCCCGCAGCTGGATGAACATCGGACGCTCTTACTTGCTAGATACCCACCTGAAAAACTCTACCAGGCTGAGCGCAACTTCAATGCTGCCCAGGACCTGGACGTTTGTGTGCTGGAGGGGGACCTGGTTGGCGTAATTAAACAGCAGGACCCAATGGGTAGTCAGAATCGCTGGCTGGTAGACAATGGCGGTAAGATATGAAGGGTTATTTTGTTCAGTAGTACATGAATACTAACAGGGGCATTATACTTTGTGATTTTTGAGGGGTTCTATCTCACAAGACCACTAGTGAACAATCTTCTGATATTTCTCTATGAAAAGCCCAGAGATAGGTGAAGGTGGACCTGCACTTACAAATCTAGCTGCATCTTCACTTCAACATGTCAGAAGTTTGGAAACATGGGGGTCCGGGTGCTGAAACCCCCCACCCAATGATGGGGCAGAAGTGCTCAGTCGGGTGCGCTATCTCCTTGTAAGCTGAATATGGACTCCTCCGTCTCCAAGAGGAGCAATATTTGGCTGAATGCTTCTGCCCCTTTGTTTTAGTGATCAATCGGGGGGGAATCTCAGTGTTCAGACCCTCACACATCAACATTTTTGTCATGCCCCCAAGTGCAGTTACTCATGAAGAATGGCCAGAATTTGGTTGGAGGAAGCCACCATTTGGTTCCTGGATCTGTGCCGACCTGGTCCTCAGATGGCTAAAAGTGACCAGCTCTAAAGGAGAGCTACACGCACGTGTTTCTGCTTTTCCTAGTGTAATAGGATCACATAAGGAATCCCCATTTTTACAAATGGACAGAGTACTAAATGGTTACTGCCAGGGGCGTCACTAGAAGAAGCTTTAGAGAAGGACAAGGATTGGCCTGGGTAAATGGGTGGTGGGCTTTTAGATCCAGAAGGTTGTGAAAGTGTCAGATCCAGTTCCTGCTTGTTCCCTCGTTGTACTGACCCTGCCTTTAAGAAACTTCATAACATGTTTATACTGCTTTTATTTATGCATATCAAACTGCAAAATATGAACTTTTCTGGCCGAGTGCCTCATCATGTGCTGGTGGTCCCCTGTGATTCTTGTTTCCAGACCTTAGATCTTCACCTTTGATTTGGTGACTGTGGTCCCTTTTGGGTGATAAATAACAATAATGAATGGCCAGTGGAAGCTCATGAAGATCCTACTCGTGGTTTGTCACTAATGACTATTGGACCTTGCAGAAGTTACCCACTAATCTTATCTTGTGTTATTTCCTTCCACAGTGACTAAAGGTTTTGTATACAGCTCCTTCTTGAAGCCATACAATACCCGGCACAGCCATTCAGACGCATCTATCGGCAGTCATTCCTCCAACGAGTCCGGCTACGGTGGTTCATCTCCTAATTTCTCAAGGCAAAACAGCAACAGCACTTTAACCATCAACCCAACTATTGGCTCAGTGAGTTTCACCGCCGCTTCCACCACAAAGTCTTCAATGGAGTCCTCCGTGCCGAGCAGCGGGCACCAAGACGCCAACATTTCTCCTAAATCTAGTTCTTCTGCTGAAGTGGCCTCAAGAAGATCTAGTGAAACAGACTCTGCTCCATTACCTCGGGTTCTGGAAAAGGAGAACCCGATCACCAGGGACTGTGCTGAACACAGTGACTCTAAACCGAGGGGGAGCGAAGCCGAGAATGGAAGCGTCTCAGCCTTACAGAACAACGGAGACAAAGGGTTAAATGCTGCTCATCACAAAATGTATAGAAGAAAGACTCCTTCACCCGTAGGAGGCGACCTGGAACCAGAGGGATGTGACTTGGAAGGGAACCAGGTGAGACGCCATAGTTGTTAGATAGTCGCCTTTGTTAAAAGATGACCTCTATCTTTATAAGAGATTGAGAACAAATTGGTTTATTTCCCTCTACATGTCGTATATGATATATTGTGTCTGCAGCTGTTATGTATGGCGTAATGCTCCCCCTCTACTGTCAATTCTAAGAATACAATCAACTACGTAGACACATGAGGCTGCAGGCCGCACGCATACACGCTGTGCACGCGGTACACACACACACACACACACACACACACACACACACACGCTGTGCAAAGCGGTATGCACACACATGCTGTGCACGCGGTATGCGCACACACACACACGCACGCTGTGCAAAGCGGTATGCACACACATGCTGTGCACGCGGTATGCACACGCACACACATGCTGTGCACGCGGTATGCACACGCACACACATGCTGTGCACGCGGTATGCACACGCACACACATGCTGTGCACGCGGTATGCACACGCACACACATGCTGTGCACGCGGTATGCACACGCACACACATGCTGTGCACGCGGTATGCACACGCACACACATGCTGTGCACGCGGTATGCACACGCACACACATGCTGTGCATGCGGTATGCACACGCACACACATGCTGTGCACGCGGTATGCACACGCACACACATGCTGTGCACGCGGTATGCACACGCACACACATGCTGTGCACGCGGTATGCACACGCACACACATGCTGTGCACGCGGTATGCACACGCACACACATGCTGTGCACGCGGTATGCACACGCATGCTGTGCACGCGGTATGCACACACACATGCTGTGCACGCGGTATGCACACACACATGCTGTGCACGCGGTATGCACACACACACACATGCTGTGCACGCGGTATGCACACACACATGCTGTGCACGCGGTATGCACACACACATGCTGTGCACGCGGTATGCACACACACATGCTGTGCACGCGGTATGCACACACACATGCTGTGCACGCGGTATGCACACACACGCTGTGCACGCGGTACGCACACACACGCTGTGCACGCGGTACGCACACACACGCTGTGCACGCGGTACGCACACACACGCTGTGCACGCGGTATGCACAAACACATGCTGTGCACGCGGTATGCACACACACATGCTGTGCACGCGGTATGCACACACACATGCTGTGCACGCGGTATGCACACACACATGCTGTGCACGCGGTATGCACACACACATGCTGTGCACGCGGTATGCACACACACATGCTGTGCACGCGGTATGCACACACACATGCTGTGCACGCGGTATGCACACACACATGCTGTGCACGCGGTATGCACACACACATGCTGTGCACGCGGTATGCACACACACATGCTGTGCACGCGGTATGCACACACACATGCTGTGCACGCGGTATGCACACACACACACACACACACACACATGCTGTGCACGCGGTATGCACACACACACACACACACACACACACATGCTGTGCACGCGGTATGCACACACATGCTGTGCACGCGGTATGCACACACACGCACACACGCACGCTGTGCATGCGGTATGCGCACACACACATGCTGTGCACGCGGTATGCGCACACACACATGCTGTGCACGCGGTATGCGCACACACACATGCTGTGCACGCGGTATGCGCACACACACATGCTGTGCACGCGGTATGCGCACACACACATGCTGTGCACGCGGTATGCGCACACACACATGCTGTGCACGCGGTATGCGCACACACACATGCTGTGCACGCGGTATGCGCACACACACATGCTGTGCACGCGGTATGCGCACACACACATGCTGTGCACGCGGTATGCGCACACACACATGCTGTGCACGCGGTATGCGCACACACACATGCTGTGCACGCGGTATGCGCACACACACATGCTGTGCACGCGGTACGCACACGGCAGCGGACACAAGTGGAAGAGGCCCCTTTTTGTGTATGTTGGGACCTGCTTGCTGATTTGAAGGTGAAAGTAAAGCCTCCCTCAACCCTTGCGGCTGCACATGTTGCACCAAGGATATGTCCGCTCCTGGTCTGTCCGGTGGAATCGGACTTTGCCCCAACACAAAATCTCAACCAGATGGCACGCTTCACACAGAAACCTCCAGCTTTTAGTACCTTTGTTCTGCCAAGTAATTGGCTAATTGCTATAGGATTTCTAAATTAAAACAAAAGACTGTATTAGTTCAGAAATATTTAGAATTGAGAGTCCTAAGTGGTTGATACCTTTTTAATGGCTAACTGAAAAGATGGTAACAAATTGCAAGCTTTCAAGACTACACAGGTCTCTAGGGCTCTTCCTCAGGCAAAGACTAAAAGAAATTCTGGAGAATCACATATTTATGCACAGCAAAGCACAGAAATAAAAAAAACAAAAACAAAACCAAACCATGGATAAGACAGGTGACATGAAGCAGAATTACCATGAGTGATAAACAGTTATGCAGGAATGAATGTGTCGCATGGATTTATGTCCTTTTACATCAACTAAGGAACTTGCCCCTCAGACTATGAGGGGTCATCACAACAGAGACCCCAATCAGATGACAATAAAACATTCCTTATCTAAGAACTGGCCCAATATTTATGGACATAACTGTTTATCACTCATGGTAATTCTGCTTCATGCCACCTGTCTTATCCCTGTTTTTCCTTTTTTTTTTTTTTTTTTTTCTGTGCTATGTTGTGCATAAATATGTGATTCTCTAGAATTTCTTTTAGCCTTTGATGAAGAGACCTGCGCATACCTCCCAACCGTCCCGATTTCAGCGGGACAGTCCCGCTTTGGCACCGGGGTCCCGCTGTCCCGCTTCGGGCATTTAAAATCCCGAATTTGCGGCCGCCGGTGAAGCCCCGCCCACTTCCGGGACGTAGAGAGAGCCTGTTTTTTTTTTTTTTTATATAAAAGCTGCCTCCTGACCGCCCGCGCAACACCCCCCCCCCCCTCCCGCCCCCTGTGCGGCGCTGCCACGCTGAAGGAGAGAGCCTGCAGCAATCAAGAAGAAAGGTCAGCGATTCACTACCTCTGGCTGTGTGTGCACGGAGCTCCGGCTTCTGCTCTTAGCTGCTATCCCGGCAGAGAAGGAGAGACGGGGGAGGTGCCGGGATAGTGCAGAGCTGTGAGCAGGAGACTGAAGACTTCAGCAGAGAGCTGCACATGGACATCAGCCGCCCCTGCATCACAGAGGAGATTGTGTGTGTGTGATGTGTGTGATGGCTGCGTGTGTGTGTGTGTGATGATGGCTGGGTGTGTGTGTGTGATGGCTGTGTGTGTGTGATGGCTGCGTGTGTGTGTGTGTGATGGCTGCGTGTGTGTGATGGCTGCGTGTGTGTGTGTGATGATGGCTGTGTGTGTGTGATGGCTGCGTGTGTGTGTGTGTGATGGCTGCGTGTGTGTGTGTGTGATGGCTGCGTGTGTGTGTGTGATGGCTGCGTGTGTGTGTGATGGCTGCGTGTGTGTGTGTGATGGCTGCGTGTGTGTGTGTGATGGCTGCGTGTGTGATGTCTGCGTGTGTGTGTGATGGCTGCATGTGTGTGTGATGGCTGCGTGTGTGTGTGTGTGTGATGGCTGCGTGTGTGTGTGTGATGGCTGCGTGTGTGTGTGTGTGATGGCTGCGTGTGTGTGTGTGTGATGGCTGCGTGTGTGTGTGATGGCTGCGTGTGTGATGCATTTGTGTCAAAGCTGCATGTGTTTGTGAGCTGCGTGCGTGTGAGCTGTGTGCCTGTGTGTGAGCTGCGTGCCTGTATGTCATTATACAGTATGGAGCATCATGTGTGGTCATTATACAATATGGAGCATCATGTGCGGTCATTATACAGTATGGAGCATCATGTGCGGTCATTATACAGTATGGAGCATTATGTGTGGCCATTATACAGTATGGAGCATCATGTGCGGTCATTATACAGTATGGAGCATCATGTGCGGTCATTATACAATATGGAGCATCATGTGCGGTCATTGTACAGTATGGAGCATCATGTGCGGTCATTATACAGTATGGAGCATCATGTGCGGTCATTATACAGTATGGAGCATCATGTGTGGCCATTATACAGTATGGAGCATCATGTGCGGCCATTATACAGTATGGAGCATCATGTGTGGCCATTATACAGTATGGAGCATCATGTGCGGCCATTATACAGTATGGAGCATCATGTGCGGTCATTATACAGTCTGGAGCATCATGTGCGGTCATTATACAGTCTGGAGCATCATGTGCGGTCATTATACAGTCTGGAGCATCATGTGCGGTCATTATACAGTCTGGAGCATCATGTGCGGTCATTATACAGTCTGGAGCATCATGTGCGGTCATTATACAGTCTGGAGCATCATGTGCGGTCATTATACAGTATGGAGCATCATTTGCGGTCATACAGTATGGAGCATCATGTGCGGTCATTATACAGTATGGAGCATCATGTGCGGTCATTATACAGTATGGAGCATCATGTGGGGTCATTATACAGTATGGAGCATCATGTGCGGTCATTATACAGTCTGGAGCATCATGTGCGGTCATTATACAGTATGGAGCATCATTTGCGGTCATACAGTATGGAGCATCATGTGTGTTCATTATACAGTATGGAGCATCATGTGCGGCCATTATACAGTATGGAGCATCATGTGGGGTCATTATACAGTATGGAGCATCATGTGCGGTCATTATACAGTATGGAGCATCATGTGCGGTCATACAGTATGGAGCATCATGTGTGTTCATTATACAGTATGGAGCATCATGTGTGGCCATTATACAGTATGGAGCGTCATGTGTGTTCATTATACAGTATGGAGCATCATGTGTGGCCATTATACAGTATGGGGCACTGTGTGGCCATATTTTTTTGTTTATAATTATTGTATATGAAACAGTGTGATCGGCAGTGCTAAATGGGTGTGGTTGGGATGTGGATATGGGTGTGACTAATTATGAATGGGTGTGGTCAGAGGCGTGGCCTAAAATTTGCCGCGGCGCGCAAAGCGCGCCGCAAACTTTGTCCCTCTTTCCCATCTTCAAAAGTTGGGAGGTATGGACCTGCGTAGTCTCGAAAGCTTGCAATTTGTTACCATCTTTTCAGTTAGCCATTAAAAGGTATCAACCACTGAGGACTCTCAATTCTAAATATTTTTCTATCTACTGGCTAACACGGTACCACGATATATATCTTTCCTGTATTACTTCAGAAATAGCGCCCCTCTTTGTTCACAGGCCATGTCTGGCATTGCAGCTTTCTGATCTGAAATACGAGACATCGTAGAAAAGAGGGGAGTTTCTAGAGAAAGAAAAACAGAATATATTGAAGCTGAAGTATAAGAGCTGACGCCATCCTTCTGTTTCTTTCTAGGTGTATTATGCAGTTTATTCATTTAAAGCGCGTTCTCCAAACGAACTGTCGGTCACAGCCAATCAGAGACTTAAGATCCTGGAATTTCGAGATATGAATGGAAACGGTGAATGGTGGTTGGCCGAGGTGGAAGGAAGGCGGGGCTATGTCCCATCCAACTACATTCGGAAAACGGAGTACACGTGAGAACCGGGAACCCTTCTCCAGCCATTAGGACACAATCTGTGCCTTGTTTTTCCTGAGATGACTTTGTACATTTTTTTGCTGCTGAAATTGCTTGAACATTTACAGAGAATGTGGTTTTATAGAACATAACGTCCATACTAAGAGGAAGGGGTGTGACGGCGCGTGTGTGGCGTCTGGTTGGTGCACCGACGCAGCAAGCAGAGTTATTAAATATGGGCCGCTTAATCCGGGGTTCTCTGAGCAATGATTGAAACTCCACCAGGTGTATTCATCAAACTTAGGTCGTGCTGGGCTTTGTAGTGCCGTGACTATAGTGAGTGCATAGGATGGAGTTGTATCCAAACCTTGGAGATGACATATGAAAATATCAGTCTTACAGATGGCGCACAATAGGTGGGGGGTCCCCGTTACAGATTTAGCACACCAAACTTTAGATATTCCATAGATATTAGAGGACTTGTCCAAAAATAACAAAACCCTTTCCAAAAATTTGCACCACACCTGCCAATGGGTTGTGCCTGGCATTGCAGCTCCGCTTCATCGAAGTGAACAGGACCGAACTGCAATACCAGCAACAACCTGCAGACAGGTGTGGCGCTGTGGTCATGTTTTTCTATTCATTTCACAGCAAAATGTCACAACAGATTAATAAAGGGTTGTGTATTAAATGGACAAGAATCTCTGCTTTATGTTTTCCATCAAACAATGACTTTCAGGGAGCGCCCGCCAGATACTAGTGACATTCTCTCCGGTGTGTGGTGCTGATTGCAGTTTGCAAAGCAGTATTACTATTTTCCCGGGAATTATATATATATTTTTTAAAATTTTTGGAGAGAGAGAGTGAGTCTTAATACTAATTGCAAGGAACCACAATTGAAGGGGC
Source organism: Ranitomeya variabilis (assembly GCF_051348905.1). NCBI lineage: Eukaryota > Metazoa > Chordata > Amphibia > Anura > Dendrobatidae > Ranitomeya > Ranitomeya variabilis. Next base: position 37,202,239 of record NC_135235.1, on the reverse strand, counting down.
TGTGATTGACATGTAAAACATGGCTGCTTTCTTCTACAAACAGCGCCACGCTTGTTTACAGGTGGTGTCTGGTATTGCAGCTCTGCTTGGTTGAAGTGAATGGGGCTTAATGTCAGACACAACCTGGCACTGTTTGTTTTTTAAAGAAAGCAGACAAAATTTTTGTTGTTTCTGAACGCTGTACTGAGCAGGGCACGGGCGATGCCTTAAGACGTGTGTAGCCGCCACTTGCTAGTAACATCATACATGGCCCATAGGGATGGCTGGCAGCCACAGGCAGATCATTGGTTGTTCATGTTCAATTCTTTAAAAGGGTTGCATGAAAAAAAAAATTCTCAAACAGCGCCAGTCATGTCGACGGCTGTGTCAGGTACTGCAGCCTAATTTAAGGGAATGAGGCTTTACCGCACTACAAGACACAGCAATGGACAGTGGAGTGGGGACTTTTTTTTTTTTATCCCATTGCCCCTATGGGTCTGTGTTACTATATGATGGTTACAATCCAAGAGTTCTCTGTAAGTGAAGTAATCCCAGAATCTAGGATCCCCCAAGGTCATAAGTCTTATGTATTGGATAGGGGGTTAACATGCTGATTGATTGCTGGGAATCCTTGTGATTCTGAGAAAGAAAATGGCGCTCTGTAGATCCCCATCTTGAATGGAGCAAATGTGCACAACATGACGCATTCATTGTCTATGGGACCACTTTCTCCTACAGTCCTATAGACAAGGAATAGAGGTCTCCATTCAAGTCCTGTTCTAGGGATTCCTGGGGGTCCCAGCTGGCAGATCCTCAGTAATCAGCAAGTTATATCCACTATCCCAGGAGATAACACTTTCAAAGAACTTACCAAGACGGATCTCGATCCCAGATCTCCGCTAATCTCTGGCCTCTTCACAATATGCAATTTCTTATGAAATGACGCCTTCCATACGATGTGCATCACACAGACCAGACCCTTGTGAGCAAGTAACACCCTGAACATTCACATCTGACTACTGAAGGGAGTGTAATATCCGTGCTGTAATATTTGTATTATTATTTTTCTCATTTTATGTGTTTTTACAGACGTAGCCTTTGCACATTTCCACATAGGCACCTTTTTTTAGATTTTTTTTTTATTGATACAGTTTGAGTTTAGAACAAATTTTGTACATTATTGATACATTTTTGTGTATTTTTTTTTATACTGTTGTGTAATTTTTTTTTTTCTGGAAGTGGGAGAGAAGACAGATCCTGGGGTGGGCAAGAGAGGGGGTCTTCCTGCTCCACTTTTTAGAGGATGTGGTTCAATAAGGAAAATCAAGTTTGATCCAATTGTGCAATGCTATAATGGAACCAATAAACCTCAGATATATTCATTACGTTGTGGTCTTGGATTTTTTTATTTTCAACCCAATTTTGCTCTATAAAATACTGTAAACTTCCATTTAATCTGATAATCCAGAAGGTTTTACAAGTTGCCGCTGAATTCTAAGATAATTTGACCAGGCTGACTGAATTAGATTTGCATCCCTGCAGCGCCATCACAGGAGAAATGAAGAATTACACATTTTCAATTGAAAATAGCAAACTGCCTATTTAATGTATGGACATGACTAGTCCTCCAGAGAACCAGACTCTTTATATCAGGTCGCTCTTTAGTCTGGCTAAAAGATGAGGCTCCCCCTCTATTACCTTGGAAAATGCTGCTTCCATGCAGATATAGAGTTAATCTGCAGGTAAACAGCGCTATAATGCTGCTTGGTCACCTTACTGAAAGTGCAGCTACTGGGAAAAAATGAACTTATTTCTTCCTTGGAGCCGCCGGCTTTCAGTCATAGGGGCATGCACGAGTGTCTACAGTCATAGCCCTGTGAGAGCTTTTGACAGCTGGCTCTGCAGTGTGCATGTGCAGAGCGAGCGGTTAGCCATCATTTGCAGTGTACAGTGCGTGACTGTATCCACTCTTGCACACCCCCATGACTGAAAGCCGGCGGCTCCAAGGAGGAAATGAGTTAATTTTCTCCCAGTAGCCGCACTTTTAGTAAGACGGGCGAGCAGCATTGTAACGTTATTTACCTGCAGATTAACCTTATATCTGTAGTTGGAAAACCATGATTTAACTGCAGATATTGGGTTAATCTGCAGGTAAATAGCGTTACAATGCTGCTCGCCCACCTTATTGAAAATACGGCTACTGGGAGAAAATAAACTAATTTTCGCTTTGGAGTCGCCAGCTTTCAGTCATGGGGTATGCAAGAGTGGATACAGTCACCGCACACTAAACTCCAAATGATGTCTAAGCTCTCACAGTGCTATGAGCTATGACTAAAATCCGGCGGCTCAAAGGAGGAAATAAGTTCATTTTCTCCCAGTAGCCGCACTTTCGGTAAGGTGACTAGGCAGCACTGTAAAGGTATTTACCTTCATTTTAACCCCATATCTGCAGATTAATAATTTATTTCCAGGATGACCGGTTTCCTTTTAATCAGAATTCCTTATAGGGGAAAAAAGGGAATCTTAATTCAATAATTCGGCCAACCACTTTAATGGTTCTGTTTGGTGACAAATACCATTTTAATTCAGTCAAATTATCATTTAAAAAAATAAACAAAAAAAACATTTTAAATTAAAAAAAAAAAATCTTTATTTTGTCCATAAAAAAACAGTAAACCAAAATGACACAATAAGACGAAATGATACAATGTTACACAGGAACAGATGCTGCAAATCGATTTGCTGCGTGGGAGCGCAGAGAACCACCTCCTACCTGATGATATTCCAGCCTTCTTTTTTGATTAGCCGGCCTGCCGTGACCTCATCATTGCGACGTATCGTGCCAGGCCTGCTAATCAAAAGAAGAGCCACTGATGCCGGCAGGTAGGAGGTGGATCTCGGGGATCCTGTCCAGTGTCCACAGATTTCTGATGTGGACCGGATCCTGTGACGCGAGTCGCACAAACTCTCATACATGAGTCTAATTAGTCACACATATTACAATGTATTGGGTGGAAACATGGAGATGATGGGGGTTATTGGCTGGCGGGAGGAATGTTGTACATGAGGTAGTGATCTCCAACCTACAACTGCTCTCATGACCTGATGTGCATGCTGGGAGTTGTAGTTTCACATCAGCTGTGTCTGGTATTGCATTATCAAAGTGAATGGGGAGGATCTGCAGTACCAGACACAGCCTGTGGACCAACAGTGGCGCTATTTCTGAAAAAGAAAGCCATTATCTTTTTCAACCTCATTCATCCCTTTTTGAACTATAAAACCACTTCTGTTCATAAACTGAATGTATCTGCATCTATTTTGCTTCTGCTTCTTCTACCTTTTAGGTTAGTGAGGAAAAGGAGGGGTTGTTTGTAGTCTGAAATCATGGAGACACATAGTTCTGCATAGGAGCTGTATGCACAAAACAACAGTCGAAAATTACCTACCTGGATACCACCCATCCTTATATTATCTCATATATGGCTCGTTGGCCACAAAACTTTAACATACCATAATTTACTCTAAAAAATCCTCTACTAGAATGCTTGGGTATCTCCTTCAGTCGTGCTGGTATATGTGGTCCATCACCTACCATAAGCTTATGGTAGCACTATAAAGAACAGAGATTCCGCAAGACTTGCATTGTGACTTCTAAGTCTCACAATTACTATCATTCACCCGTTACATCATTTCGGTCGCCTTATGAACTGCTATCCAATCAATAATGTTTCCTTCTTCTCCGGCAAAAGTGTTCTTTTTTTTGCCCAAAGTTTGGATCTTTTACCAGTTTGTTTTGGGTCATCACCTATTAATGCTCAGTCCAAATTGAGAGTCCGATCCGACACGTCTGCCTCCTCCAGGCCTCACAATGACGTGATGTTGCTGCTCTCAATGCCAGCATCTTTGGCCATAGATGCAAAGTGTCCTGTGGTTGCCAGGAGGTCTCCCGGGCTATCGTACTCTATAATCTTTCCCGCGTCCAACACCATGACTCTGCAAAGGAATAAAACCGAAATGCAATGAATTCCTGCAGCTGCACGGTCGGATTTTATATACAGTATGTCTCCATTATAGCACATGGCACTGCACTTGAAAGCTGCACCTAGACGCTGTGTAAGCAGGGAGTTCATCACTACACGAATACAGCACCAGAACAACCATCACTACGTGACTGTCACCAGAACCACCATCAGTACATAATATAATAATGGCGCTCTGCTTATTTTCCATTAGGGTATCTTCCAAATGCTGGACACCATAATTGAAACCAAATGGCCCCCATTATAGTTACGCTACATTAGTTTCCATGCAGAAGAGGGTCCCTGTGCAGCCCAATAGCTCGTCATAATGCACAATTCCACCTGCTTTGCAGGCAGTAGTGGCCACCTTACCACTGGGGCCCTGTGAAGCTGCACAGGTTGCTTCATTTTTACATCCGCCCCTAGATGCAGGGCTTATAGCTGCTATTGGGTCTGAGATGTGCTGGCATATAGCTGCTACCATGCGCCACCACTAGGAGGCGCTCACTGCATACAGAATTTCAGTGCTCTCCTTGCATTTGACGCTAGTTGAATGAATCCATTACAAGTATACAAAAAAAAATGTCATACAGGTATAGTATGATTTTATAGAATACTACATTTTGGGATTGTGACCCGTTCTGAGTTTTGATATGATGTTGCCCAATTTCTATGAAATTTGAATGCAGCTCTGGAAGGGAAAGAGCTGCATCATATATTGATCCTGAGTTACAGCCCATTCTCCACAACAATCTAGATGTATAAGCACCAGACTGCTCCAGCTTTCAACATTTAATTCAATGCACAGGTGAGAATTTCCTGTTTCGGTACATGACCAGTGCAGAGGGTCATAAGAGAAAGAGGTTTATGGTCATGTGAAGACACAAAGTTCTCTGGACACAAAACTATTAGGGATAAGTAAATTGAAATAAATAAATGATCAGTGGGAGTGGTGTAAGTTTAAGCTGGTGGTTCTAGTGATTCATTCATGTACTAATGGTGGTTCTGGTGATGTATTTATTTACTGATGTTTCTGGTGCCATATTCATGTACTAGTGATGGCTCCGGTGCTCTAATTATGTACTAATGATGAGTTTGGGTTCCTTATCATGAACTGATGTTTCTGGTGATGAATATTATCAACAGAAACATCATTACTACATGAATACAGCACCAGAACAAACATCACTACGTGATTGTCACCAGAACCACCATCAGTACATAATATAATAATGGCGCTCTGCTTATTTTCCATTAGGGTATCATCCAAATGCTGAACACCATAATTGAAACCAAATGGCCCTCATTATAGTTACGCTACATTAGTTTCCATGACTATCCTTGGGTTTGACATTTAACATATAGGATGAAAATTGTTATTTTTACCCTGTATTGTGTAAATGGGGCCGCAAAAAAAAATATTCTGTATCTAACGTTGAAATTGCACTCCCCGTTAAGTCACGTCCCTAAAGTACACCACGTTTTTTCTTTTTTACTTTTGCTGATAATTTTGTGTGAAAAAGGTAACCATGCTATTTGTAATGGCCATCAAATCTTGTTTAATTGACCCATTGAAGGAGAGGGGGGTGCATTAGAGGTCCTGTTAACTTGGTCTCTGACCCATTATTTTGCTTTGGGGTTGGGGCATCATTGGCTTCGTCTGCATAGGGTGCCAAAATACCTTGTCTCGGCCCTGGGTTTAGCAAAAATTCCAGAATGACCATATACTTGATAAATGGGAACAAATCAATTTCAGACACTAAAACCTCCAAAAAAGACAAAGAACAGAGTAAAGCAAGTGCATCCTAAAAATAAAAATCATTTTCTAAAACAAAAAAAAAACATACACTGCAAATTTGAAAAACACCTAAAAAAAACCCCCACTACATACAGTTACATACAGGGGGTGGCTCTGATATGCCATGTCTTATTCCCCTATAAAAGTCATAGAAACAAGCAGACAAAAGATAAAAGTGCAAAGGGCAGTACTGCTGTGTATTATTCCATGGTAATAAAGTATAAAAGGATTAACCCACATAAGATACCTACAGAGCGACATCAATATAAGATCAAAGTGCAACGAGCAAAATATCTGAAAAACACAATAATGTGTACAAGCGCTAACAGGACAACTGTGCTCATCTAAATAAATGAAAAGATACACCAGTATGGTATATCGATGTGGTTTCACTTTTTTTTTCTTTTTTTTTTTTTGGCACTCGTACATGCGTTTTCCAGGTATTTTGCATGTTGCACTTTGATCTTACGTTGATGTCGCTCTATAGATGTCTTATGTGGGTTGATCCTTTTGTACTTTATGGTGTACAGCAGTTCTGCCCTTTACACTTTTCTGTGGTTGAGGGGGAATTTTGTCTGCAGCCCCCTTACTTTGACCTTCATACAGAGGTAGGCAGTAGAAGACGTGGCCGATCTCAGCCACCTATTGATATGTTATGGTACCATTAAGTAACTTTGTAGATGTTTTTAGAATTTGCATTGCATGTCTTTTGTGATCTAAAAATCTTTTCGCCTTCACACAATTCTTTTGCCTTTTTTTTTTTATTTTTTGGAGATTCTAATTATTGCAGAATGGCTGATACTATGAACTGTGCCTAAAAAGGTTGTCAGTGCTGACACCTATGCTGTCCGCCACGACTAACGATGATCGGTAATAATCAGTTCTCAGTACTGACACATATGCTGTCCGCCACGACTAACGATGATCGGTAATAATCAGTTCTCAGTGCTGACACCGATGCTGTCCGCCACGACTAACGATGATCGGTAATAATCAGTTCTCAGTGCTGACACCTATGCTGTCCGCCACGACTAACGATGATCGGTAATAATCAGTTCTCAGTGCTGACACCTATGCTGTCCGCCATGACTAGTGATGATCGGTAATAATCAGTTCTCAGTACTGACACCTATGCTGTCCGCCACGACTAACGATGATCGGTAATAATCAGTTCTCAGTGCTGACACATATGCTGTCCGCCACGACTAATGATGATCGGTAATAATCAGTTCTCAGTGCTGACACCTATGCTGTCCGCCATGACTAATGATGATCGGTAATAATCAGTTCTCAGTACTGACACCTATGCTGTCCGCCATGACTAATGATGATCGGTAATCAGTTCTCAGTGCTGACACCTATGCTGTCCGCCATGACTAGTGATGATCGGTAATAATCAGTTCTCAGTACTGACACCTATGCTGTCCGCCACGACTAATGATGATCGGTAATAATCAGTTCTCAGTGCTGACACATATGCTGTCCGCCATGACTAATGATGATTGGTAATAATCAGTTCTCAGTACTGACACCTATGCTGTCCGCCATGACTAACGATGATTGGTAATAATCAGTTCTCAGTGCTGACACCTATGCTGTCCGCCATGACTAACGATGATCGGTAATAATCAGTACTGACACCTATGCTGTCCGCCATGACTAGTGATGATCGGTAATAATCAGTTCTCAGTACTGACACCTATGCTGTCCGCCATGACTAACGATGATCGGTAATAATCAGTCCTCAGTACTGACACCTATGCTGTCCGCCATGACTAATGATGATCGGTAATAATCAGTTCTCAGTACTGACACCTATGCTGTCCGCCACGACTAATGATGATCGGTAATAATCAGTTCTCAGTACTGACCCCCTATGCTGTCTGCCACGACTAATGATGATCGGTAATAATCAGTTCTCAGTGCTGACACCTATGCTGTCCGCCATGACTAATGATGATCGGTAATAATCAGTTCTCAGTACTGACACCTATGCTGTCCGCCATGACTAATGATGATCGGTAATAATCAGTTCTCAGTGCTGACACCTATGCTGTCCGCCATGACTAGTGATGATTGGTAATAATCAGTTCTCAGTGCTGACACCTATGCTGTCCGCCATGACTAACGATGATCGGTAATAATCAGTTCTCAGTGCTGACACCTATGCTGTCTGCCACGACTAGTGATGATTGGTAATAATCAGTTCTCAGTGCTGACACCTATGCTGTCCGCCATGACTAACGATGATCGGTAATAATCAGTACTGACACCTATGCTGTCCGCCATGACTAACGATCGGTAATAATCAGTTCTCAGTGCTGACACCTATGCTGTCCGCCATGACTAATAATGATCGGTAATAATCAGTCCTCACTTGTTACTGTCCATGATGGTGTGCAACCGATGTGCGATGGTCAACACTGTGCAATCTGAAAATTCACTGCGGATTGTCCTCTGGATTAAGTTATCGGTCTCCAGGTCCACCGCGGCCGTGGCTTCATCCAGGATGAGTATCTTGGATTTCCGAAGTAGCGCCCGAGCCAGACAGACCAGCTGCCTCTGACCAACACTGCACACAAGAACAATTAGGGTCAAAATTTGGTTGAATCACAAAACAAAAATGACAACATTTGCAAATTGGAAAAAAAGTCCATTTAACCAAAGTATTTAGCAAATTGTGTTTTAAAGGGAAGCTGCCATGAGGTTTTTGCCACCTAATCTGAGCAGAGATTATTGTAAGGGCAAAGGCTCCGATTGCGGCGTTGTCACTTAAGGTACCTTCACACTAAGCGACGATGCAGCGATATCGACAACGATGCCGATCGCTGCAGCGTCGCTGTGTGGTCGCTGGAGAGCTGTCACACAGACAGCTCTCCAGCGACCAACTATGCCGAAGTCCCCGAGTAACCAGGGTAAACATCGGGTTACTAAGCGCAGGGCCGTGCTTAGTAACCCGATGTTTACCCTGGTTACCAGCGTAAATGTAAAAAAAAAAAAAAAACAGTACATACTTATATTCTGGTGTCCGTAACGTCCCTCGCCGTCTGCTTCCTTGCACTGACTGTGAGTGCCGGCCGTAAGGCACAGCACAGCGGTGATGTCACTGCTGTGCTCTGCTTTTACTTTACGGCCGGCACTCAGTCAGTGCGGGAAGCAGACGGCAAGGGACGTGTTACAGACAGCAGAAGGTGAGTATGTACTGTTTGTTTTTTTTACTTTTACAATGGTAACCAGGGTAAATATCGGGTTACTAAGCGTGGCCCTGCGCTTAGTAACCCGATATTTACCCTGGTTACCTTTGTAAAACATCGCTGGCATCGTTGCTTTTGGTGTCAAACACGACGATACACGCCGATCTGACGACCAAATAAAGTTCTGAACTTTCAGCAACGACCAGCGATATCACAGCAGGATCCAGGTCGCTGCTGCGTGTCAAACACAACGATATCGCTAGCCAGGACGCTGCAACGTCACGGATCGTTATCGTTGCAAAGTCGCTTAGTGTGAAGGTACCTGTCCTGGGCTGCTTGCTGTAGTTTTGATAAAATCACAGTTTTATCAGCAAGACATCATCACTAGAGGACTAGTAAACCTGCTGCCATGTAGTCCAACCACGCCCCCAGCACTGATTGGCAGCTTTCTGTGTACACTGTGTATAGGCCAATCAGTGGTGTGGGTGGGGTTATTGCACAGCTCCGCATTCAGAGAACTGGTAGATCTGATAAAACTGTGATTTTATCAAAACTGCAGCATCAATCCCAGTAAGTGACAGTTTTCTAGAATCAGAGTCTCTTCCCCTACATTGTGCAGCTCTCAGATGAGGTAGCAATAACCTGGTGACAGATTCCCTTTAAGACTTGTTAATGAGAAGAAGCCATTGCTACCGTCTTACCTTAGGTTCTCTCCTCCTTCACTTACTTCATAGAAGAGCTTTTCCTGCAGCCCTTCTACATACGGCTTCAGGTGGGAGAGCTCAAGAGCTTTCCAGACGGCCTCATCCGTGTACTGGTCAAATGGGTCCAAATTCATCCTCAGTGTTCCGGAGAACAGAACCGGGTCCTACAGGGGAACATTACACTGTCATGGCGGTACGGTTACTTGTGTTTTACAGCAGCAAAACTGTATTAAAAAAAGTATTTACTTGCAACCCACCGACAACCCTTCCACATGTACCTGAACATGCATTTCCACAGCTTCCAATTGCCTCAATAATTGTCTATTCCTTTAATTAATCTTTACACAGAAGTAGCCATTTGTTTCTTCACATACATGAAGTAAGCACAGATAGTACTGCCTCCCTGTTTTCCGCTGTAAATGATGTAGACACATATAGTACTGTCTCCCTGTAAATAATGTAGGGACAGCTAGTAATGCCTCCATATTTCTTCCTGTGAGTGATGTAGACACAGATAGCACTGCTGCCTTGTTTTTCTTTTTTTCTTTGTAAACAATGTAGGCACAGATAGTACTGCCTCCCTGTTTCTCTCTGTGAATGATGTAGACACAGATAGCACTGCCTCCCTGTTTCTCTCTGTTCATGATGTAGGCACAGATTAGTACTGCCTCCCTGTTTCTCTCTGTGAATGATGTAGACACAGATAGTACTGCTACCTTGTTTTTTCCTGTGAATAATGTAGGCACAGATAGTACTGCCTCCTTGTCTATAATCTTACATTTTGCAGAGAAAGGAGAGCAGATCTGTGCAGTTTTCAAGGGCAAAGGAAAGTTAAAAACAATTACTCCTTAAACTATGTCCCTGAAGCAGCTTAGTGTGAGCCCTTTGTGCACGCAGTGGGGGGGCCGGTACTTTTCCTGCAGAATAAAACAAAGTTACCCCCATTGTGGTGTGAGCCGCCATTGTGTCCACATTATAGAGGAGCGAACATATCATATTTTTTTGGCATCATAACTATTTCAATCAAAGAATCCTTATTGTAAGATACGGTGAGACGCTGCCAACATTTCCTGACTTCTCCACGTGAGCGTCGTAATCCTTAAATATTAGAGATCCACCTGCTGCTAAGCTGCCTGTGAAATGTAATTTTACTAGGAAAGTCTTGCCAGGAAATATCACAAAAAAGTCACAACGCGGAGAAATGGAAATGGGATTTCTTGCTCAGTAAGCAGGCGCCAATCACTATGGCCGTACGTGTGTCACTGCTGCCCTCCAGTGGTAGGTTTGCTAAGTGCAATCTGCAAAGAAATGTTCTATGTTTTATCTGAATTAATCGCATCCATTTGTTTAGGCACCTGCTCGGGGGCACAGACATCACGGGGAGCACCTGGGCCACAATACAAATAAAAGGGACCCCACTTACTATGGGTTGTTTAAAATACACGGAGGAGGGGGCTGGCTTAGCTATTAAGATGATCAGTCAGCCAGCCCCCTTTACACACTGTTTTGGTCACACCCTGACATAGTAAGAAACTGGAAGAGAAGTTTCAGGGATGCAGGATTGGTAGTGATTCTCCAAGGTGGAGAAACCCTATAATGGTTGCATTGAGTTTCTGCTTACTGACATTGTATTTATTTATTTTTTTGTCCAGTGATTTACCTGAGGAATTATAGTCAGTTTGTTGCGCAGATCATGGAGGCCGATGGTGGAAATGTCCAGACCGTCAACGACTATCTTTCCTTCTGCTGCTTCGATGATCCGGAAGAGACAGTTAGTAAGTGAAGATTTTCCGGCCCCCGTCCTTCCAACTATTCCAACCTGAGGGACAGATCCACAAATGGAGGAAAGTCACAAATGTCATCACAGATGTGGCGGAGACGAGCTGATCAATGTCTCCATCAACACCGGGCGAGGAATATCCCTGATCTATATACGGATCTATCTCCTCTGTCTGCAGCCATTCATCCATCCATCCATCCATCTACAGGCTAATCATACACAGCCGCCAGAAAATAGTGAACGTTACCAGCCTGTACAGAGTGTGGCAACACGAAGCTCAAAGGACAATCCGCCGTCCTCAAGTTCATCACCTCTGGGCTAAAATCCATTATTTTTCATGAACCTATGAGGTCTCATGATGCTTTAATTCCTGATTTATCTATCTCTATCTATCATCTGTCTAGCTTCTATCTATTATTTCTCATCTATCTATTATCATCTGTCTATCTATTATCTCTCTATCCATTCATCTATCGTCTATTTAATATCTATCATCTATTTATCATCTATCTATTATCTCTCTATCCATCCATCTATCACACCTTACCTTCTCCATGCTGTCAACCGTGCATGAAATCCCATGTAGAACCAGGTCTAGTTCAGCGCGATAACGGGCCTTATAGTCCACAAACTGCACAATGCCTCTATCTGGCCAGTCCTGTGGGGGGCGCTGCTGAGTCACCCACTCTGCCTATAAAGGAAACACCGGTAAGATGGCTGACTGTATCCAGTGGAACATTTTACTACATCAATCCCTTACACATGTGAAATCGCATGGACTCCCTTTGTAAAATATAAACGTTCCTCCCCCGGACGCTCGTGTGTGAAGCCGTGCTATTCTATACAGTATAAAAGAGTTTATCAGCATATATCAGCCCAACGTCCGGTGAATGGGAATCTATGGATAAATGTGAAGCCTGTGCCAGGAGTCTTTTCAGCAAGGTAAATGGACGCTAGATGTTCTCCAGCAGTTCGGTGAATGAACGCGCAAATCTCTGCTCCACTCAGACAGGGAAAAAGTGCCGCCTTCTGCCGATCAGTGGGGGTCACAGCAGATGAACCGCAACCAACTAGAAGTCATCATCTTATCCCCTTTAATGCAGATCTGACACCAGATTTCACAATACAAGCTGTATACATTATTAAATAATGCTTAGACCAGATGAGGCTGGTATACCTACTTAGAACATCCATGGTATAATAGCTGCATAATCCATTTTTAAAGTTTTCCCACCTGATGTTATGAGCATTTTAGTCCAGCCAAACGCATAGAATATTCATAATAATATCAGGCCATAAAACTTTCAAGTAGGATTATACAGCAATTCTAACATCATTTTTTCATAGTAAGCACACCAGCCTCATCTGCTCTAAGAGATAAACATAGATCTTTGTGTGAGTGCAGGTTAAGGAAAAATTTTCATATTATCAGGAAAAAGTGGGAAAATTTCAAAAAGGATGATGCAAGTACGCCTGGCTCATCAGGTCTAAGATATCTATTTAATAATATATCGAGCTTGTACACATAAATCTGGTGACAGAACCTCTTTAACCACAGCTATACACAGTGTTACTCACTTCATTCTCCGTTTTAGTGTACTCATCCACACGCTCAACGGCCACAATGTTGGTCTCCAGCTCGGACGTCATCCGTACTAACCAGTTCAGGGTCTGTGTGATCTGCCAAAACAAGAAACGTACAACCTTAGATCGAGTGGTATAATGTATAATATATGGATAAAGTATCTACGCACTGGTGCACGCTCCCTACCAGGGTCCACCGCCAAACCGTGACACGTCATCATCCGCAATGCTCTGTATACTAGTATTATGTTATTGTACAATTAAAGGGAATGTGTCACCATAAAAAACAGCTCCAATGTGTGGATAAGTAGAAGAGGCGGACTCCAAGGATGTCATGTCCTAGTGGTTGAGTGGGAAGGCCCCTGGATGAAGCGTCACGTGTGAGGCGAAACGACCGCTGTGCCGTACACATGGAAGGAATCCTGCTAAACCCGCCCTATATATAGAGTTGATTTTCAGAAATGGGAGAGTGATGTTACGGTGTAAGACCATATTTACAGTGGCATGTAAAAGTTTGGGAAACTCTGGTCAAAATTACTGTTATTATGAACAGTTGAGCAAGTTGAAGATAAAATGATCTGTAAATGGCCTAAAGTTAAAGATGACACATTTCCTTTGTATTTTAGTCATAAAATGTGTGTGTGTAAATATATTCATTGTTTATATTTTAAAAATTACAGAAAGGAAAATGGGCCAATGCAAAAGTTTGGAGATTTGTGTGCTTAGATAACTGACCAAGGTTTCAGACTTGTTAGGGTTATGGCTTGTTCACGACCATCGTTAGGAAAGGCCAGGTGATGCAAATTTCCTAACTTTATAAAAACCTAGCCTCCTCTAACCTTGCGCCCAAAATAACAGCCATGGGTTCTTCTAAGCAGCTGCCTAGCGCTCTGAAAATGAAAATTGTGGAGGCCCACAAAGCAGGAGAAGGCTATAAGAAGATAGCAAAGTGTTTTCAAGTTTCCCTTTCCTCATTTTGAAATGTACTTAAGAAATGGCAGTTAACAGGAACAGTGGAGGTCAAGATAAGGTCTGGAAGACTAAAAAATTTCAGTGAGAGCTGCTAGTAGGATTGCTACAGAGGCAAATCAGAAACCCAGCTTGAATGAAAAAGACTTTCATTCAAAAAGATTTAGTAGACTCTGGAGTTGTGGTATATTGTTCTACTTTTTAGAAACACCTGCACAAATATGGCCTTCACGGAAGAGTCATCAGAAAATGACCTCTCCTGTGTCCTCATCATAAAATTCAGGCTCAGAAGTATGTAAAAGAACATGTAAACAAGCCTGATGCATTTTGGAGACAAGTCCTGTGAACCAATGAGGTTAAAATAGAACTCTTTGGCCACAATGATTGCAGGTATGTGTGGAGGAAAAAGAGCACAGAATCTCAGGAAAAGAACATCTCGCCAAACATTAAGCATGGAGGTGGATCAATCATGGTTTGGGGTTGTGTTGCAGCCAATGGCACGGGGAACATTTCACAGGTAGAGGGAAGAATGGATTCAATGAAATTTCAACAAATTATTAATGCAAACATAACACCATCTGTAAAAAAAAACTGAAGATGAAAACAGGATGGCTTCTACAAATGGATAATGATCCTAAACACAAAATCCACAATAGACGACCTCAAAAGGCACAATCTGAAGGGTTACAATGGCCCTCACAGACCCCTAATCTGAACATCATTGAAAATCTGTGGCTAGACCTCAAAGTAGCAAAGGATGCAAGACGACCCAGGAATCTCACAGAACTGGAAGAATGGATGAAAATCCCTTAAACAAGAATTGAAAGACTCTTATCTGGAAAAGTGTCTACAAGTTGTGATAATTACAAAGGGGGTGTAACTAGGTACTAACCATGCAGGGTGCCCAAAGTTTTGCATGAGCCCATTTTCCTTTTTAAAATGTAAAATATGAAATATATATATATATATATATATATATATATATACACACACACGTTGGACAAAATAATGGAAACACCTGGAAACATTAACAAAAGTTAGTTTAATATGGTGTAGGTCCACCTTTTGCGGTGATTACAGCCTCAATTCTCCGAGGTATGGATTCATACAAGGTGTGGATTGTTTCCAAAGGAATTTTAGCCCATTCTGCAGTTAAAACACCCTCCAGTTCTTTGAGCGACGATGGCGGCGGAAATCGAAGTCTAACTTGAATCTCTAAAATTGACCATAAATGCTCAATAATGTTGAGGTCTGGGGATTGTGGGGGCCAGATGAGATGCTCAACTTCATTAGAATGTTCCTCGTGCCATGCTTTAACGATTCTAGCTGTATGAATTGGTGCATTATCATTCTGAAAGATGGCGTTCCCCTCCGGGAACAGTGCTTGAACCATTGGATGCACTTGGTCGCCCAAAATTCCCTAATAATCTCTGCTGTTAATTCTTCCATGAAGGGAAATCATTGGCCTGGCGGATCTCCACGAAATAGCACCCCAGAACATCACAGAACCTCCACCATGTTTTACGGTTGGGAGAAGGCAGTCTGGATGGAATGCTTCTTTCGGCTGTCTCCAAACGTACACTCTGCCGGAGGTCGGAAATAGGGTAAACGATGATTCGTCTGAGAATATCACATGTTTCCACTGCTCGAGGGACCAATTCTGGAGGTTTCTACACCACTCTAAATGCTTGGAAACATTTGTCATTGAGAGCAGCGGTTTTCTAATTGCAGCTCTTCCGTGGAATCCAGATTTGTGCGGCTCCCGACGAACAGTTTTCGTGGAAACTGGGTTCTGTAGGTGTTCATTGAGATCAGCAGTGATTTTCGGAGCCGTGGTCTTGCGATCCTCTCTCACAATTCGCTTTAGAGTCCGACGGTCTCTCTGTCACCTTTGACTTTCGGTCGGACCTGTGCTTTGCTGCGAACGTTTTTCCTTCTCTTTCAAACGCAGTCATTACTTTGGAGACACTACCTCTAGACACGCCAAGCATTCGGGCACTTTCTGTTACACTAGCGCCTGCCATACGAGCACCAACAATTTGGCCTCTTTGAAAATCCGAGAGGTCTGCCATTGGTATCAGGTTCTCATCAATGTTCTTACAATTATGCAAAACAAACAGTTAATTTACATACACATATCACATAACACATAACACAAATAATCAACTACAAAACATTACCATACGTCACGGCTTGCATGTTTATCACATGTTCGAAGATTATGATGCCAAAACGTTAGGTGTTTCCATTATTTTGTCCAACCCCTGTATTTATATATATATGTTTTGCCTTCTGTTGAATTGAACATGAAGAGTAAGTCAGAAATCAGCGCTGATTGGGCACCGGGCAAGATGTGATGCAACCACACAAGAGCTCTGGAATGGCGCCTCCACGGGAGGTGAGCATAAGCTTTTTTATTTCATCAGAGCCAAACATTTAGATCGAGAAGGAGTTATCCTAGTGGTGGACAACCCACTTAATACTAGAGATGGAATTGGATAAGAAATAGTAACACTTCACATTTATCTTATTGTTATATCCCTTCATAGTGACTCACATTGAGTGCTGAGGAAATGGAAAGTCCAACCGTCCCACTGTCCACCGTCCCCCGGGCCAACACAGCGAAGAGCGCTGCAAAAAATACTGTCAAGTTCCCCACAAATTCAAGACGGATGGCCAGCCACCTGCAGACAGCGACACAGGCGGGAAATGATGAGAGAGACGTCCTGATCACAAATCACCAGGACTGAAACGCGTCGCGGGCGTCTTACCTGTTGGAGACGATCCAGGAGTAAACCGTCTTCTGATTGATATCTAAGGTGTCCTCATTGTGCTGGAGGAACCTCTGTTGATGTCCATAAGCCCGGATGACGGACAGGCCAGAAACCGTCTCCCCAAAGTGAGAATAGATGGGTGACCTTGTGACTGAATCCAGACGTCTCAGCTGACGACAGGTGGTGACGTAAAACCTCTACAGACACAATGACAATATCATGTTTCTTGCTATTTGCAAGTATAAATAGACATCCGTGGGAATAATGGTCATGGTTAGGGAGATATCATCAAAATATCATTGATTAAATCAGGTTTTTGTCTTACGTGTATTTTTTCTTTAATTGTGACTTTTTTCATATGATCTTTATAAAAAAAAAATTAAAAAAATAGCGTTCTTTCATTTTTCACACTGACCACTGGAGCTTTTTTAGTCTGCTATTTCTTGTCCTTTCAGAAAGAGTTTTCAGCAGACTCCTTATCATCAGAGACAGGATTACAATGACTGATAACACGACTATAAACAGCTGATAACACAGGATCCACCAATTACAAGAGGTGATGTCACAGCTCACCTCCTCCTCCTGTACAATGACTGATAACACCTCTATATACAGCAGATAACACAGGATCCACCATTCACAATAGGTGATGTCACAGCTCACCTCCTCCTCCTGTACGATGACTGTTAACACCTCTATATACAGTAGATAGCACAGGATCCACCATTCACAATAGGTGATGTCACAGCTCACCTCCTCCTCCTGTACAATGACTGATAACACCTCTATATACAGTAGACAATACAGGATCCACCATTCACAATAGGTGATGTCACAGCTCATCTCCTCCTGTACAATGACTGATAACACTTCTATATACAGTAGATAACACAGGATCCACCATTCACAATAGGTGATGTCACAGCTCACCTCCTCCTCCTGTACAATGACTGATAACATATCTATATACAGTGGATAACACAGGATCCATCATTCACAATAGGTGATGTCACAGCTCATCTCCTCCTCCTCCTGTACAGTGACTGATAACACCTCTATATGCAGTAGATAACACAGGATCCACCATTCACAATAGGTGATGTCACAGCACACCTCCTCCTGTACAATGACTGATAACACCTCTATATACAGTAGATAACACAGGATCCACCATTCACAATAGGTGATGTCACAGCTCACCTCCTCCTCCTGTATAATGACTGATAACACCTCTATATACAGTAGATAACACAGGATCCACCATTCACAATAGATGATGTCACAGCTCACCTCCTCCTCCTGTACAATGACTGATAACACCTCTATATACAGTAGATAACACAGGATCCACCATTCACAATAGGTGATGTCACAGCTCACCTCCTCCTCCTCCTCCTGTACAATGACTGATAACACCTCTATATACAGCTGATAAGTGTCCACCAATCACAATAGATGATATCACAGCTCACCTCCTCCTCCTCTGGTACAATGATTTGATTGGATGATTAGATGCTGCAGTGCAGATAATAAAGTCAGAGTCTGTTAATTGCTGCTAATGTACATACAGTATGTTTCCTGAAATAGCTGGAAGTCAAAGTATAAAAAAGCCCCAGTGGTCAGTGTGAAAACTGCAAAATTTATATTTTTTATGTTTATTACATTGGCCAAAAAAAATTACCCAAATTTTTTTTTTTTATTAATTTAACACAAAACCTGATTTAAACAATAGGTTATTTTGTAATGACACCTTCCCTTTAACACAATATTGTTCTTAGGATCAAAATTCTGTTCATATTATTTTCTAAATATATTTTCTTAGTTGCCGGAGACAGAGTTCCAAATCTCTTGCTTGACAGAAAATA
The DNA here is from genome assembly GCF_051348905.1 of Ranitomeya variabilis. Classification (NCBI taxonomy): domain Eukaryota; kingdom Metazoa; phylum Chordata; class Amphibia; order Anura; family Dendrobatidae; genus Ranitomeya; species Ranitomeya variabilis. Next base: position 37,183,573 of record NC_135235.1, on the reverse strand, counting down.
GTGGAAAGTTCAATTCTGAAGGAAACTATTGGACGCATTGCATGAACAACGTACTGTATGATCTTCAGCTCCCTCTAGTGGTGTCTACGCTCAGCCGTAATTTTACAATTTAATGATGCTGCCTGAGGTTTTAAGACAGTGACAGAAGAGCAAGAAATGTGATAAAATATAAAACATTATTCAAATGTACATATTGGTTATTGTTATAACATTTTATGCTCTTAGGCGACTTTCTTTAAACCCTGGACCTTTTAATTCAATGTCTATGGTGGTGGGGGATGGCTTTCTCTCGCAACAGGAAGTGGGTCATTGTCTCTACAGGAAGTGGAGGAGGGTCTACCTCTCTACAGGAAGTGTGGGCGGGTCTTAGTCTCTCTGCTCTTGCTCTCCTGTCTGTCATACTGCATACAGACATGACGTAGCGGCCGGCGTTCAGTTCAGCACAGGCAAGCAATAGGACAAAGATAAGAGCAATGCATGCTGGGAATTACAAGAAGGGGCATTCCAGTCCCTATAGTGATGGAAGAATGCTATAGAACATACTGCATGTAGGCATGATATAGCGGCTGGCAGTCAGTTCAACACTGGCAAGCGATAGGACAAAGGTAAGAGCAATGCATGCTGGGAAGGACAAGAAGGGACGTTCCAGTACCTATAGGGATGGCAGAATGCTATAGAATATAATTAGCGAAAAAAAAGAAACGTAGCAGGAAATAAACATTGGCAAATGGATTAAATCAAATGTAGTAAAATACTGGATGTCCAAACGGAGCCATGAAAAGTCAGACACTATGAAAGATGGAAAGAAAACCCAATGTTTACCTGCACAAAGTAATATAAAATGACTAATGGTACGATGACGGCGGCAAAGATGGGAGTAGCCCAGCAGATGAGAAACAGGGTGCTGATCACCCCCAAAATGCAGGAAATCCAACTACGGAACGACATGGGGATGGTTTCATCCACGGTGAAGATATCCTGGAAGCAAATAACATTAATTTCAATAAGATGATGTCATTCTTTTCGACCAGTTTTGTGAAAGTTGCCCGTCATTCGGCAACAAGACTTTAATAGTCTCTGTCGTTTCAGCAAACTTTACATAAATCAATAGTACAAGTGAAAACAAGAGGGACGAGCAGTGTGATAGAGAGATGCAGATGCATAGAGACACTTCTGCTGTTTTTCCAGTGTTTCACTTCACCCCTGAGCTGGATTCACAGCTACACTGCTCAGCACTGCTGTATAATGTCCTCCATTCTGCTGCTTTCTAGTAAGTGTTTTATCTCACCACAGAAAGGTGTTCATAGCTACACTGCTCAGTATCGCTGCATCTTGTCCTCTTTGCTGCTGCTTTCTAGTATGTTTTTTATCTCATCCCAGAGCAGGACTCCCAGATACCCTGCTCAGTACTGCTGTATAATGATCCCCATGCTGTTTCTTAACATGTACTACATAGAGACAGGAGAGGAGGAATCCCTCATGCCCCTGCAAGATGTTCTGCTGTTACAAGATGTTATGTCTTTATGGTCTTGGTGATTATGCTACCAGTCTTCAGTTTGAACAATCTGAAATCCATGATCTCATTCATCTCCAAGAAGAAACAAATTATTTTAATAAAAATAACTGTTACAGACCTTGGCAAACCTGTTGACGATGCGCCCAGATGGAGTGGTATCAAAAAACTGCATAGGTACGTGGAGGATATTTCGCAGCAGTTGTGTATGGAGTAACCTTGATGCACGCACTGTACCAGCCGCAACCAGAAAAGCACTGAGGAACACGAAAATACCTGAAAAATACATATACAGTCATATGAAAAAGTTTGGGCACCCCTATTAATCTTAAGCTTAATTTTTTATAAAAATTGTTTTTTTTGCAACAGCTATTTCAGTTTCATATATCTAATAACTGTTGGACACAGTAATGTTTCTGCCTTGAAATGAGGTTTATTGTACTAACAGAGAATGTGCAATCTGCATTTAAACAAAATTTGACAGGTGCATAAGTATGGGCACCCTTATCATGTTCTTGTTTTAAATACTCCTACCTACTTTTTACTGACTTACTAAAGCACTTTTTTTGGTTTTGTAACCTCATTGAGCTTTGAACTTCATAGCCAGGTGTATGCAATCATGAGAAAAGCTACTTAAAGTGGCCACTTGCAAGTTGTTCTCCTGTTTGAATCTCCTCCGAAGAGTGGCATCATGGGCTCCTCAAAACAACTGTCAAATGATCTGAAAACAAAGATTATTCAACATAGTTGTTCAGGGGAAGGATACAAAAAGCTGTCTCAGAGGTTTAACCTGTCAATTTCCACTGTGAGGAACATAGTAAGGAAATGGAAGAACACAGGTACAGTTCTTGTTAAGGCCGGAAGTGGCAGGCCAAGAAAAACATCAGAAAAGCAGAGAAGAAGAATGGTGAGATCAGTCAAGGACAATCCTCAGACCACCTCCAGAGAGCTGCAGCATCAACTTGCTGCAGATGGTGTCACTGTGCATCGGTCAACTATACAACGCACTTTGCACAAGGAGAAGCTGTATGGGAGAGTGATGGGAAAGAAGCCGTTTCTGCAAGCACGCCACAAACAGAGTCGGCTGAGGTATGCAAAAGCACATTTGGAGAAGCCAATTTCTTTTTGGAAGAAGGTCCTGTGGACTGATGAAACCAAGATTGAGTTGTTTGGTAATACAAAAAGGCGTTATGCATGGCGGCAAAAAACACAGTGCGTTGTATAGTTGACCGATGCACAGTGACACCATCTGCAGCAAGTTGATGCTGCAGCTCTCTGGAGATGGTCTGAGGATTGTCCTTGACTGATCTCACCATTCTTCTTCTCTGCCTTTCTGATGTTTTTCTTGGCCTGCCACTTCTGGCCTTAACAAGAACTGTACCTGTGTTCTTCCATTTCCTTACTATGTTCCTCACAGTGGAAATTGACAGGTTAAATCTCTGAGACAGCTTTTTGTATCCTTCCCCTGAACAACTATGTTGAATAATCTTTGTTTTCAGATCATTTGACAGTTGTTTTGAGGAGCACATGATGCCACTCTTCAGAGGAGATTCAAACAGGAGAACAACTTGCAAGTGGCCACTTTAAGTAGCTTTTCTCACGATTGCATACACCTAGCTATGAAGTTCAAAGCTCAATGAGGTTACAAAACAAAAAAAAATGCTTTAATAAGTCAGTAAAAAGTAGGTAGGAGTATTTAAAACAAGAAAATGATAAGGGTGCCCATACTTATGCACCTGTCAAATTTTGTTTGAATGCAGATTGCACATTTTCTGTTAGTACAATAAACCTCATTTCAAGGCAGAAACATTACTGTGTCCAACAGTTATTAGATATATGAAACTGAAATAGCTGTTGCAAAAAAAAAATTTTTTACGAAACATTAAGCTTAAGATTTATAGGGGTGCCCAAACTTTTTCATATGACTGTATAAATCATTACTACCCCAAAATATATTACTGCACAATCCTGGAATATAGGGCCCTTGCAGATATGGAGGAGCAGCGCACAACCAGATATTTTTCCGCATTGGCCATAAAGATGAATAATGGCTATAATGAATGAGAACACTGGCTCAGGTTTGCTAAAGCGTAAGCCCCCCATTAAATTCTTGTACACTAGAAGGGGGCTATGGCGTCCATATACAGCACATGGACAGGGCCAGTCGTTATGAAACAACCCCCACAAATAGTGGGGTCCAGACTTACAGTAATCTAGAAAAAAGATTGCTCCTTCTCACCTTGTGTCACCCCCAAGGCCCCAAACACCCCGACGCGCATGTCTCTCTGCGAGACCGGATAGGTGACATTATAATATTCCACAGCGTCCGACGTCCATTCACTGATCCACATGTTCTGGCCGACGAAGGCTGCGTTTTGTAAAATGAAGGTGAGCAATATCGTGACAGAGTACCACCATCCAATGGCACGAAGGTACTTCACATACACAGAGAATTTCACCTGCAAAAAAAATATGTACAAAAAAATGAAAAATCTCTTAAAGGTGGAAAATTTATCAAAATGAATACAGAGAAGAAAACGGAGACGTCGTCAGATGTAATTACTAGAAAATGTATTCCAATTTTGGGCCATGTTTTCTTAGAAATCTGCATAGTACTGTTCCTCTGTTATTCCTTCTAGAAATAATACACCAACTGGAGGTTACTAATCCCCTAAATATGTGTTTGGATACCGGAGTTCCATCACTGGAAGGAGCATGGTGGCGTCATCTACGAGAAACCTCCTGAAAGTGTAGGATTTGCCGACTCTTCCAGAGTCCCGGAACGTCCCCTTTTTATTTAAAGGACATTTAAGGAGCGTCGGCAAGTATGTATTAACCCCGCGCGACTTGTTGAGGAGACTGATTGCAGTGCGTAGGTAGTTCTACCTTTCCGGTCTCCATTGTCTCTTTCTCAATAAGCTGTTGTCCTTTTGCAGTTGCCTTCTGGTCTTCACCCTTCTCCTTCGCTACGTCCTTCAGTGACTTCCTTAAAGTGCCATTCATACTATAGGACAGGCGAGAAGTATACGGTCAGGTCCATAATCAGTGCCATAAAGATTTCTGTATCCTTTATCTATCAGCCTCACCTGCCGAGCTTCTTCTTATGGAGACTGTTCTCTCTCTTAAGGGTCGCTGTCACAATGTCTTCTGCTACTTCTGCGGCTTGTTCTACGGGATCTTCACCATCATCTTCCTCATCTGCCTTGAGTAGCACTGCATGGTGGACAATAGGAAAACCAGATAAGTTGGGCAAGCAGTAATGTATGAGTTGCATACCGCTTCTTGTGTACATCTCCTGCCAGTGTCAGACTGGCCCACCAAGGGTCCACCAGTGACAGAGACTCTGGGGGGGCACGCTGTTCTGCTACATGCAAATACTACCTTACTCTCATTCACAAATTGCCTTTGCTTCTATATAACAATACATTGGACAGAATAGTACATGAATGTTGAGATGCAGTCATTGTCTGTACATAGTAAATCAAGTTAATTGTGCCAACCATTGCCATTATGTAGAGTTGGGAGGTCTTCTCCTGCAGTGAGGCCTAGCGGGGGAATTGACCTGTTCTTCTGCGGGTCAGTCCGAGCCTGCCTCCTGCTATCCATGCAGAGCTCCAGTCTATGGTCTGATCAAACAATCAAGTGTCAATCAGTCCATATACTGGAGAATCTCTCATTTCGTTTTCAATCTTGGAAAATCTCAACGTGTTGATTGTATTCATGGAGACAAAGTCTCAACTTCCGATTATTATATATGTTATTCAAATGATAAACTTATCATATATAAGAATAACCTGACATATATATATAATCCAGGCTCAGGGTAGTATCCAAATCATATCTAATAATATAGTAGAAGGCCTCTGGAGCTTCACTTAGTGGCCGTCGTTGGTCCTGCATCTTGTAGGGTCTTCTCATATACCAAGCCAAAAATGTAATGAAGCTAATACACAAGCTTTTGATATTTTCCTAAACAACCAGAAAGACTATGAAAGAACATTTTCTATCTACATGAATAATCTACATTAAATGTACCGGTCGGCTCCGAGTCCTTGGCATGGTCCTGCTTGGCGTATGTCCTGAGGAACTCTGCAAAAGCTCCGTTGTTGGCCAATAACGTTTTGTACGGGCCGGTTTCAGTAATGCTGCCATTCACTATGACCACAATTTCATCCGTGTGCTTTAGAAAGCTTACGCCGTGAGTGACCAGGACGCGGGTCTGTGAAAAGATGGGATGTGAGAAGTTTACAACCATGCACCTATAGAAAATTGTACTCCATCAGTCTTCAATACTGCCGAATCATTATGTGAAAGTCTGGTAATGATGATGGCCCGGCAATGTAATTGTCAATTTTTATAGGCCCGGTTGATATTTACACTTGACTATTGGTTTATATTACAAAGTGGAGTTTTGTTATCTGTGATTTACCTTGTTTTTTAGTAAACCTTTGGGGCCAACAACCTTCTCAAATATGTGTTTCCCCACATGAGCATCGACAGCCGAAAGGGGGTCATCGAGGATGTAGATGTCTGTATTCTGGTATACTGCCCGAGCCAGGCTCACACGCTGCTTCTGTCCTCCACTCAAGTTTATTCCCTATGTGACAAGAAAAGGATGAAAAAAAAAAATAAAGATCGGTGGGAGTCCCAGGATCAGCCCCCCATATCCTAGCAATACTTTATAAAATGGAAAAACACCTTGAAAGAAAAACTAAACTTTTTTTTTTTATTATATAGTTATCCTCCAGACATTGCAAAGTTATTAAGTTTTGTAATATACTTCATTACCTTGTTTTGCATCCTCCCCCTGGCACTAAGCTTCAGTGCTGTTTTAATGCACAGTTTATGGAGCTTTATAAGCTGCTTTCAATTGCTGCCCAAAAAAAGATCATTACACTATAATTAAACAATCTTTGAACAGGAATTTCCCTGTCTGAGTACAGGTTTGGAGGGCAGAGAGATTTAGGCAAGGAAAATCCTGCACACAGATTGTTTATGGATCTTTGCTGAGCAGCAGTTGAAAGCAGCTTCTAAAGAAGCGTGAATTGGGCATGCAAAACAACACTGCAGCTTAGTTCTTGGCAGAGAAATATGTTTATTACTGATCTATAAAATTACCTTTTCTCCTATCTCAGACATGTCTCCTCCAGGTAACATCTGCAAATCGGGAAGCAGGGCACAGGCTTCTAGAACCCGTTGGTATCTCGCCTCGTCTAGTGGTGACCCAAACAAGATGTTATCTTTCAGCGTGGCATTCTGAATCCAGGCTTGTTGAGGAACATAAGCCACAGAACCCTGAAATGCAAGTTTACGTTACTAACAAGATGTCCCATTTCGTATCACTCTGTGCAGATATTCTGCCACCAGCATAAAACATAGAAAAAAGTGGGCAATGTTCTCATTATACCTTTATGTTGATGCTCCCTTTGACATGGTCCATTTCTCCAAGCATTGCAGAAACAAGAGAAGATTTTCCAGACCCAACCCCACCTACTACTGCAACCAGATGATCTTCCTTGATGTCCAGGTTGACACTATAAGAAAGGACATAAGGACATCAGAGGTGCGGACACATGGAGGACAATGTGGAACGTACTCATTCTAAGCCTCATAAATAGAAGAACATCTACTGCACACCTGGGACACCTAGAACATCTCCAAAGTTTGTGGTGGACTTGTATAAGGGAACATGTGCTTGGACTCTTGGCCAACGCCCAAAACTTCAGCCTTTTTAGCTACAAGATCATGTGGACACATTGGATATCGAGAATCAGGTCTCGAATCCCGTTCTGATGGAACAATGACTAGATGAGTGCCACTTTCTACCAACCTTTCTGGCCACAACGTTGGATAATCAGCTGGATTCTATTGGAATATTTAGGTTCTTGGCTTCTAACCACACATAGTAATATTAGGCAATGAGGGCTGCGATTATCCTATTGTGGCAGCAAGACGGGCCGTCCATTATTTCACTTCTATTTCACTACACATTTAACTTACTTCTTCACTGCTGGAGACGTGCCGGGCTCCCAGGTAAAAGTGGCATCAGAAAACCGGATGGCGGCATCTGCAATAATAACAGACTTCTAATTTAGACTGTGAGCCTATGCACTGTGAAAATGAACTGATCATGTTCAAAATGAGATGATCAAATTGATATACATTTTTTTGGGGAAAATTTTTAATAAACATTGCATTTTATTCATTAAAATCCTTGGAGTTTGTATGTGTATGAGTCCAGTGGGTGGTCCTATTCAGTGATTGACAGCAGTGATCAGCAAACATGTCCAGATCAGGTGTTACCCAAACATGCTCGGGTGCTAACAGAGTGTCTTCGGCATGCTCGAAAAATATGTTCGCGTCCCCGAACCAGCATGTCTCGCGGCTGTTAAGCAATCCCTGCATCTTGCGGCTAACAAACAGGCAATCCCTGCATGTGTTGAGGCTGTCGAACAGCCATGAGACATGCAGCCACCGGGACTCAAACATTTTCTTCGAGCACGCCAAAGACACTGGGGTTAGCACCCGAGCATGCTGAGATAACACCTTACCCGAGCAAGTCAACTCATCAATTGACAGTCTTCTCTCTATGACCATGCATGCAGAGATAGCTGTCAGTCACTAGTAGGACCGCCCACTGGACTCATGCAGAGAAGCACCAGAGATTTTAATGAATCAAATACAAGCTATACTGAATCTTACAGAAACCTATTTATGATTCTGCTCAGATTCGTTCATATGAGCATTGTGGTTTGTCTTGTTGAAGAGGTATGATCACCTCGAAATGCATTGACAAAACCGCAGCCATACCGCATCTGGTCTCCTATTGTATTTTGGATCTTATCAACTTGCATCTCCAAGTTTATATAATCCGATTTACACTTTTCTTTGTAATCCAGATAAGACCCTATTGCGCTATTTGTCTTTCCAGTTTTTCTACGTTACAGATAGTATAGCACAGAGAAGGAAGAGCGCATGACCTCGGGCGCGTTACAGCAGGCGACCTCACAATACTTGCAGTAACCCCACCCTATAGCATATCCTATCATAAAGGACTATAGTCACTAATGATTCACAGCCACTATAAAATCCCAAGCAGGAAATACTGCGGCCATTTTGTAGGAAAAGTGGGTAGGAGAGAAAACATCAGAGCTCAGTCAGAGACCTTGTGAAGAGAGGGAAATATTATGGAAAAAAAGAACAGAAATATTTAATTAAAATAAAATGATAGAGAGACAGGGATAGGAGTCAGTGACACTGTGCCAGGAAGGGAGTATCTTTTCACGTGGCACTCACTTTTTGCACCTGTCCAGTGTCATCTTTGGTCTCACCCAATATCGCTGTATTTTGTGCATCAAACTACTAACATGTAAAGGCCACCCCGCCATTTATTCTAGGTCAGTGTGTGACAATTTACTGACGCACTGCACTCAATAGCCAGTGCAGGTTCAAAGGGGCCTCATTTCTAAAATGCCCCCGTTATCTACCAGTAAGAATGTGAGCGTCTGTAGTGGTTATTATCCTTTTGCCCATGGTAATATACAGTCATGTCCAAAACTGTTGGCAACCTCAACTTAATATTTGGTTGTACACCCTTTGGAATAAATAACTGCAATCAGACACTTCCGATAACCATCAACAAGTTTCTTACACCTCTCTGGAATTTTGGAGCACTCTTTGTAGGCGTCTTCCCCAACAGCAATTTTAAGATCTCTCCACAGGTGTTCAATGGGACTTATATCCAGACTCATTGCTGCCACTTCAGAACTCCCCAGCGCTTTGTTTCCATCCATTTCTGAGTGCTTCTGGAAGTATGTTTGGGGTCATTGTTTTGCTGGAACCCATGACCTAGGACTCAAACGCAGCTTTCTGACACTGGGCACTACATTGCGACCCAAAATCCTTGGGTGATCTTCAGATTTCATGATGCCTTGCATACAATCAAGGCACACAGTGCCAGAGGCAGCAAAAGAACCTCTAAACATCTTTGAACCTCCACCATATTTGACTGTAGGTACTGTGTTCTTTTCTTTGTAGACCTCAAAAAGCTCTATATTGGTCTCATAGATTCACAAGACGCTTTCCCAGAAGGATTTTGGCTTACTCATGTACATCTTGGCAAACTGCAGTATTGCCTTTTAATGTTTCTGAGTCGGCAGTGGGGTCCTTCTGGGTCTCCAGCCATAGATTTTCATTTCATTCAAATGTAGATGGAGAGTTTGCGATTACACTGATGCACCCTGAGCCTCAGGACAGCTTGAATTTCTTTGGAACCACCATCTGGACTATCCCATGTTGCAACCTTTCATAAATTTTTCTCTGCCATCCACATCCAGGGAGATTAGCTACAGTGCATTGGGTTTTAAACTTCTAGATTATGCTGTGCATTGTGGTCAAAGAAACATCAGATCTCTGAAGATAGACTTGTAACCTTGAGATTGTTGATATTGTTCAACCATTTTAGTTCTCAAGTCCTCAGACAGTTCTCTTCTCCTCTTTCTGTTCTCCATGTTTTGTCTGGTACACACAGACACAAAGTGCAAAGGTTGAGTCAAATTCTCCCCTTTTTAACTGCTTTCAGGTGTGATTTTCATATTCCCCGCACCTGTTACTTGCCACAGGTAAGTTTGAGCGAGCATCACGTGCTTGAAACAAAGTTGTGTACCTACAATTTTGTCTAGCCCATTTTTGAGGTTTTGTGTGAAATGATGTCCAATTTGCTTTTTTCTCCTCTGTTTTTTTTGTGTAGTTCCAATACACACAAAGTAAATAAACGTGTAATAATTTTCTTAACGAAATACTTCATTTTCTAGAACAATTTCAAGGGTGCCAACACTTTCGACCATGACTGTAGGTTGAGGTCATTTGGACATTACTAAGGCTGTGTTTGCATTAAATAGCTCGAGGGGGATAGGATACAGTCCTAGGAGACCTCAGAGTGTTACACACATTTTTTGAGAACAAATTGAAGATTTGGAGTACTTTCGATTCATGATGAATTGAATTTTTTGGCTGATTGAGATTCTAAACATATTTCATGAATTTCTCTCATCTCAATTAATATAAAAACGTCGCTAAGTTCAATACAGTGGGCATTCTTTTGCAACCACTAGGTTGTAGTGATAAGTGAAGCAATTAGTAGGACCCTGGTTTTCTGTGGATCCTCGACGGGAACCCTATGAGCCTCCTCCAACCTACTGGCATCCCTGGCTCCTCTTTTGATTAGCCAGCCTGATGCGACATCATGTGTGTGTTATACTCAAAGATGGCAGGTCTACAAATCAGAAGAGGAACTAGGAATTCCATCAGGTAGGAAACGATTTGCAGGATTCCAATCTGACCCTGATGGACTACAGATGCGGTTGCTGTACCAGGATCCTCAGAACTGATTCGCTCATACTGAGGGACCATTATATACTTTACACCCTTATAATAGGGCATTGATGTTCAATTCTTACCAACATCAGGATCATTGGTGATGGCGGAGGTATCCAAGTCGCCCCCACCCAAGTATTTCTCCAGCCGGGCAGAAGATACATTAGTCTGGAAAGAATTCGAGAATTAGACAAGTCCTAGTTGTACATAGGTACAGTATATAGCATATATATGAACAGAATTCATTGTCTTTCCCCCATCTCACGCAAATCCCCCAACGAACCTATCCATTACTGTAAATGGCTGCCCACTCTCCCCAGTCCCACAAGCTCGCTGTCTCGGGGTAATCCTTGACGCTGATCTCTCCTTCAACCCACATATCCAAGTCCTTTCCACTTCCTGCCGCCTTCAACTCAAAAATATTTCACGGATCCGTACATTCCTAAACCAAGAATCTGCAAAAACCCTAGTCCATGCCCTCATCATCTCCAGCCTCGACTACTGCAACCTCCTGCTCTGTGGTCTCCCCTCTAACACTCTCGCACCTCTCCAATCTATTCTAAACTCTGCTGCCCGACTAATCTACCTGTCCCTCCGCTATTCCCCAGCTTCTCCCCTCTGTCAATCCCTTCACTGGCTCCCCATTGCCCAGAGACTCCAGTACAAAACCCTAACCATGACATACAAGGCCATCCACAACCTGTCTCCTCCATACATCTGTGGCCTCGTCTCCCGGTACTTACCTACACGCAACCTCCGATCCTCACAAGATCTCCTTCTCTACTCCCCTCTTATCTCCTCTTCCCACAATCGTATACAAGATTTCTCTCGCGTATCACCCCTACTCTGGAACTCTCTACCACAACACATCAGACTCTCACCTACCATCGAAACCTTCAAAAAGAATCTGAAGACTCACCTCTTCCGACAAGCCTACAACCTGCAGTAACCACCGATCAACCAAACCGCTGCATGACCAGCTCTACCCTCACCTACTGTATTCTCACCCATCCCTCGTAGATTGTGAGCCCTCGCGGGCAGGGTCCTCTCTCCTACTGTACCAGTTGTGACTTGTATTGTTCAAGATTATTGTACCTGTTTTTATTATGTATACCCCTCCTCACATGTAAAGCGCCATGGAATAAATGGCGCTATAATAATAAAGAATAATAATAATAATATATATATATATATGTATAGTGTCAGTAAGGATGACATTGCACCCCGATAGTCAGAAGCGATCGGAAGGTTTGAGCAGAGCCCAGGAGCCTGCGGCCAGGGTGGTGCCCCTCAGTAACAAGTACAGAGGGTCCGCTAGTAACTATTACGGCCTCACCCATATTCTGTACATAGACGTATATAGATCTTATACACACCTGCACCATATTAGAGATCAGCATAGGCAGCATGGTGAGGGGGAAGCGTAGGATATTAAACAGAGAGATGGATGTGAAGGCTTTCTCTGCAGTCAGTACATTGGATGGTTGAACCACAACATACACAGCGAAACTTGCAACAGATACCTGGAAAAATAGGTAACACAATGAATATAGAGGACGCCGCTGTTTTATATACAGGACAGATTTATCCATACCTCCCAACTTTTGAAGATGGGAAAGAGGGACAAAGTTTGCGGCGCGCTTTGCGCGCCGCGGCAAATTTTAGGCCACGCCTCTGACCACACCCATTCATAATTAGTCACACCCATATCCACATCCCAACCACACCCATTTAGCACTGCCGATCACACTGTTTCATATACAATAATTATAAACAAAAAAATATGGCCACACAGTGCCCCATACTGTATAATGGCCACACATGATGCTCCATACTGTATAATGAACACACATGACGCTCCATACTGTATAATGGCCACACATGATGCTCCATACTGTATAATGAACACACATGATGCTCCATACTGTATGACCGCACATGATGCTCCATACTGTATAATGACCGCACATGATGCTCCATACTGTATAATGACCCCACATGATGCTCCATACTGTATAATGGCCGCACATGATGCTCCATACTGTATAATGAACACACATGATGCTCCATACTGTATGACCGCAAATGATGCTCCATACTGTATAATGACCGCACATGATGCTCCAGACTGTATAATGACCGCACATGATGCTCCATACTGTATAATGACCCCACATGATGCTCCATACTGTATAATGACCGCACATGATGCTCCATACTGTATAATGACCGCACATGATGCTCCATACTGTATGACCGCAAATGATGCTCCATACTGTATAATGACCGCACATGATGCTCCAGACTGTATAATGACCGCACATGATGCTCCAGACTGTATAATGACCGCACATGATGCTCCAGACTGTATAATGACCGCACATGATGCTCCAGACTGTATAATGACCGCACATGATGCTCCAGACTGTATAATGACCGCACATGATGCTCCAGACTGTATAATGACCGCACATGATGCTCCATACTGTATAATGGCCGCACATGATGCTCCATACTGTATAATGGCCACACATGATGCTCCATACTGTATAATGGCCGCACATGATGCTCCATACTGTATAATGGCCACACATGATGCTCCATACTGTATAATGACCGCACATGATGCTCCATACTGTATAATGACCGCACATGATGCTCCATACTGTACAATGACCGCACATGATGCTCCATATTGTATAATGACCGCACATGATGCTCCATACTGTATAATGACCGCACATGATGCTCCATACTGTATAATGGCCACACATAATGCTCCATACTGTATAATGACCGCACATGATGCTCCATACTGTATAATGACCGCACATGATGCTCCATATTGTATAATGACCACACATGATGCTCCATACTGTATAATGACATACAGGCACGCAGCTCACACACAGGCACACAGCTCACACGCACGCAGCTCACAAACACATGCAGCTTTGACACAAATGCATCACACACGCAGCCATCACACACACACGCAGCCATCACACACACACACACGCAGCCATCACACACACACACACGCAGCCATCACACACACACACGCAGCCATCACACACACACACACACGCAGCCATCACACACACATGCAGCCATCACACACACACGCAGACATCACACACGCAGCCATCACACACACACACGCAGCCATCACACACACACACGCAGCCATCACACACACACGCAGCCATCACACACACACACGCAGCCATCACACACACACACACGCAGCCATCACACACACACACACGCAGCCATCACACACACACAGCCATCATCACACACACACACGCAGCCATCACACACACGCAGCCATCACACACACACACACGCAGCCATCACACACACACAGCCATCACACACACACACCCAGCCATCATCACACACACACACACGCAGCCATCACACACATCACACACACACAATCTCCTCTGTGATGCAGGGGCGGCTGATGTCCATGTGCAGCTCTCTGCTGAAGTCTTCAGTCTCCTGCTCACAGCTCTGCACTATCCCGGCACCTCCCCCGTCTCTCCTTCTCTGCCGGGATAGCAGCTAAGAGCAGAAGCCGGAGCTCCGTGCACACACAGCCAGAGGTAGTGAATCGCTGACCTTTCTTCTTGATTGCTGCAGGCTCTCTCCTTCAGCGTGGCAGCGCCGCACAGGGGGCGGGAGGGGGGGGGGGGTGTTGCGCGGGCGGTCAGGAGGCAGCTTTTATATAAAAAAAAAAAAAAACAGGCTCTCTCTACGTCCCGGAAGTGGGCGGGGCTTCACCGGCGGCCGCAAATTCGGGATTTTAAATGCCCGAAGCGGGACAGCGGGACCCCGGTGCCAAAGCGGGACTGTCCCGCTGAAATCGGGACGGTTGGGAGGTATGGATTTATCAAAACCATCCAAAAGTAAAATTGTCCTGATTGCCGATAACAACCAATCAGAGCTCAGCTTTCATTTCTTACACTGCTCCAGTAAAATGAATGCTGCGCTGTGATTGGTTGCTATGGGCAACCAAGAGAGTTTGGATTTTAGAAAGATCTGATAAATCTGCTTTAATTGGTTCGTCGTTTACACGTTTGTCAGGGTGCCCGAGTATAGAGCAGGCTCGGGAGGCGAACTCCGGTTTAACCATTTAGATGATGGATTTGGTTGAAAAATGCACACATGTATTAGCCTCCATTGTTCCCCCAATGGGATGCTGATGGGCTGACTTCTCTACTGAAGGTCCCCCTTAGCTGCCATATTGGGCCTCCTATATCCTATAAAGCCAAGACTGTGCATTGCGGTATATTGTACAGTCCTTCAAATGATCAACAGAAAAATAAAAAAAAAGGAAGAGTCTCAAAACAGTGTTACAAACTTTTTTTTTTTTGTTGCAAAATTAAGTTTTTAATATACTAAAATAATTTTAAAAAACCCAATTTGGTATCTATGTAGTCGTACTGCCATGAAGAATGAAGAATCATACAGCCAGGTCTTGTTTACTGCAAAATAAAGACGGTAAAAAAGAAACCCCCCCAAAAAAAATGTTGGTGCAATTTTTGTCCACTATTTTGAATTTAAAAAAAAAAAAATTATATTTTACATTATATTGTAAAATGAATGGTGTTAATCTGCACTATAATTCCTTTAGCAAAAAAAACAAGCCCTCATACTTTTTTGTCAATGGAAAATAATGGATCTTTGAAGAAGGGAAGGTAAAAGCTAAAGCACATGAAGGAAAAGATGGCCGGTCCTGAAGGGGTTAATTAGAAAAGAAATTGGAAAAAATATCAAAAACTGTGGCAAAGAAAAAATTGTGGAATTGTCCATAGCAACAGGAATCTGACTGGTTGCTATGGGCATTTTTCTTTGGATAAGTTTTTAGATCTACTACTCATTTATCAAAAATATCCTTTTTGCCCACTGCAACCAATCAGGGCTAAGCTTTAGTTTCCGAAACTGCTTTGTAAAAATGAAAGCTGAGCTCTGATTGGTTGCTATGGACAAGTTTTGATGAACGAGGCCTAAAAGGCCTAGAAAATACGACTCTTGGCGATGATATGGCGCGTGTGACAGGGGAGGGCCTGGTTCTTACCAGGAATGGGGCGCAGGTGAAAACGAACAGGGACACGGAGAACAGATAAGCGAAGTGTAACATGTCCTTCAACTCCTTCTCACGAATTCCCTGCACCTGTTTCTCAAACGAAGGTTCCCACGCGTACAACTTCAAGATCTAGAACAAAAAGACGTGACGTAAAAATAAATAAACATGGCCGCCGTGACGGAGGAGAGCAAATACAGACACAAAGCAGCTAAGCCGGATACTAGGAATCCTCACTTTTATGCCGTTCAGAATTTCGTTCATTATTTTCAGCCGTTTATCTTTGTTTTTCATGTTTTTCATCTGCAAAATATAACAGCGTACATTGACTTCATGTGTAAGCAGAGCAGCCATGATTGAACCTAGCATTGGTCCCATCCTCACAGAAAGAACAAGTGTAGCCCTCCCATAACAGGACAGCCACAGTGTCCCCATAACAGGTCAACCACAGTGTCCCCATAACAGGGCAGCCACAGTGTCCCCATAATAGGACTGCCACTGTGTCCCCATAACAGGACAGCCACAGTGTCCCCATAACAGGTCAACCACAGTGTCCCCATAACAGGGCAGCCACAGTGTCCCCATAACAGGGCAGCCACAGTGTCCCCATAATAGGACTGCCACAGGGTCGCCATAACAGGACCGCCACAGTGTGAACATAACAGGACAGCCACTGTGTCCCCATAACAGGACAGCCACAGTGTCCCCATAACAAGACCGCCACAGTGTAAACATAACAGGGCAGCTACTGTGTCCCCATAACAGGACAGCCACATCCCCAAAACAGGACAGGTACAGTGTCCCCATAACAGGACCGCCACAGTGTAAACATAACAGGGCAGCTACTGTGTCCCCATAACAGGACAGCCACATCCCCAAAACAGGACAGGTACAGTGTCCCCATAACAGGACAGCCACAGCATCCCCATAACAGGACAGCCACAGCATCCCCATTACAGGACAGCCACAATGTGCCCATAACAGGACAGCCACAGGGTCCCCATAACAGTAGCAGGTAGTGTCACTAAACCACTAGTAATAACATTACCCCACAAAGTAGTGACAGCAGCAATGCAGCCTTCCAATGTGCTATGCCCCCTTTTAAAGTGCCAGACACAGTGCCCCTTCTCTTATATGGGAGACATATTTGGGATTTTATTTTCTGCATGTGAACATTAACTTCCAGGAAGCAGGAGCAGATGCCAGTCTTTGCAGCCATAAATTAACCATTAGTGAAATTGGGCAATCCCCAAGGAAAACCTTCACTTCTGAAGTCTGGCGGCGCCAGTATATACCGGGACTTTGAGCTTGCATGACATAGGACCTGCAACATTAGCAAACGTTGGAGTAGGCCAATTTGAAGGTCATGGTTCCCTTCTACAGGGTAACTTTTTTGTGCATCAGTTGCAAGTCTGGATTTTGCACCATTTTTCCCCTGTTTCTGGCAGCAGCTGGGGGTCTCACCTGGAAAGACTTTGATTTAGTAGCTAGGATGGCATTGATTGGTATCAAGAGGAGCATTACTCCAAACCCTGCCATGACTGATGGTCCCAGCTCTTCCCACAGGAATACGATAGAGATAGCGATCTGCAGCGGCGACGACCAAATGAGATGAATGAAATTTGTCAGATCCATGAATTTCTGTGCATCCGCAGACATCAGGTTGACGGTCTCCCCCACTGTTGATTCCTTACGGGTGGCATTCGAGACAGTCAAAGCCTAAAGGGATTAAAAAAAAATGTTTTACACCAAGATTTCCATATGGGTACTATTACAAATGCTGTCAGAGCGGAAACAGAAGAAATGCAGCTATAGACCGTTTTATGCCATCTAGGGTTGCCGCTCAGCGACCGCTATTATTGGCATCAGATTTTAGAATGTTGGCAATGTATACTCACTTTTTTGTACACCGCCGCTGTCAGTGTTGTACGGACCCTCATTCCCAAAACGAAGCAACCCTGAAAATACTGCTGCAGACACAAGGACTGGATTAACGCTGTCACGAGCAGCAAGATGGCATAAAAAAATCCCTTCCATTGATACTCATTAGGGTTGGATGTGAACGAGACCATCAGTCTGCAAATCAACGACAGGATATTTTACACAACATGAACATTAAAGGACTATGTGGGTATGTGCACACGTTCAGGATTTCTTGCAGAAATTTCCTGACAAAAACTGGACATTTCTGCCAGAAATCTGCATGCGGTTTTTTTTGCGTTTTTATGCGTTTTTTTACGCGTTTTTTGTGCGGTTTTTTAGCATTTTTTTCCCAATGCATTAAATAGCGGTAAAAATGTGAAAAATCCGCAAAATTAATGAACATGCTGCTTTTTTTACCGCGATGCGTTTTTTTCGCGGAAAAAACGCATCATGTGCACAAAAATTGCAGAATGCATTCTAATTGATAGGATGCATATGTATGCGGTTTTTATGTGTTTTTATCGCGAAAAAAATGCGAAAAATCCTGAACGTGTGCACATACCCTCAGACCGACAGTTTATTCTACCACTATTGGATCTTGGAGGGTCTGGCTCCTGGCCCCCCATACTTTCCCGATCCCTTATATTGATTACTAGCTAGAGTCTTAAAAAATCCTGTAAGCAGTATAATTCCAGAAAAAAAATTCTCAGCAAGTACAGAGTCTCCAGCAATTCCTTAATATATTATTATTGTTGGAATCACTCTGTTGGGGGCCATTTTAATTGCAAAAAGAAAGCTGCTGTAGATTTAAAGGGAACCCGTCAGCCTGGAAATGCAGTGCAATCTGCCAGCATGAGGTTATAGAGCAGGAAAAGCTGAACAGATTGATATATAGTTTTCTTGGAAAAGACGCAGCATAACTTGTATTTTACGCAATGAAATCCCTGCTTTTTCTGTGCTCTGAGGTCCAGTGGGTGGAACTAATCAGTGATTGATTGCTTTTCCTGTGTGAGCATACAGATATGGCTGTCAATCACTGATTAGTACTGCCCACTGGACTCAGAGCACAGAAAGAGAAGGGATTTCATTGCGTAAAATACAAGTTATGCTGTGTTTTTTCCCACAAAACTTTATATTATTCTGTTCAGCTCCTACTGCTCTATAACATGCAGCTGACAGATAGATACGGATTTCGTACCTGACAAGTGCCCTTTAAAGAGGTTGTCCATGGTTAGAGAAAAAGAGTCTGCTGATTTTAAAGGAAGAGGACCACCCTTATCCATGGGTTATCCTTGGTATTGCCGTTTAGCCTGATACCTGATATTTGTGTACTCACCATAAAATCCTTTTCTCCGAGCCAATCATTGGGGGACACAGGACCATGGGTGTTATGCTGCTGCCACTAGGAGGACACTAAGCAAATACAGAAAGAATAGCTCCTCCCCTGCAGTATACACCCTCCTGCTGGCTCTAAGTGAACCAGTTCGGTAACCAAGCAGTAGGAGCTTAACATTTAACAAGGATGAACTATGTCAAAACCAAGTCAACACAGACAAATCAAAGCCAATAGGCTAACAGGGTGGGTGCTGTGTCCCCAATGATTGGCTCGGAGAAAAGGATTTTAAGGTGAGTACACAAAAATCTCCTTTTCTCCTACGCCTCATTGGGGGGACACAGGACCATGGGACGTCCTAAAGCAGTCCCTGGGTGGGAAACAATCAACTGGAATTGCTCCTTGTACCAAGAAGTTACAGATGCGGCACTGCCGCCTGCAAAATGTGTCTGCCGACAGTCGCATCTGCCGAGGCCTGAGAGTGAATATGGTAATGTTTTGTAAAAGTATGCAGGCTGGACCAAGTCGCAGCTTTGCAAACTTTTGCTGCGGAGGCTTGGTGCTGGATGGCCCAAGATGTACCCACTGACCGAGTGGAGTGAGCCTTAATCCCTGCTGGGACAGGAAGATCTCTGACTCAGTAGGACTCCTGAATAGCCGAACGAATCCATTTGGCTATTGTCGCCTTGGAAGTGGGAAACCCTTTCCTTGGTCCTTCCGGGAGCACGAACAGGGCATCTGACCTGCGGAAAGACGCTGTCCGCGAGACGCATCTCCTAAGAGCTCTCACTAAATCCAGTGTGTGTAGGGCCTTCTCGATGCGATGTACTGGTGCCGGACAGAGTGATGGTAAAACAATGTCCTCATTGAGATGAAAAGAGGAGACAACTTTCGGTAGAAAAGACGAGGATGTTCTCAACACCACCTTATCTTGATGAAAATTCAGGAACGGAACTTGAGAAGACAAAGCTACCAGCTCGAAGACTCGTCTAATAGAGGTGACCGCAACTAGGATAGCAACTTTCCATGAAAGAAAAGACAAGGAAACCTCCTGTAGAGGTTCGAAAGGAGCCTGTTGCAAAACTCCGAGGACTAGATTAAGGTCCCATGGTTCCAACGGCATCCTATAGGGCGGCACCCTATGGGAGACTCCCTGAATTAACGTCTTCACTTGTAATCTGTTGGCAATCCTGCGTTGGAACAGAACGGACAGGGCTGAAATCTGGTCCTTGAGAGAACTAAGGGCGAAACCTAAGTCCAAACCCGTTTGTAAAAATTTGAGGATGGCAGGGATGGAAAATTCAAGAGGAGAACGTCCCCGGTTGTTGCACCAGGAAAGGAAGGTTTTCCAAGTGCGATGATAAATGCACATAAACATAGGCTTTCTAGCGCTGATCATGGTAGAGATTACTTCCGGAGAGAAACCTGCCTGGGTTAGAACCCAGGACTCAACGGCCATGCCATCAAACACAGGGCCTTGGAGTTCTGGTGGTAAATGGGGCCCTGTGATAGCAGCTCTGCGCGATTCGGTAATCGTCAGGGAACATCGGCGACTAGTTGAACTAGTCCCGCGTACCAAGCTCAGCGCGGCCAATCTGGTGCAATCAGGATTCCCGGTACCCTCTCCACTCTGATCTTCTTGATGACTTTCGGCAGTAAAGGAAGCGGGGGAAATATGTACGGAACCCGAAAATGATGCCACGGGAGTACGAGAGCATCAGCCCCAATGGCTGCCGGATCGTGGGACCGAGCTATGAAGTCGGGAATTTTGGAATTTAGCCATGAGGCCATTAGATCCACATCCGGAATTCCCCAATGACAGCAGATCTGGTGGAAGATCTCCGGATGGAGAGACCACTGCCCGGAGTCGAGACCTTGACGACTGAAGAAATCTGCCTCCCAATTGTCCACTCCTGGGATGTGAACCGCAGAAATCATTGAGCGTTTTTTCTCGGCCCATCGAGGATGTGGCCTACCTCGGTCATGGCTGTCTTGCTGCGGGTTCCCCCTTGGCGGTTGATGTATGCCACTGCAGCGGCGTTGTCGGACTGAATCCTGATTGGGTGACTCGCCAGCAAGGGATGGAATTGGAGAGGCGCCAACCTGATTGCCCAAATTTCCAAGATGTTGATCGGAAGGCGTGATTCCTGGGGGGACCAGCGGCCCTGAGCGGTGTGATGAAGGAACACCGCTCCCCAACCTAGAAGACTGGCATCTGTTGTCAGAACTAACCAATGTACTGGAAAAAAGGACTTCCCTCGATTCAGGGAGGCTTTCAATGTCCACCACCTGCGAGACTGTCTGACTCGCTGGGGAAGAAGGAACTGATGATCGAGGGAGAACAGGTTCCTGTCCCAAACAGCCAGGAGGGCATGCTGTAGGGGATGGAGGTGTAATTGAGCAAATGGAACCGCCTCCATAGCTGCTACCATCCTGCCGAGAACTCTCATACGCGCAGAGAGTGAGTGCGAGGCTGAGAGAGCTTCTGAGCTTCTCGCTGTAAGACTGAAATCTTTTCCGGGGGAAGAAGAACCAACCCCCGGGATGAGTCAAGTATCATTCCTAGAAAGGAAATCCGCTGAGCCGGTACTGGGGAAGATTTTTTGAAGTTTATCTTCCAACCCAGGCGAGAAAGTATCTATTGTGATGTTGACAGCCTCCTTGCAGGTGCGGAAAGAGGGGCCTTTGATGAAGATATCGTCTAGATACGATAGCACCACCACGCCTCAGGTGTGAAGGATGGCCATGGCGGCCACCATGACCTTGGTGAATACCCTGGGAGCGGTGGCAAGGCCGAAGGGCAGAGCAACGAATTGAAAGTGATCTTCCTGAACTGCAAAGCGAAGAAACCTTTGGTGAGAAGGTAAAATAGGAATGTGGAGGTACGCGTCCTGGATGTCTATAGACGCCAGGAACTCGCCTTTTTCCATGGAGGCGATGACAGAACGAAGCGATTCCATCCGGAACCGTTGCGCCCTGATGAATTTGTTCAGCAGTTTTAGGTCCAGTATGGGCTGTACTGTACCATCCTTCTTTGGAACAATGAAGAGGTTTGAATAAAAACCTTGAAACCTTTCGCTTTGAGGGATAATAACTCCGTCTTTTCTCAGAGAGCTTACAGCTTGGAAGAACTGTGATGCTTTTGCCCTGGGAGGAGAAGACAGGAAAAACCGATTTGGTGGAAGAGAGGAGAATTCTATCTTGTATCCAGAGGACACTAGGTCGCGGACCCATTCGTCGTGAACGACCGAGAGCCACGCGTCGATGAAGAAAAGCAGGCGGCCGCCTACTTTGAGGGTGTCCTCCGGATACCGCAGGATTCATTGTGTGGGAGACCTGCCCGGTCTGGACCCCCTGGATCCTGACTGCCTAGGCCTGCCTCTCCATGAAGGGTTAGGTTTGTAAGAGGTATGGGGACCTCTATCCCTACGTTGTGCCCGGCCGGGTCCGGAAGATGTGGAAGCAGAGGACCAATTTGAGTTGAAACGAAAAAAATCGGAACCGAGCCTGCTGCTGCTGGTTCTGACAGGGCCGAAAGGGTCTCTGTTGTGGAAGAAATTTACTCTTCCCTCCAGTGGCATTGGAAATTAATTGGTCGAGCTTTTCGCCAAAAAGGCGACCGCTCTGATATGGAAGAGAAGTCAATGACTTTTTGGAAGCAGAATCCGCACGCCAGTCCCTGAGCCATAAGGACCTCCGGATGGTGATGGCGTTTGCGCTGCTTGAGAAGCACAGTTAGCAGCATCTAGGGACGCAGTCACTATAAAAACTCCAGCTCTGGCTATCTGAATAGCGAGGTCTGCTATCTCGGGGGGAAGATTGGTATCCAGCACTGCTGAAGACAAGACCTCAGCCCAGTGTGTCATAGCCTTAGCCACCCACGTAGCGGCAAAAGATGGGAAGAGTGCGGCTGCTGAGGCTTCAAATGCTGAACGCGCCACATTGTCGATCTGACGATCGGTTTGGTTTTTAATCGAGGCGCCCTCCAAAGAGGATAAAACAGATTTAGTAGCCAGGCGCAATACCGGAGGATCAACCGGGGGAAACTGCGACCAATCCCTTCTTAGATCCTGGGCAAAGGGATATTTTGACTCCATGGGCTTCTGCCCTGTGAATCGTTTATCTGGACGGATCCTGTGAGATTCAACGATTTCCTTAAATTCGTGATGAGTGGCGAACACTCTATGAGCTCGCTTGGTCCTCTTAAAGGACACGGCATCATCCGTTTTAGATAAAGGTTCCTCATCAAGCTTCAAAGCCTTATTCATTGACTCAGAGAGTTGAGAATCTCCTGTTCGTGATGAAATTCCTGATCTAGGGACGTATCAGAATTGTCCTCTGAAACAGGTTCTCTACTAGCCCCAATGGAAGGGGAGCGAGAAATGGAGCTCTCAGAACCCGAATCCCTGTGATCGTCTGGGGATATGGCATGAGTCCTTTTTCTGGAAGAGCGAGAGCTCCTTGGCAAGGTACGACCCCTGGAGTACGAGGGGTTCTGACAATCGGAAGCGTTGTCCGAAATAGTGCCCTGGTTAGAGGACGGGTCTCGGAATGAGTAACACTTTTGCCAGGGATGCCATAGACCGGGTAAGGGAGGTAGCCCACTCAGGGGGACTAGGCTCACTGGGTTCGGTATCAGTAACAGGTGGTCCCTGAGCAGTCACCGGTTCACAAGCTGTGCATAATGCAGTACTGTGACCCCGGGGTAATGACACCTTACAAGAGGTACATGCAGCGAAGAACACAGCGTGGGTTTTCCCAGACTTTTTGAGAGGCTTTGATTGAGACATAGCGTAGCCTTGAGGAGAGCGCTTACTAGCAGGTGAAGGGTTAAGCTATGTGTCTGCAGGTTACCCAGGTCCTGTGTCTTGAGTCCCCAGGGGAGGTCCGCAGTGTATGCCCAGAAATCGCTAGTCCTGAAGGCTGTGATTCAAAAGGCTGGAGCAGCGCTGAGCATCAGCCCTGTGGGTGTCCCAAGATGGCCGCCGAGATCAGTGAGAGCGCTTCTCAGGGAACGAGAAGCGCCAGAAAAGAGTAGTCAGCAGTAGCTGCCAGTGGGTGTGGCCAAAACTCCGGCCTGTATGAAGGGGAAAAGCCGGGGGCTAAATTTTAAACCTGCGGTTGCGGCCTGTAGTGCCGCGACCGTTATTAGCGCCATACTTAAGCCACGCTCCATCATTGAATTGCGGCACTGCGGAACACCCACAGACGCGGGCTTTAAAGTGTGGACCTTCCATACCCCGGGGACCAGGACCCCCCAGCGCCTCGGCCCCCGCAGTGTACTCACGGTAGATGCGGTGGGCCGGTGCTCAATTCACCGTCGCCATAGTCAGGGAGGGGGTGGAGAGCTTCTGCCGCCATGTGTCATCCGCTATATCAGTGGTGATGCAGTGGGGGCTGCACGGATGCCATACGTATTATGTCCGGGTATGCACCTGGCTCCAGAAGAGGTAGATGGAGGCCTACTCCATGTGGTCGCCTGCTATGGAGGGGGGGAGATCGGAACACGAAGGAACCGTCGCCCGTAATATGAGCTCAGGGCTGGCATCCAACGTTGCAGGAAAGGATACGGGAGGGACGCTCCACGTACTTGCCTGTTGATGATTCGCCCCCATTCGCTCCGTTAAGGGAAAAAATAGAATAAAAAGTAAAAAACTAAAATAAAAACGTTGGGGTCTGAAAGTGCCTCCTACAGACACTAAGCAAGAACTGGTTCAATTGGAGCCAGCAGGAGGGTGTATACTGCAGGGGAGGAGCTGAGAGCCAGCAGGAGGGTGTATACTGCAGGGGAGGAGCTGAGAGCCAGCAGGAGGGTGTATACTGCAGGGGAGGAGCTGAGAGCCAGCAGGAGGGTGTATACTGCAGGGGAGGAGCTGAGAGCCAGCAGGAGGGTGTATACTGCAGGGGAGGAGCTATTCTTTCTGTATTACTTAGTGTCCTCCTAGTGGCAGCAGCATAACACCCATGGTCCTGTGTCCCCCAATGAGGCATAGGAGAAAAGAGTTTTGCTGTTCTTAGGAAAAAATTAGACCCCAGTTTTCTTCACAGCCCCTTTAAATATTTCTGTGGCTGTTAGTAATGGTGGAATAGGGAAATAAATCTTACTTTAAGACTTGGGGGCTGACGAATACCAGGAGGTCATGAATGAGTTTGAAGAAAGCTGACTTTAGGAGGATATTAGAGAATGCTTTAATCAGGGTCTTCAATAGCCAGGACTTGGGGTAATCCTTAGACGTTCCAGATATGGATTCTTTCTTTTCTTTCTTCTTTTCTTCCTAGAAAGGAACAAGGAGTAAAATTAAGATAATGAAGCAGGAATCTAAAATTTAGGGGATTATTTAGAATTAGAAACGATATGCCTCTTTTACCCCCTAAACAGCACCACACATGTTCAGAGGTTGTGTTTGGTATTGCAGTTGAGCCTGTTATGATCCGGTGACCCTGGAGTAGCATGAGACTTTCTCTGGAGTAGGTGGTACCTGTACTGACCGCAAACCCTAAACTGACACCGCAACTAGAAGTAGCCGTGGGGTGTACCTAACACGTCCTAGACAACTCGACACAGCCGGAGGACTAAATACCCCTATAGATGGAAATGGGAATTCTATCTTGCCTCAGAGCAGAACCCCAAAGGATAGGCAGCCCCCCACAAATATTGACTGTGAGTATAAGAGGAAAGACACACGCAGGCAGAAAACATGTTTTAGCAAAAGAGGCACTTCTAGCTAAATAGAAAAGGATAGGACAGAATTCTAAGCGGTCAGTATTAAAACCCTAAAAATATCCACAGCAGATAATACAAATATCCTACATCTAACTAAAGACATAGAATGTATATCTGCATCTCCAGAGAATCCAGCATGACTGAAAAATCCAAACAAAGTCAAAGCTGGACAAAAACACAATGAATTGCACTGAATTGTAAAGCACACTGCATGTGTGCTACAGAGACAAAAAAACCAGACACTTATCTTTAGCTAAATTGACAGCAGGGCATGAGGAGCCAGACAGAGATGCAATCCCTCCAAGAACAATGGACAACTGGCAGGGACTCATGGATCCTGCACACCTAAATACCTAGTAGAGCTGCAATCAGCAGAAACACCTGCCCTGGATTACAACCCAGAGACAACTGCACTACCACCAACAACCACCGGAGGGAGCCCAAGAGCAGAATTCACAACACTACACCCCCTTGAAGAGGGGTCACCGAACCCTTACCAGAGCCCCCAGGCCGATCAGGAAGAGCCATATGAAAGGCACGGACCAAATCAGCAGCATGGACATCAGAGGCAAAAACCCAAGAGTTATCCTCCTGGCCATAACCCTTCCATTTGACAAGGTACTGAAGCTTCCGCCTCGAAAAACGAGAATCCAAAATCTTCTCAACCACATACTCCAACTCCCCATCAACCAACACAGGGGCAGGAGGATCAACAGAGGGAACAACGGGCACCACATATTTCCGCAATAAAGATCTATGGAAAACATTATGGATGGCAAAAGAGGCCGGAAGGGCCAAACGAAAAGACACCGGATTGATAATCTCAGAAATCCTATAAGGACCAATAAACCGAGGCTTAAACTTAGGGGAAGAAACCTTCATAGGAACATAACGGTAAGACAACCAGACCAAATCCCCAACCCGAAGCCGGGAACCAACACACCGACGACGGTTAGCAAAACGCTGAGCCTCCTCCTGAGACAACACCAAATTGTCCACCACATGAGCCCAAATCTGCTGCAACCTGTCAACCACAGAATCCACACCAGGACAATCCGAAGGCTCAACCTGCCCTGAAGAAAAACGAGGATGAAAACCAAAATTACAAAAGAAGGGCGAAACCAAGGTAGCCGAACTAGCCCGATTATTAAGGGCAAACTCGGCCAATGGCAAGAAAGCCACCCAATCATCCTGATCAGCAGACACAAAGCATCTCAAATAAGTTTCCAAAGTCTGATTAGTTCGCTCGGTCTGGCCATTTGTCTGAGGATGAAATGCGGAAGAAAAAGACAAATCAATGCCCAGCCTAGCACAAAAGGCCCGCCAAAACCTAGAAACAAACTGGGAACCTCTGTCGGACACAATATTCTCCGGAATACCATGCAAACGAACCACATGCTGAAAAAACAACGGAACCAAATCAGAAGAGGAAGGCAATTTAGGCAAAGGCACCAAATGAACCATCTTAGAGAACCGGTCACAAACCACCCAAATAACCGACATCCTCTGGGAAACCGGAAGATCTGAAATAAAATCCATAGAAATATGCGTCCAGGGCCTCTCAGGGACCGGCAAAGGCAAAAGCAACCCACTAGCACGGGAACAACAAGGCTTGGCCCGCGCACAAGTCCCACAGGACTGCACAAAAGAACGCACATCACGCGACAAAGAAGGCCACCAAAA
This sequence comes from Ranitomeya variabilis, assembly GCF_051348905.1. Taxonomy (NCBI): domain Eukaryota; kingdom Metazoa; phylum Chordata; class Amphibia; order Anura; family Dendrobatidae; genus Ranitomeya; species Ranitomeya variabilis. The sequence continues at coordinate 37,155,930 of NC_135235.1, read as the reverse complement.
GGACCTACCAACCAAATCTCTGGTACCAAAAATACCAGGATGGCCAGCCAACACAGAACAATGAACCTCAGAAATCACTCTACTAGTCCATCTATCAGGAACAAACAGTTTCCCCACTGGACAGCGGTCAGGTTTGTCAGCCTGAAATTCCTGAAAAACCCGTCGTAAATCAGGGGAAATGGCAGAAAGGACCATCCCTTCCTTCAGAATGCCGACCGGTTCAAGGACCTCAGGAGAATCAGGCAAAAAACTCCTAGAGAGGGCATCAGCCTTAATATTCTTAGAACCCGGAAGATACGAGACCACAAAATCAAAACGGGAGAAAAACAGGGACCATCGAGCCTGTCTAGGATTCAGCCGTTTGGCAGACTCGAGGTAAATCAGATTTTTATGATCGGTCAAGACCACAATACAGTGCTTGGCTCCCTCAAGCCAATGTCGCCATTCCTCAAACGCCCACTTCATAGCCAACAACTCCCGATTGCCGACATCATAATTGCGTTCAGCAGGCGAAAACTTACGGGAAAAGAAGGCACATGGTTTCATCAAGGAACCATCAGAATTCCTCTGAGACAAAACGGCCCCTGCCCCAATCTCAGAAGCGTCAACCTCAACCGGAAGAGAAACATCCGGCTGCCGCAACACCGGGGCAGAAGTAAATCGGCGTTTAAGCTCCTGAAAGGCAGAGACAGCCGCAGAGGACCAATTCGTCACATCAGCGCCTTTCTTCGTCAAATCGGTCAGGGGTTTAACCTGGAGAAGTTAGCAATGAAACGGCGATAAAAATTAGCAAAGCCCAAAAATTTCTGAAGGCTCTTCACGGATGTGGGCTGAATCCAATCATGAATGGCCTGAACCTTAACCGGATCCATCTCTATAGATGAGGGAGAAAAAATGAAGCCCAAAAAAGAAATCTTCTGTACTCCAAAGAGACACTTAGACCCCTTCACAAACAAAGCATTATCACGAAGGATCTGAAATACCATCCTGACCTGTTGCATATGAGACTCCCAATCATCGGAAAAAATCAAAATGTCATCCAAATATACAATCATGAATTTATCAAGATAATTCCGGAAGATATCATGCATGAAGGACTGAAAAACAGATGGAGCATTAGAGAGCCCGAATGGCATCACAAGGTATTCAAAATGGCCTTCGGGCGTATTAAACGCAGTTTTCCATTCATCACCCTGCTTAATACGAACAAGATTATATGCCCCTCGAAGGTCAATCTTAGTAAACCAACTAGCCCCCTTAATCCTAGCAAACAAATCGGAAAGCAAAGGGTATTGAAACTTGACCGTGATCTTATTCAAGAGGCGATAATCAATACAGGGTCTCAAGGAGCCATCCTTCTTAGCAACAAAAAAAAATCCCGCTCCCAACGGTGAAGAAGATGGCCCGAATATGCCCTTTCTCCAAAGACTCCTTAACATAACTCCGCATGGCGGTATGTTCAGGCACAGACAGGTTGAAAAGTCGGCCCTTAGGAAACTTACAGCCTGGAATCAAGTCAATAGCACAATCACAGTCCCTATGCGGTGGAAGGGAACTGGACTTGGGCTCATCGAATACATCCTGAAAATCAGACAAAAACTCTGGAACTTCAGAAGAGGAGGAAGAGGAGATTGACATCAAAGGAACGTCATTATGAACCCCCTGACAACCCCAACTAGTCACAGACATAGATTTCAAATCCAACACCGGAATATGTACCTGCAACCATGGAAAACCCAGCACAATAGCATCATGCAAATTATGCAACACCAGAAAACGACAATCTTCCTGATGGGCTGGCGCCATGCACATGGTCACCTGTGTCCAAAACTGGGGTTTACTTTTAGCCAAAGGTGTAGCATCAATGCCCCTTAAAGGAATAGGGTTCTGCAAAGACTGCAAGGGGAAACCACAACGCCTGGCAAATTCAAAGTCCATTAAGTTCAAAGCGGCACCTGAATCCACAAACGCCATGACAGAAAATGACGACAATGAGCAGATCAAGGTCACAGATAACAGAAATTTAGGTTGTACAGTACTGATGGTAAATGAACTAGCGATCCTCTTTGTACGCTTAGGGCAGACTGAACTGACATGAGAAGCATCGCCACAGTAAAAACACAACCTATTCTGATGTCTGAATCCTTGTTGTTCCGCTCTAGACAGAATCCTATCACACTGCATAGGCTCAGGTATCTGCTCTGAGGACAACGCCTCCGTGCGCACAGTTCTGCGCTCCCGCAAGCGCCGATCAATCTGAATGGCCAGAGACATAGAATCACCCAGACCAACAGGCGTGGGAAACCCCACCATAACATCTTTAACAGATTCAGAAAGACCCTTTCTGAAAATTGCCGCCAAAGCATCCTCATTCCATTTAGTCAGCACAGACCACTTTCTAAATTTCTGACAATACAATTCTGCCGCTTCTTGACCCTGAGACAGGGCCAACAAGGTCTTCTCCGCATGATCCACAGAATTTGGTTCATCATATAATAACCCTAGAGCCTGAAAAAAGGCATCTACATTAAGCAAGGCCGGATTCCCAGATTCCAGGGAAAATGCCCAATCCTGAGGATCGCCACGCAGCAGGGAGATGACAATTTTAACCTGCTGAATGGAATCACCAGAGGAACGAGGTTTCAGAGCAAAAAACAGTTTACAGTTGTTTTTAAAACTCAAAAATTTGGACCTGTCCCCAAAAAACAAATCAGGAGTAGGAATCCTAGGCTCCAAAACCGGAGTCTGAACAATATAATCCGAAATACCCTGTACCCTAGCAGCAAGCTGGTCTACACGAGAAGCTAATCCCTGAACATCCATGCTAGCACAAAACTCCTCAGTCACCCAGAGGAAAAGAGGGAAGGAAAGACAAAACAGGCTACAGAAAAAAAAATGGCTCAACACCTTTCTTCCCTTCTTCTGAGATGCAATTAACTCATTGTTGGCCAGTTGTACTGTTATGATCCGGTGACCCTGGAGTAGCATGAGACTTTCTCTGGAGTAGGTGGTACCTGTACTGACCGCAAACCCTAAACTGACACCGCAACTAGAAGTAGCCGTGGGGTGTACCTAACACGTCCTAGACAACTCGACACAGCCGGAGGACTAAATACCCCTATAGATGGAAATGGGAATTCTATCTTGCCTCAGAGCAGAACCCCAAAGGATAGGCAGCCCCCCACAAATATTGACTGTGAGTATAAGAGGAAAGACACACGCAGGCAGAAAACAGGTTTTAGCAAAAGAGGCACTTCTAGCTAAATAGAAAAGGATAGGACAGAATTCTAAGCGGTCAGTATTAAAACCCTAAAAATATCCACAGCAGATAATACAAATATCCTACATCTAACTAAAGACATAGCAAGTATATCTGCATCTCCAGAGAATCCAGCATGACTGAAAAATCCAAACAAAGTCAAAGCTGGACAAAAACACAATGAATTGCACTGAATTGTAAAGCACACTGCATGTGTGCTACAGAGACAAAAAACCAGACACTTATCTTTAGCTGAATTGACAGCAGGGCATGAGGAGCCAGACAGAGATGCAATCCCTCCAAGAACAATGGACAACTGGCAGGGACCCATGGATCCTGCACACCTAAATACCTAGTAGAGCTGCAATCAGCAGAAACACCTGCCCTGGATTACAACCCAGAGACAACTGCACTACCACCAACAACCACCGGAGGGAGCCCAAGAGCAGAATTCACAACATGAGCCCCATTTTGCTTCCATGGAGCTTATGCTGCAATAACGTATAATAAAAGGGATAATTACATAAATTTATATGGGTATTAAGAGCCCATGTCATTCTTACATTTGCACCTTTTTTGATGCTTTTTATTTGCGCATTTATCTTCTTTTAAATTTCACCTTTTTGAAAGACAATTTTATAGGTGTTTGTGTGTTGTGGTGGAGATTTGAGGATTCCAGATTCATTGGTTGCGACTTTTTTAAAAAAAATTGTAAAAATTTTGTACATATATACTCCATCCCTCCCTGGAGTGATTTTCTGTACTTTAAACATTTTTCTTTTTTTTTAATTAATTTTTTTGCTCAAATTTTGTGACATATTAGCAGAGCATGTGACTTTTTATGCCATGTATACAAAAAGTCACAATAAAAGTTAAAAATAAAGATAAATAGCATTTTTTATTTGCACAAAAATTCAGGAACAACGTGTCTCCTCTTGAAAAATTTGCTGCAAATAAGTCAACGAATACCACAAAAAAAGGAAAATAAAGTGATTACAAAAAAAAAGCACCTAAATTGATGAATCGGGTCCCTAAATCTCTATAGATAAAAAGTATCCAGCCCACACAACAAAGAGAATATTACGTGATAAAAAGGATTTACCGTGACTAATACGTCCTGGCTCTGGGCATTGCTTAGCCCATTCATTTCAATGGCGCCATCCTTCTGTTTCCTTTTATTTCTACGTTTCACCAGCTCTTTCCTCGCTTTAGCTATTTCCGCCTTCATAGTTTTATCGAATATTTCATAGGAGTATTTGGTCTGATCTTGCTTGCTCAGTTCAAAGAGATCTTCCATGACTAAAGGTTTCCTGTATCCTTTAAGCACGATTCTGCAAGAAACAACACGTTAATGGACAATAGAAGACTCTCATCATTTTCATTTTACAACCATTTTATTGCCCCACTGCATCATAAAAAAGTAGCAACTTTTTAAATGCTCTTGATTGATAAAAAAAAAAAATCCCGTTTTGTGTATACAGTTCTTATGCAGACTTATGTGTCTCCATGGTAACATGCTACACACAAATCCTCTTTTTTGTTCACCTTTAGAGAGTAGAAGAAGCGATAGATGGAAGGAAGTAATGCAGAATAGGATTATAGGATCAGACTACAAAAGGTTTGTATGTAGTCTGTTACCATGGAGACATATAGCACTGCATGAGAGTTCAATACACTAAGCAGACTATTTAAAAAGTTGTTTATTTTTTTGTTATTTTAGAACAATAAATAGAAAACATCTTTGAAAGCATACAATAATTTCAGGGGCTGTGCTAGGTTAGAGAAAAAAGTTTTATTCCATGAAAAAAAATGCTACTTTGATCAGTTCTGTATGTCTGATATTACATTTTTCTCCAGATTAATGGCCTGGGACCAGAAAAATTACACACAAAATCAACATATAGAAAACGTACCTGTCATACCAGCTGAAAGTGATCCTGCTTAGAAAAGATGCCGTTAATTCAGGATTCTAAAAATAATATAAATTTTGATATTTTATTTATAATGTATAATAAAATTACTAAAAAAATAAATAAATAAAATCAATATTAATTCTACGTAAAAAAAATTCTACAAAAATATTAACTGTATTTTCCTGGAATCCTTGTCCTACTTTATAAACTCCTCTAAAGTGACATCACGTCCTGTGGTCATCTGACCGCGGTGACCAATAGCACAGCATGTCCTGGATGAGACGGTCATGTGACGACTGAATGTGATGTCACTTAGGTGGAAGACACGTCACCTGCGACCTCATTGCAGAGGTTAGGGGAAGGAAAGACAGAGAAGAATTTTTAATAAATAAATATATTTATTAAAATAGATTAATTTAGTTAAAAGCACATTTACATATTTTAAAAATAATGGAAAATTCCTTTAATTAATACTAGAGGGTCATTCTCTCCTTTGGAGATAGGTGGAGTCAGCAATATCTAGGGTGACTCTTTGGTATCCCATTATGAATTAGCTCAAATCGTAAAATGAATGCTAAGCTATAAAGCTACATGGGCTTCCCCTTACTTTCATGTGTAACTGTCGTTTTAATTTATTTTTTTTGCATAAATTAATAATACACGTGGAAATAAGCAACTTCTTTATATATCTTATCAGAGAAATCCGCTTCTTTCTCCTCCTGGACTGATTATTCATTTTCTAAATCCTCAATTCATGGGTAAAATTTGTATTCAGTGAAGACAGATTGTTACATTATTGAGAGAGGAGATGACAGTTGGTGCCAATAAGATTCTATGTACAGGGGAGGAGATGCGGGGGAGGAGCTAGTGGAAAACTCCTCCCCATAAAATCTTATGTGTCTTCACTAAATACATATTTTAACTGTGAATTGAGAATTTTGAAAATAAAATATCTGTCCAGGAGGAGAAAGGAGCAGATTTTTTGATAAGATATATAATAAAGTTTTTTTTATTTTCATGTTTCATTTATTTATTTTTTATCAGGGTCCTCCCTCCTTATGTACCCGTGTGCCTTGTTTTTGCTCATGTTTAATGTATTTGTCTATATTTGCCCCGTATTTCACATGTAAAGCGCCATGGAATAAATGGCGCTATAAAAATGAATAATAATAATAAATCAATGGTATACAACGGTTACTCTATAAACGTTATTCTCAGTGACCTCAGGGTAGGGTAGTAAAAAAAAAAAAAAGATGGTTGTAGCTTCTCTGCACTAGGTACAATCATCTGATCTGTTGGCCTTGAGCACCCAGAGCATGTGTCACACGACCACTGCAGCCCATCAGTAGCCGCTGATTGGCTGCAGTGTTCGCTGCTGGTACTATAGTTCCGCTTCCATCCCTGGCTGTGGAACAGTAGTCTCGCCATCACAATTTATTTGACGTTCAGATCCTTACGTTTGCCCATGTTTCTTGCTTCCAACACATAAACTTCAAGAACTGAGACTCCGATTCATTAACTTACTGCAGCAAGCTCCGGAGTAAGATGCGTCAGATTTATGAAGAGGTGGGCATCTTTTATTGAATCTGGCACATCTTTCAATTGTCGTGCAGCACTGCCAGAAACATCGACCAGGCCAGGGCTGGTATCCATTATTGTCCTAATTGATGCAACTATTGTGGCGCAAATTACGCCTTGCTATGCCCCATCTTGCTCAAGGTCTGCCAACTTTTCAAAAAGTAGTAAAAATGCCAAAATTTGCAAAATTTTGAACAATCTTAGGTAAAGTCACACTGGGCGGTTTTTCAGCGGTTTTTTTTTCTGCAGCAAAACCTGATCTCTTAACAGGATAGAAGCTGCAGAAAAAAAGCAGGTTTTCCTTGGTTTTTCTCACTTTTTTGCTGCGGTTTCGGCATGCTAGATTTGTCTCTTGTGCATGCTGATAAAGTTTAGTGTTGGAAAAAAAACGTCTCTTCTACAGAATCAGGTTTTGGCACAAAAAAAGGCAGCAAAGTCTGACAGCTGGGTTTTTTGTGTTTTTTTTCAGCGCCCATTCATTTCAATGCAAACGCACAAAAAAATGCTGAAAGAAGTGACATGCTCCATTCTGCAAAAAAACTATGCCATGCATAAAATCCTGATGACAATAAAACAAGCTGTGTGCATGAGATTTCTGAACTCCCATAGACTGTGCTGGTACTGTAAAAGGAAGCTGAAAATTTGCATAAAAATAAAAACTAATAAATAAAAGTGGCAAAAATGCCCAGTGTGAACTTAGCCTTATGCCAGAATTCTAGTGAAAACACCTTGATTAATTGGCCCTTATTTACTTGCTGGACAATATATCCCACCCAAGGGTGGACATACCATTAGTGACACAACCGCACAGGGGCCCAAGAGGTCAGGGGGCCACTAGCAGCTCCAAAGTAAGTGAAAATTTGCATTAAGATGAGTTTTGGATTACAAAGGGCCCATATATTGTTCTGGCACAGGGGCCCCATTTTTGTCTGTGCCCGTCCCCTTTAATATGAGTCATTTTCACCAGATGTTATCATTTTTCCTGTAAATGGTTTAACTTTATGGCTTATTGGGTGTAATCACAAATTTGTTAAAAAAAAAACCATAATGCAATCCTGGCACCATCCATTGTTATCATCGCCAGCAAATCTCGCTTCCTACCTTCTTTGTGAGATCGTTGGATTCTGAGATGGGAGAGATGATGAGACTAACAACCTGAAGACCGAAGGAGATGAAGAACAAACAGAAGCGCGGGATGTCCGGAATATCCTCCTGCAAAAAAAAGGGAACCTTATGGGTGACCTTTAGGGGTGACGCACATGTCAAGGTCATAGCCAAATAGTACGGTGAAGCCTTTTTGAATTGACCATCCAAGTTCGGCATGAAAAATAGAGCGGTGGACTTTCCCCCAAAAAAGTGTCCGGCACAGATCGGGGTGGTCCTGGTCTGGATTTGGGGTGATGTTTTGGAGACGTTTCTTCCTTTACGTTAATACTATGAGCATTATATCAGTGTAAAGTATTTTTTATGGCAATACTGAAGGCCAAGATCATAATTTTGATTACTTACTTTCAATGCAAGCCGGACAAGAGTCTGAAATGGAAAAATCCCGCAAACCACGGAGAGAAGCCAGAAGATGAAGAGGGCACCAGTGTCTTTCCGGACACAGTACCTTCTGCTATGTTGGATTATTAACACCAAGATCTAAGTGGACAGAAAGATGTTTAATGAGAAGTCATATTTTAATTGCATAAACGTATGGTAATATGGAAAAGCAGCGCTGCAGTGTAAAGAATGGAGGAGAAAACACTTCTGGGAAAGGTCTTCAAAATATATATATTTTTAAAACATTTAGGGATGACAACTGTACTTGCATTTTTTTAACCTAAAATCAAGGACAGAACATCCATAAAGTCCTTACCCATGTAACAGCATGGAGCGAAGGATTAACATAGAGGACCACAGGGAGCATTTTGTTGGAACTTGAGTGTTCTTCTATATGTTCTGCTATTACGATGCCGATTCCAGCAATGGATGTGCAAAAAAGTAAAAAAGTCAGAATCTGAAAAAGAGGAGGAAACATTCACCTAATGACAATAAAAATGTTTGAGTGCATTCATTTCTTCTGTTGTTGGAATAATAACAGGAAGGGGGAAAAAGGGGCAATTACTTTTTTTTTTACACAAAGACAGATGGATAAATTATTTTTTGCAATAAATGAAATCATTTGAATGTTATATTTTATGGTCATTCTCCAGGAAACATCACATTTTTCGACTAACTGCATTGGAACATTACCTTTCACCCCATTTACTAGGAGATGTGCTGCAACACCTATCGATATCAACATGTTAGGACATGTTAGGTTAGGCTATGGGTTGAACTAGATGAACTTAAAGTGTCCTTCAACCTTGAAAACTATATTACTATGTAATAAATATGGTACTTTTTTTGGAAAAAAAAACCTCTCAGGCCTCATTCAGACGTCCATTTTCACATACGTGTCTAATCTGGGTCTTTCACAGATAAAACATGTAACCATTATAGTTCACATCTGTGTGGTCATTTTTTACTGTTTAATGGGATGGCGAAGATTGGATTTTTTTCTTCATATGAGAAAAACGGATGGAACTCTGATGGTAAAAACGGACGACCAGACCAAAAATGGGTGAAATTCGGATCCAGCACACTGATAAAAATCAATCATTTTTTCACATACGAGACAAAAAATGGATGAATGAATTACAAATTTGGAGCTATTTTTAGGGGAAAAAGTCCTAATTCTGAATAACCTTCTGATCTAATTCCTGAAGAGTTCCTATAATGATTGGATTGTTACGCACGATGAGGATTTCAATGTCTTGGGGACTCACCTGCTTGGCAAGATAAAGCTTAGTCATAGGGGATTTCACTCTGCCTGGTTGACACAAGTTGAGGAGCTGCCAAGGAACACACAGCCAAAAGAAGAGAAGAGGGATCCAAACCAGAACCGTTTGTTCGAAACATATCGGCAAATCTGGATCAGGTCTTTCCAACAGAGAGGAATTCTGTAAAGATAATAAAATCAATCAATCAAGGTTCCAGGGTCAAGAATGACAATAAATGTTTACTCTTCCTTGAAAAAAAGAAAGACCACTGGGACTCCCAGAAGAGTTCAGGAAAGCAGCACTTATAGAAGAGTTATTGGGCGTATTCCCAAAATATTATCAAACAGAGGCCTGGCATCCATTTGCTCATTCACAAAATGAGGCATGATCTGAAAAAGCAGGGTAGCACACCACACTCATAAATATCCTCTATGACCATCACATAACGTTGGGAAATATGGTATACATGTCGTCTACTTGTGAGTAGTGACATACAGTAGTCAAAATGCTTAAAAGTGATGCATCTCATACAAAACATTTTAACATATGCCAACATAAATTGCATGCAACATTCTCCAATGTTAAGACCCCTTTACTACACCCCTACTATAAATAGTACTACACACCAAACCCCAAGATAAATTTAAGCCCACCTCAGGACCCAAAATAAATTTGGGGGATAGAATTTTTTCACTATTGTATTCTAAGCCATAACTTTTTATTTTTTCCATCCACATGGCTGTCTGAGTTACATAACTTAGAGGCCTTGGTTATGGCCTGTGCCAAAGAACAAGGTGAATCATGCAGAGCCAGAGCGTCATTCATGGAAACAGACAGACCTCTATGAAATTGGCACATGAGGGCCACACCAATATTATTATTATTTATTATTAAAGCGCCATTTATTGCATGGCGCGTTACATGTGAGGAGGGGTATTGTTATGACCCCAATGGCAGAGGGTCTCAGAAGTTATTACCAAGTCTGCAAACACAAAGACCAGCTCATAGGGCAGTGGTAACTAGGCTGACCGTATACCTGATCCTAGCACCACAAATAGCAGCAGCCGGGGAACGTACCTACGTTGGTTCTAGACGTCTCGCGCCAGCCGGAGAACTAACTAACCCTAGAAGGGAAAAGATAGACCTTTCTTGCCTCCAGAGAAAAGACCCCAAAAGTTGGATACAAGCCCCCAACAAATAATAACGGTGAGGTAAGAAGAAAAGACAAACGTAAGAATGAACTAGGTTTTTAGCAAAGAGAGGCCCACTGACTAATAGCAGAATATAGGAAGATGACTTATACGGTCAGCAAAAACCCTATCAAAATTTCCACGCTGAATATTCAAGAACCCCCGAACCGTCTAACGGCACGGGGGGAGAACATCAGCCCCCCAGAGCTTCCAGCAAAATCAGGAATCACATTTAGTACAAGCTGGACAAAAAATAAGAGCAATGCAAATAACCAAAAAATAAGGAAGCAGGACTTAGCTTATTTTGCAAGAACCAGGACCAGCAGACAGGAGCAAACAGAAAGGAACTGATTACAACGATGCCAGGCACCAGACTGAAAATCCAGGAAGCTTAAATAGCAACACCCCTGGACTAACGAGCCAGGTGGATACCAAGCTGAGGAAAGAAACTCAAAGTGTCATGTCGCTAGTGACCACAAGAGGGAGCCAAGAAATCCAATTCACAACAGGGTATACATGGTAAAAACAAGTACAATAATCTTAAACAATACAAGTCATGACTGGTACAGGAGGTGAGAGGACCCTGCCTGCGAGGGCTCACAATCTACAAGGGATGGGTGAGGATACAGTATGTGAGGATAGAGCTGGTCGTGCAGCGGTTTGGTCGATCGGTGGTTACTGCAGGTTGTAGGCTTGTCGGAAGAGGTGGGTCTTCAGGCTCTTTTTGAATGGTAGGCGAGAGTCTGATGTGTTGTGGTAGAGGGTTCCAGAGTAGGGGTGATGCGTGAGAGAAATCTTGTATACGATTGTGGGAAGAGGAGATTAGAGGGGAATAGAGAAGGAGATCTTGTGAGGATCGGAGGTTGCGTGTAGGTAAGTACCGGGAGACAAGGTCACAGATGTATGGAGGAGACAGGTTGTGGATGGCTTTGTATGTCATGGCTAGGGTTTTGTACTGGAGTCTCTGGGTAATGGGGAGCCAGTGAAGGGATTGACAGAGGGGAGAGGCCGGGAAATAGCGGGGGGACAGGTGGATTAGTCGGGCAGCAGAGTTTAGAATAGATTGGAGGGGTGCGAGAGTGTTAGAGGGGAGGCCACAGAGCAGGAGGTTGCAGTAGTCAAGACGGGAGATGATGTGGGCATGGACAAAAGTTTTTGCAGATTCTTGGTTTAGGAATGTACGGATCCGTGAAATATTTTTGAGTTGAAGTCGGCAGGAAGTGGAAAGGGCCTGGATATGTGGTTTGAAGGAGAAATTATTGTCAAGGATTACCCCGAGGCAGCGAGCTTTTGGGACTAGGGAGAGTGGGCAGCCGTTTACTGTAATGGATAGGTCCGTTGGGAGGGTCACTTGAGATGGGGGAAAGATGATGAATTCTGTTTTGTCCATGTTAAGTTTTAGAAATCTAGGGGAAAAGAAGGATGAAATAGTGGACAGACATTGATGGATTCTGGTTAATAGGGTTGTGATATCTGGTCCAGAGATGTAGATCTGTGTGTTGTCGGCAGAGAGGCGTTACTGAAAGCCGTGAGGTTCTATGAGCTGTCCCAGGCCAAAGGTGTAAATGGAGAAGAGCAGGGGCCCTAGAACTGAACCTTGCGGTACTCCGACAGATAGGGGGCGAGGTGAGGAGGTGGTGTGTGAGTGGGAGACGCTGAATGTCCGGTCTGTAATAATTGACAATGGTCCACTGTGTCAAAGGCAGAGGACAGGTCCAGGAGGAGGACAGAGTAGTGTCACTTGCTCTTGGCGGTTAATAGGTCATTGGTGACCTTAGGGCAGTTTCAGTGGAGTGGTGTGACCGGAAGCCAGATTGTAAGAATCGAAGAGGGAGCAGGAAGAGAGATGGGAGGACAGTTCAAGATGGACATGTTCCAGAAGTTTTGATGCACAGGAGAAGTGATATAGGGCGACAGCTAGATACAGAGGATGAGTCAAGAGAGGGCTTTTTGAGGATAGTTGTGATTGAGGCATCTTTAAAGCTTGAGGGGAAAACACCAGATGTTATTGATAGGTTGAAGAGATGGGTTAGGGTTGGGATGAAGACTGTGGCGAGGTTTGGGATGAAGTGGCATGGGATTGGGTCAAATATACAGGTGGTGAGATGCGATCTTGAGAGTAGATTGAAGAGTCGATCTTCTGTAATGGTGGAGAAGTTGGTTTTGGAGGTGGAGGGCTGGGCAGTTGGAAGGGCTCTGGGGGTTGTCGCCCAAAACTGTCTCTGATGATATCAATCTTCTGCTTGAAAAATGAGACAAAGTCTTCAGCTGAGTGGGGAGGGAGGAAGTGCTGGGGGACGGAGGAAGGAATTGAAGTTGTTGAATAACTGTTTAGGGTTGTGAGACAGGTAGGATATGAGAGATGAGAAATAGGTTTGTTTAGCTGTGGTGAGTGTGGCCTTGAAAGTAGTGAGGGACTGTTTGAATGCGATAAAGTGCTCGTTGGAGTGGGATATTTTCCATCTCCGCTCAGCAGCCTGGAAGCTCGTCTCAGTTCTTGGGTCAGGCTGGTGTGCCAGGGCTGTCTGTTGATTTTGTGAGCTTTGGTATTTGTGAGAGGGGCAACAGATTCCAAAGCTACAGCTATTGTGGTGTTATATAGAGCGGCACCGTCATCCGCATTGTGTAGAGAACTTATGTCTGTAAGAGGGAGGAGGGATTCACACAGTGAGCGTAGATCAAGGTGTTTAAGATTTCTACGAGTGTGTGAAAGTTTGTGGGGTGGGGATTGTGGAACTGGAGTGGAGAGGGAAGAGAATGTGAGTAGGCTGTGGTCAGAGAGTGGAAGAGGTGAGTTAGAGAGGTTAGATAGAGAGAAGAGGCGGGTGAAGATGTCCAGTGTGTGGTCATCTTTGTGGGTGGCTGCAGAAGACCATTGAGTGAGGCTGAAGGAAGAAGTGAGAGATAGAACCTCAGTGGATCAATGTCAGAATTTAGTACAGTAGTCCTCAGTTGGGTGGCTCCCTGTGTCAAGTTCATGATCCCAGCCTCAGCGACCAGGATTATTTCGGGTTCATCATAGATAACTTCTAAGGCATCAAAGAAGGCATCACCCGAAGACTGTTCTGGGGTTTGGCCCAAGTTCAAGAGTCCCCTCGCAATAGGAACATGACTTTTCTAACCCGCTGGGACTCACCCCCTGACTGAAGACCGGGGTCGTAGAGTAAAATATAGCCTACAGCCCTACCTAAACACCCTAAACTGTTTTTTCTCCCTAAAAAATGTATCAGGAAGTACCATTACTGGTTCGGAGGAGGCCAACTGAACGTCATAAGGTGCAGACAACACTGTCTCTGCCGGCAGCGAAGAGCTATGAGGAGTTTTCATAAAGCTAAACACCTGGCCCTGCAACTTGGACTGTGAAGATTCAAGGTTCTTGTGCTTTTCAGCTAGATCTTGAATCACCTGGGACAGATTCGTCACATGATTACCAATCGAGTAAATAGGATCCATGCTGGCAAAAAAATAGTAATGGTCAGTTGTAACGTGATGCTGAGATACTACTCACGGGCAAGTCGTGAGACAAGGTAGTCAGGAGGTCCGAGGTCAGATACCAGGAGGGCTCGTAGTACAGAGGAGCAAGACAAAGGCGTGGTCAAGTCACAATCTGGGGTCAAATGCCAGGAGGGTATGTGAAGTCAAAGGAATAAGATAAACAGGTAGTCAGAGGCCAAGCTCGGGGTCAGGTACCTGAGGTCAGAGAGCGCTAAGAGCACAATAGTCAATACAAATCCAAGGTCCGGCAACAAGATCAGGAAATTAGACACAGCGCACTGAGCACACACTCCACTGAGCAAAACTACATCTGACAATGGCCTGCTCATAGCCAGTCAGATTAAATAGCTAGTAGATTATCAAGAACAGCAAACACCTAGAGGAAAGCCCTTGGGCTAGGCCAGATTGAGCAGCAGGACTGTCAATCATAATACTGAAAGCCCAGCACTCCCCAGCATCAGATTGGACGACTAGGCTGTCATTCACCATACTAACAGTCCAGCACACTCCAGATCATAGGGTGGCTGAGATGTCCTTCACAGAGTCCCTAGGACACACTGTGTGATGAAACTGTGACAACTATTGTCTATATATGTGGCTCTGGCCCCAGAGAAGCACCAAGGTTTGGGCGTGAATGCTCCAACTGCACCCTTTATAGAGCTGTTACGGAACCGCGCATGTCATGAATTAATAATATTTCCATTTCATAACATGCTGGGATATGGCACCACTTTCTGATTCGTGGGTGACCAAGTTATGTGGTCACAATGCTGATATAATAAAACAGTCCCATGCCATATCTGGCACGCCACCGGCTGTAAAAGGAACTATACCATGGCCGCTATCACAATGGCCTCAATGTTTCTATACTTTCTCTGAGATTCTTCCTACTCTCTATAGGTAAAATAACAATAATTGTTCAGTTTCCTATAAATGTACCCCTCCGTTGAGGGTTAGCGTCAGGTAGACTGATTCGGAGATCCACTTTACCCCCTGGGGACAGAGACTGATGTGATAGAATCCATTGCAAAACGCGCTGGCACAATGTCAATTCTAAAAAATCAATACAAGTCCAGGAGAGAAATTAACACTTTCTTCAGACTGGAATATTTGGGGTAAAATGGCGCAATTCTTCCTATAGGCAAGAATCTTTCAGCTAGTGTATCTATCATAAGGAAATCAGCATTTTTGTGCCCAACTTAAGTACAAATAAGAAGTAAACTTACCCAGAACACAGAGCCGCAGTAGTCGTCCAGAGCCTTGGACATGTTTCAAGGAGGGGAGAGCAGCCCCTTCTGCCGGTACAGCCTACGTATACTGAGCCTAGGGATTATTAAATCCCTATATATTCCTCATGGTGAATATCAGAGAACTGTTATCACCCTGTGATTCAGCAGGTTAAAAGTCCCCCGCAGGCTCGCGTCTACTGAAGGGACATCTCAGTTCTTGCAGAGACCTATTGGACTACAGTTGGGTTAAATGTTAACCATTTTCATAACTGCACAGTTTGTCCCAAAGACTCTTACTAGGCGGATCCCAGTGATATGTGCTCTCAATCAGGCATTATTTTCTTGGAATTCACCTTTTTTATTATTATTATTATTATTATTATTGTGGATTCTCTCATCTCCAACTTCAAGCAAGTGATTCTGATAAATGTAAACTCCAAGACGAGGGTCCTCCAGAAGGGTCATCCTAGGTGGCCTCACAATCTCATGGTCCATATTGTGACATTACCCCCATGTTTTGGACCTTAATCATTTTAATTTCTTCATTGTGTTTTCTCATTTCAAGAGACATAACTTTTTTTTTTTTATTTCTCCTTCGATGTCGCCATTTTAGGGTTTGGAAGTTTTTTTTTTCCCCAGGACAAGTTGTATTCTTCAATGATAACATTCTCGGGTATATATAATTTATTGATAAGCTTTTAAAAGTTAACTTTTTTTTTCTAAAGTAGGGAAAATGCAACAAGAGCACAGATAAAGTATTCGGTTTTTTCTCCATTGTTTATCATATAGTAAAATAACAAGTTATCTTTTTTCTTCTGGTTCATTTGAACACAATTTGAGTTTTTTTTTTTAATTTTAAATTAGAACATTTTTTCCACAATAAAAATATGTTTTTGTCAGGAAAATAAATCATTTTTAAAGTCCCACATCCCAAAATTCCATAACTTTTTTTATTTCCTTTCAATTATTTTCCGAAACAGGGTTGAAGTTTGTAAGTATATTATTTTGAGGCACATTTTATTTATTGTTTAATTTTTATCTTTTTTTTTCTGGGGGGGGGGGGGGGCGGAGTTGGATGCAATAATAATAAAAAAAAGTTAATTCCTCCTCCTCCTCCCCCCCCCCACTGCTTATTTTGTGATGAAATGTAATAAGCCACTTTAGTTAGCCTGTACCCAACAATGCATCCGCTGGTTCTCTGGCCAGAATGTCCAGGTCTACAAGCTCTATCAAGGCGCCACTATACTTCATCCTTAGATCATGGAGCAATACAGAAAAGTGTTTAAGGGGCTACACATCAACGTTGGTCGTTACACAGACTACATTGGTCAACATCACTCTTGCCGCAGCTACATCGCTGTAGGTGAATGAGATCACAATTTCGCCCTCAAGGAACCGTGAACATGACAAGCAAATTAAAAAAAAAAAGTCGGTACAAGTCAGATTTTTTTCTGACTTGCTTTTCGCAGTAACAGTAAGTTGTGGGTCACGATGTGACCCAATTCACCTTTAATATTACAACTTTGTTTCAAGAATGCGATGCTCGTTCAAACTCACCTGTGGCAAGTAACAGGTGCGGGAAATATGAAAATCACAATAACCCAAATTTAGAAAGATGCAAGCCATAGGAGAGATTGCACCAGGTGTCAAAATGTCCACTCTCACTGTCAAATGAACCAGGATTTCACTGCTCTGAGCCACTTCTTGAAGTGGTCCTGCACATAATGAGTGCCTGCCGGTACGATGACAGAAACTCTCAGTATAAGGACATATTCAGATGTCAGTTATTTTCTTGTATTAATAATAATCATCTCTTTATTTATATTGCTTATACAGTTTGCACACATTATCATTAGTGATGAGCGAATATACTCGTTACTCGAGATTTCTCGAACATGCTCGGGGGTCCTCCAAGTATTTTTTAGTGCTCGGAGATTTAGTTTTTCTGGCCGCAGCTGAATGATTTACAGCTATTAGCCAGCATAAGTACATGTGGGGGTTGCCTGGTTGCTAGGGAATCCCCACATGTACTTATGCTGGCTAACAGATGTAAATCATTCAGCTGCGGCAAGAAAAACTAAATCTCTGAGCACTAAAAAATACTCGGAGGACCCCTGAGCGTGCTCAAGAAATCTCGAGTAACGAGTATATTCGTTCATCAATAATTATCATCGCTGTCCCCGATGGGACTCACAATTTAAACTCCCCATCAGCATGTCTTTGGAATGTGGGAGAACCCGGAGGAAACCCACGCAAACACGGGGAGAACATACAAACTCCTTGCAGATGTTGTCCTTGGTGGGATTTTAACCCCGGACTCCAGCGCTGCAAGGCTGCAGTGCTAACCACTGAGCCACCGTGCTGTATGAGACAAATGATCCAAGTTTCGTCAGTGTTTTTCTTCAGTTTCATCAGCAGTTAGTCCAAGTTTAATCAGTTTTCTTAGATGGGGAAAAAAAAAGTTTCTCTGACTCTATTATCAAACACTCTGTGAAAAACGAACAGCATCATGGCATCCGAGCGGTGTCCGATTTTTTCACGGACCCATAGACTTGCATTGCAGAGTTTGATTTGACTCTCTGATCAATATCGTACAAGTGTCTGTGATTATAAGAGGAGAACTTGGTTTAAGAAAATAATCTCACATGTGAACTATCCCATAGACTATCATAGGGAGGAGTGCAATCCGTGAAAAACAGAGATAGAGTTCGTACTTAAAGAACGGACATCAGAATGACCTCTTATTAGATGAAGTCGCTACATATGCAGAGCATAGAAGCCAATAACCAACTCCACCCATGTGTTCCACTCTGCATAGGCAGTAACAGTATTAAATCATGTGCACTCCAAATGTGCTGCATTCTATCTGCAAAAAGAGTCAGGAACCCATTGGGAGAACGGACCCAAATTTTAAAAATAGGGATTTTTGTGTACTCATCGTAAAATCATTTTCTCCGAGCCAATCATTGGGGGACACGGTCTGTGTCCCCCAATGAGGCGAAGGAGAAAGTATTCCTAATAAAATAATAATGCATTTTTATCCATATATTTTTTTCTAAACTTACGGTAACCCTAACTAAGGCTAGGGTTAGGGTAATAAACTTGTTACATATACAGTACAGACCAAAAGTTTGGAAACCTTCTCATTTAAAGATTTTTCTGTATTTTCATGACTATGAAAATTGTACATTCACACTGAAGGCATCAAAACTATGAATTAACACATGTGGAATTATATACCGTACTTAAAAAAGTGTGAAAAAACTGAAATTATGTTTTATATTCTAGGTTCTTCACAGTAGCCACCTTTTGCTTTGATGACTGCTTTGACCAGTCTTGGCATTCTCTTGATGAGCTTCAAGAGGTTGTCACCCGGAATGGTTTTCACTTCACAGGTGTGCCCTGTCAGGTTTAATAAGTGGGATTTCTTGCCTTATAAATGGGGTTGGGACCATCAATTGTGTTATGCAGAAGTCTGGTGGATACACAGCTGATAGTCCTACTGAATAGACTGTTAGAATTTGTATTATGGCAAGAAAAAAGAAGCTAATTAAATAAAAACGAGTGACCATCATTACTTTAAGAAATGAAGGTCAGTCAATTGGAAAAACTTGTCCTCAAGTGCAGTGGCAAAAACCATCAAGCGCTACAATACAACTGGCTCACATGAGGACCGCCCCAGGAAAGGAAGACCAAGAGTCACCTCTGCTTCTGAGGATAAGTTTATCCGAGTCACCAGCCTCAGAAATCGCAGGTTAACAGCAGCTCAGATTAGAGACCAGGTCAATGCCGCACAGAGTTCTAGCAGCAGACATATCTCTACAACAACTGTTAAGAGGAGACTTTGTGCAGCAGGCCTTCATGGTAAAATAGCTGCTAGGAAACCACTGCTAAGGACAGGCAACAAGCAGAAGAGACTTGTTTGGGCTAAAGAACACACGGAATGGACATTAGAGCAGTGGAAATCTGTGCTTTGGTCTGATGAGTCCAAATTTGAGATCTTTGGTTCCAATCGCCGTGCCTCTGTGCGACGCAGAAAAGGTGAACTGATGGACTCTACATGCCTGGTTCCCGCCGTGAAGCATGGAGGAGGAGGTGTGATGGTGTGGGGGTGCTTTGCTGGTTACACTGTCGGGGATTTATTCAAAATTGAAGGCATACTGAACCAGCATGGCTACCACAGCATCTTGCAGCGGTTTGCGTTTAGTTGGACCATCATTTTTCAACAGGACAATGACCCCAAATACACCTCCAGGCTGTGTAAGGGCTGTTTGACCAAGAAGGAGAGTGATGGGGTGCTACGCCAGATGACCTGGCCTCCACAGTCACCATACCTGAACTCAATCGATATGGTTTGGGGTGAGCTGGGCCGCAGAGTGAAGGCAAAAGGGCCAACAAGTGCTAAGCATCTCTGGGAACGCCTTCAAGATTGTTGGAAGACCATTTCCAGTGACTGCCTCTTGAAGCTCATCAAGAGAATGCCAAGAGTGGGCAAAGTAGTCACCAAAGCAAAATGTGGCTACACTGAAGAACCTAGAATATAAGACATTATTTCAGTTGATTCACACTTTTTTGTTATACAGTCATGGCCAAAAGTATTGACACCCCTGCAATTCTGTCAGATAATACTCAGTTTCTTCCTGAAAATGATTGCAATCACAAATTCTTTGGTATTATTATCTTCATTTAATTTGTCTTAAATGAAAAAAGCACAAAAAGAATTGTCCTAAAGCCAAATTGGATATAATTCCACACCAAACATAAAAAAGGGGGTGGACAAAAGTATTGGCACTGTTCGAAAAATCATGTGATGTTTCTCTAATTAGTGTAATTAACAGCACCTGTAACTTACCTTTGGCACCTAACAGGTGTTGGCAATGACTAAATCACACTTGCAGCCAGTTGACATGGATTAAAGTTGAGTCAACCTCTGTCCTGTGTCCTTGTACCACATTGAGCATGGAGAAAAGAAAGAAGACCAAAGAACTGTCTGAGGACTTGAGAAACCAAATTGTGAGGAAGCATGAGCAATCTCAAGGCTACAAGTCCATCTCCAAAGACCTGAATGTTCCTGTGTCTACCGTGCGCAGTGTCATCAAGAACTGTAAAGCCCATGGCACTGTGGCTAACCTCCCTAGATGTGGACAGAAAAGAAAAATTGACAAGAGATTTCAACGCAAGATTGTGCAGATGTTGGATAAAGAACCTCGACTAACATCCAAACAAGTTCAAGCTGCCCTGCAGTCCGAGGGTACAACAGTGTCAACCCGTACTATCCGTCGGTGTCTGAATGAAAAGGGACTGTATGGTAGGAGACCCAGGAAGACCCCACTTCTTACCCTGAGACATAAAAAAGCCAGGCTGGAGTTTGCCAAAACTTACCTGAAAAAGCCTAAAACGTTTTGGAAGAATGTTCTCTGGTCAGATGAGACAAAAGTAGAACTTTTTGGGCAAAGGCATCAACATAGAGTTTACAGGAGAAAAAAAGAGGCATTCAAAGAAAAGAACACGGTCCCTACAGTCAAACATGGCGGAGGTTCCCTGATGTTTTGGGGTTGCTTTGCTGCCTCTGGCACTGGACTGCTTGACCGTGTGCATGGCATTATGAAGTCTGAAGACTACCAACAAATTTTGCAGCATAATGTAGGGCCCAGTGTGAGAAAGCTGGGTCTCCCTCAGAGGTCATGGGTCTTCCAGCAGGACAATGACCCAAAACACACTTAAAAAAAACACTAGAAAATGGTTTTAGAGAAAGCACTGGAGACTTCTAAGGTGGCCAGCAATGAGTCCAGACCTGAATCCCATAGAACACCTGTGGAGACATCTAAAAATGGCAGTTTGGAGAAGGCACCCTTCAAATATCAGGGTCCTGGAGCAGTTTGCCAAAGAAGAATGTCCTAAAATTCCAGCAGAGCATTGTAAAGGTACCGTCACATTAAGCGACGCTGCAGCGATAACGACAACGATGCCGATCGCTGCAGCGTCGCTGTTTGATCGCTGGAGAGCTGTCACACAGACCGCTCTCCAGCGATCAACGATGCCGAGGTCCCCTGGTAACCAGGGTAAACATCGGGTAACTAAGCGCAGGGCCGCGCTTAGTAACCCGATGTTTACCCTGGTTACCAGCGTAAAATGTAAAAAAAACAAACAGCACATACTTACATTCACGTCCCCCTGCGTCCACTTCCTGACTGACTGAGCGCCGTACAGTGAGAGCAGAGCGGTGACGTCACCGCTGTGCTGCTTTCACTTTCACTTTGCGGCGCTGAGTCAGAGGAGGAAGCAGACTGCAGGGGGACGCAATGTGAGTATGTGCTGTTTGTTTTTTTTACATTTTACGCTGGTAACCAGGGTAAACATCGGGTTACTAAGCGCGGCCCCGCGCTTAGTTACCCGATGTTTACCCTGGTTACCAGTGTAAAATATCGCTGGTATCGTTGCATTTGGTGTCAAACACAACGATACACAGCGATCAAACGACCAAATAAAGTTCTGGACTTTATTCAGCGACCAGCGACATCACAGCAGGATCCTGATCGCTGCTGCGTGTCAAACTAAACGATATCGCTAGCGAGGACGCTGCAACGTCACGGATCGCTAGCGATATCGTTATAAAGTCGTTTAGTGTGACGGTACCTTAAGAAACTCATTGATGGTTACCGGAAGCGGTTGGTCGCAGTTATTTTGGCTAAAGGTTGTGCAACCAAGTATTAGGCTGAGGGTGCCAATACTTTTGTCTGGCCCATTTTTGGAGTTTTGTGTGAAATGATCAATGTTTTGCTTTTTGCTTCATTCTCTTTTGTGTTTATTCATTTAAGACAAATGAAATGAAGATAATAATACCAAAGAATTTGTGATTGCAATCGTTTTCAGGAAGAAACTGAGTATTATCTGACAGAATTGCAGGGGTGTCAATACTTTTGGCCATGACTGTATATATAATTCCACGTGTTAATTCATAGTTTTGATGCCTTCAGTGTGAATGTACAATTTTCATAGTCATGAAAATACAGAAAAATCTTTAAATGAGAAGGTGTGTCCAAACTTTTGGTCTGTACTGAGTATATATATATATATATATATATATATATATATATATATATATATATATATATTTAAAAAAAAAAAAAAACCTTCATATTTGGATTGATTTCAGATATTAAGTAGAGATTTCAGAAAAAAGCATAAAAAAATAGGGATGAAAGGGTAAACTATATTTACATCAGTATTTTCCTAAATAACAATACATGTGCCTGGAGATAAGGGCTTCACTGCCGGACTGGTGGAAGGAACTTCGTGTGCTATCAGTCCATAGGTTAGGACTCTACTCAGCCCAGCGTATATGTTTAATTCAATAATAAGTGTGGAATAAGCCAATTCCAGACCACGTATCTTGTATGAAACCAAAAGATCAGGCATGTTAAAAGCTAATATGCCCAATCTTTCTGTCTTTGGTATCGATTGATCAGTGCAGAGGCAGCTGACCACGTTATAGATAAAGGAAGCTTAGTACTCTTGCAATATCGGATTCTGACAGCCTTCAGTTTCCATGCCCATGTTCAGCCATGTTTTTCTCAGATAGAATTCATAACCATTATCATCATGCAAAAAAAAAAAAAAAAAACAGACTTGTCCATTTTTAAAAAAATCTGAATTACAGATGAAACAGCATCCATGATAAATTCAGACAGTATCTGATGGAATCCTAGTGCCGACCGATTTCCAATCTCTGTTTGATGGGAGAAGCTTCAGAAATCTTCCCATCCACATAAAATATTGAAACTCATAGTAAAAACTGACAAACCAACCAAAACACCGATGAAAATTGGTCCACATCTTATTATGAGAAAAATCACTTCTGATTGAATGAGTCCTTATGTGTATGGACATCTTTACTTGGTCGCACCCCCTGAAGAAGCCGCATCCCCTGAAGAAGCAGAATCCCCTGAAGAAGCAGCAACCCCTGAAGCAGCAGAAACCCTTGAAGAAGCAGCAACCCCTGAAGGAGAATCCCCTGAAGAAGCAGCGACCCCTGAAGAAGCAGAAACCCCTGAAGCAGCAGCAGCAACCCCTGAAGCAGCAGCAGCAACCCCTGAAGAAGCAGCAGCAACCCCTGAAGAAGCAGCAGCAACCCCTGAAGAAGCAGCAACTTCTGAAGAGGCAGAATCCCTTGAAGCAGCAGCAACCCCTGAAGCAGCAGCAACCCCGGAAGCAGCAGAATCCCCGGAAGAAGACCCAACCCCTGAAGAAGACCCAACCCCTGAAGAAGACGCATCCCCTGAAGAAGACGCATCCCCTGAAGCAGCAGAAACCCCAGAAGCAGCAGCAACCCCTGAAGAAGACGCATCCCCTGAAGCAGCAGAAACCCCTGAAGCAGCAGCAACCCCTGAAGAAGCAGAAACCCCTGAAGAAGCAGAAACCCCTGAAGAAGCAGAAACCCCTGAAGAAGCCCTCCCTCTCTATTACATGTACCTGGTATTGATTTGGAATAAGACTTTTTTTTTTTATCAATGTGACAATTTATACCCAAATATGTATTTTATTTACCAACGTCATCACGAGCTGCATTACATTACATTACATATCCATAGCACCCACGATGAGTAAGAAGTGAACTCCTAAGATCTGCACTGTCATGCTTTGTCAGACCAGTAGTCACTGGTTATCGGCGTAAACAGGAGGCAGGACCTCGAGGTCCAATGTACAAATAGTCGAGCGCGGGTATATATTCATCTGTTAATAATTACAGAAGGAAAGTAATCTCTCTTATTACTTTGTCATAAAGATTAAGTTAACTGGGTGCAAACCTTCACCTGCATCTATCCAGCCATACACTAATTACCCAATTTCCTTACTTGGGAGGGACATTTATTTTTTGGCTATTAAATAACCCTTCATGACTGGTCAATTTTCCAATTTTTTGTGCTGTCCTTCACCCTTCCCAAGATCCACAACTTTTCTCTTTCCATTGACATAGCCTGCGAGGGGTTGTTTTTAGTGGGACGAGTTGTATTTTAAGATATAATGTACTGGAAAACTCTTGAAATAAAAGCTATTTCACCATAGGTTTTTTTTTTTTGTTTTATTATTACGATGTCAAGTAAAAAATAACTAATAACTAATAGGATTCTCCAGGTCAGTATAATTACAGCAATACCAAACTGATTTAAAAAAAAAAGTTCTGAATTTTTATTTTAATTTTTTTTGGGTACAGAGCCAATGTTTTATTGATACCATTTTGAAGGATTTACCAAATTTCAGCTGTTTTTCATTACATTTTTGCGTGAAGTGAAGAAGCCAGAACAACAATTCTAGAGCTTTGATTATTTTTTATTTTGTGATGATTAATGTATATAGTTTAAATAATTTTTCAATTTTGATAGTTCTCAATTTTATAATCATGACTTTTAGTGAAGCGATTCAAACTTTTTTTTTTAATTACATTACTTTTTAGTTTTTGTTTGTTTGTTTGTTTGTTTTTAGACTTTGGACACTCACATACACACTTAGGAGAAAAATGAATTGATTTTTTTGGATCCCATTTAGTGATAAGCGAACATGCTCGGATAAGGCTAGACTACCACAGGTACGAGTGCTATTAGTGGAAACCATGGATAACACTCGTACACAAAAATTGGACACGATAAAAAAAATAAATAAATAAATAAATATGGTTTTCATTCATGTTCCATCATTCGTGTTGGAAGAGGTGAGGATTGACAAGGAGAGCGTGGTCTTCACTAAGGGGAGAACATCCTTTTGGCTAAAATCAAGTGTCTGTACCTATACTAATAGGATGGAAACAATTTCCATGTGTTCTATTGACTTATGGAAAGAAAATAAAAACAACGGTTACGCGGATAATCCAGTAGTTTAAACCAGTAACCGAAGCAAAGCCGGATCCAGATTCCTAAACAAACATTTATTTTCTACATCTACACGAAGCTTCCAAGCCAAAGTCAATTCTAGATTTAACAATCGATCCTCGCTAATAATTAATCCATTCGTGCTGCACAAGGAGTTGGACTATAGTTCTTGGATTATACCCAAGAAAATGTATTACAATTTTAGTGAAAAACAAACAAACAAACAAAAAAAAAAACAGACAAGATGCCTTAGAGGAGTTTTCCTATCTCCAAGATCCTATCCCAATGTGTAGTAGGTATTATAATAATAATAATAATATTAGAAAATACTTACAATTAGAAATGTAGCATAGTTCTTCTGATTAGCTATGTAGCTTACCCCATGTGCAGGACATTGCAGTAGCATAGGTATCCATGGTTATGACCACTAACAACTTTCGCTAAATGAATGGTTGTAACCATGGAACCATGGATACCTAAGCTACTGCAATGCCCTGCACATGGGGCAATCAGGAGAACTATACTATATTTCTAATTGGAGGTGTTAGCTATTATTACACCTACTAAATATTGGGATAGGATCTTAGAGATGGGAATACCCCTTTAAGGTCCAGTCCTAATTTTGTCTTAAAATATCCACCTTTTTTTTTTCTATTCTCATTTTCCAGGAGCCAGAATTGATTGACAAAATAAAATCATTGACATTGCTGTATAGGGCTTTTTTTTTTGTGGAATGAGTTGTCAGTGGTACCATTTTTCGGGGCAGGAGGGGAAAATACTACAAACAGCAATTCTGCCATTATTCTTTTTTTCTTTATATTTTACGTTTTTAATCAGCTGCACAAATAAGGTATTACATTTGGTCTCGCCAAGATTGTGCTGACCCAAAGAACAAAGTTATGTAGTTTTACTTATGTTTTATTATTTTTGTACATTACTCAAAATATCTTTTGTTTTTGTATCACCATATTCTAAAAATCACTACTGTAGTTAGTCCTCATGTAGCTTGTTTGATGGGAACGTGTCTATTTTTTGTGATTTTCCTTGTTCCCATTTTTAGGACTTTTTAATTACTCTATTACTTATTTCCTTAAAGAGGGGGTCTCCACTATTAAACAGATTAATCTTAAAGGGAACCTATCCTGTCCCCAAATGCTATTGACCTGCAGGTATAGGATTAATCTGCAGGTATACAGCGATGCAATGATGCCCTACTAAAAGTGCGGCTACAGGGAGAAAATTAACTTTATTCCTCCCAGGAGCCGCCAGCACTAAGTCATAGAGGCAAGAATGGAATGGCTACAGTCATCATACAGTAAACGTGGCTATAACCACACCGGCACTTTGATTGACAGGCAGTTAATGTGCCAGGATGTGCAGAAAGCCATTGCTCATAGTATAGTGAGGGGTGACAGTACCCGCTCCATACACGACTATGACTGAAAGACGGCAGCTCCTGGGAGGAATAAAGTTAATTTTCTCCCTGTAGCCGCATTTTCAATACTGCAGCCGCACAACATTTTAACGTTATTAACCTACAGATTAACCCCAAAAGCTGCAGGGTAATATTGTTTGGGGACAAGACAGGTTCCCTTTAATGGGACCAGGACAAAACCTCATCCACCACAGGGTTGTCACATTAGGTCTGACCTCCAGGACCCCTCCCAACTATCATATTAAAGGGTTGCAGCACGTCATCTTTGTGAGCATAGGCACACAGGTTCATCACTACGAGTCCATGTCTGCCATTGCTGCCTCTCTCCTTCAGTCCCATATATTTCAAGAAGAGGCCATCAATGATACAATTTTGGAAATAGGGATTTTTGTGTAAAATCCTTTTCTCTGAGCCACTCATTGGGGACACAGGACCGTGGGGTGTATGCTGCTGCCACTAAGTAAATACAAAAAAGGTTAGCCCCTCCTCTGTAGTATACACCGCCCACTGGCACCTGATAGAACCAGTTTAGTGACCAAGCAGTAGGAGATTAACAAAAATTTAACCGTAGGTACAACATGTCAACTACTATAACACTCATCATAGGCAACAAGCCAAAGAAGGGTGGGTGTTGTTTCCCCCAATGAGTAGCTTGGAGAAAAGGATTTTATGGCGAGTACACAAAAATCCCTATTTCTCCATTGCCTCATTGGGGGACACAGGACCGTGGGGTGTCCCAAAGCAGTTCCTGGGTGGGAAATAACAACATAACAGTGTAAACTCATGTCGCCTGCTGTCTAAAGGTGCGCTACTGCTGCCTGCAGAATACGCCTACCCAGGCTTGTATATGCAGATGCCTTAGTATGGACATTATAATGCTTTGAGAAAGTGTGCAGGCTAGACCAGGTCACAGCTTTGCAAACTTGCTCTGCAGACGCTTGATTCCGAATGGCCCAGGAAGCATCCACCGACCGAGTGGAGTGTGCCCTCAAATGGCCCAGGAAGCACCCACCGACCGAGTGGAGTGTGCCCTATGCCCGCTGGAATAGGCTTGCCTCTGATGCAATAAGCCTCTTGAATAGTCGACCGAATCCATCTGGCGATTGTCGACTTAGAAGCGGCCAGTCCCTTCCGGTGTCCTGCCGGGAGCACAAACAGAGCTTCCGTCTGTCGAAAAGATGCCGTCCTAGACAAATACTTTCTGAGAGCCCTTACAAGATCCAGGGAGTGAAGAGCCTTCTCCACGTGGTGTGCTGGAGCAGGACAACACGAAGGAAGTATGATATCCTTGTTAAGGTGGAAGGAAGACACCACCTTTGGAAGAAAGATGGTCTCGGTGGAATGTAAGAAACGGCGTCCGACAGGAAAGGGCAGCCAACTCCGAGACTCATCTGATCGAAGTAATAGCGACAAGAAAAGCCACCTTCCATGAGAGGAGAGATAGAGAGATGTCCTGCAGCGGCTCAAAGGGAGATTCCTGCAGAAAGCCTAGGATCAGATTAAGGTCCCAAGCCTCTAGAGGTGCTCTATAGGGAGGCACCACGTAGGAGACTCCCTGAAAGAGCGTTCTCACCTGGGGTTTGGAAGTAATTTTACGCTGCAAAAGGACTGACAAGGCCGAGACCTGCCCCTATGGGAGCTCGGCGATAGCCCCAAGTCCAGACCGGATTGAAGGAATTCCAAGATGGTAGGGATGTTGAAAACCAACAGAGGGCGACCTCTACTTCTGCACCATTCAAAGAAGGTCTTCCATGTCCGATGATAGATGCGCGATGACACCGGCTTTCGAGCATTGATCAAGGTGGAAACTGCTTCGCGGGAAAAACCTGCTTGAGTCAGAACCCAGGATTCAATGGCCAAGCCGTCAAACACAGGGCCCTTGAGTTCTAGTGGCAAATCGGACCCTGAGAAAGCAGATCCGGACGATCTGGTATTTGCCAAGGAACATCTGCGATGAGTTGGACCAGCTCTGCTACAAAGCCCGGCAAGGCCAATCCGGAGCGATGAGAATCACCGGCACGCCCTGATCTTCCTGATGACTCTCGGAAGCAAGGGCAGGGGAGGAAACAGATAAGGAAGATGAAACTGACTCCAAGGAAAGATCAGCGCGTCCACCCCGATTGCCCTTGAGTCCCAAGACCAGGCCACAACCTGAGGTACCCTTGGCATTAAACAAGGAAGCCATCAAGTCTACGTCCGGAATACCCCAATGAAGGCAGATTTGCTGGAAAATGTCCTGATGGAGAGACCACTCTCCTGAGGCAAGACCTTGATGGCTTAGGAAGTCCGCAGCCCAATTTTCCACTCCTGGAATGTGAATGGCCGATATGACCGAGTGGTTGTTTTCGACCCAGCAAAGAATGTGATGACCTCGCGCATTGCAGCCCTGCTGCGGGTGCCCCCCTAATGATTTATATAAGCCACAGCCATGGCACTGTCCGACTGGATACAGATGGGGTGGCCTGCTAGGAGATGATGGAACAGCTTCAGGGACAGCCAAATTGCACGGATCTCCAGGATATTGATTGGAAAGCGAGACTCGTGATGAGACCAAGTCCCCTGTGCAGTGTGATGGCGAAAAACAGCTCCCCAGCCGAGGAGGCTGGCATTGGTAGTGACTACCAGCCAATGGACTGGGAGGAAGGACTTCCCTTGGAGAAGAGAGGTCTGGATCGTCCACCATTGGAGTGCCTGCTTGACCAGAGGGGTCAGAGGACACGGTTGGTCGAGGGAAAAAGGACTCCCATCCCATGCATCCAACAGTGCGTGCTGAAGGGGACGAAGATGCAGTTGCGCAAACGGAATTGCCTCCATTGCTGCCACCATCTTCCCAAGAATCCTCATGCCGAAACGGATGGAACAGGGAGACGGTTGATGGAGCTTCTGGACCCCGTGTTGAAGAGCTAGGACCTTGTCCCGAGGGAGAAGCACGAACCCTCGGGAAGTGTCCAAAGTCATGCCCAGGAAGGAGATCCGCTGAGCTGGAACAGGAGACGACTTTTTGTTTTAAGTTGATCAACCAGCCCAGCAGAGAAAGAGTATCCAAGGAAATGCGGACGCACTCCTCGCAGGCTTGGAAAGATGGGCCAGACCTTTGACCAGTAAGTCTAGATAGGGGAGCACGACTAGACCCCGAGCGTGTAGGATGGCCATGACCGCCACCATGACTTTTGTGAAAACTCTGGGGGCGGTGGCGAGGCCGAAAGGTAAGGCCGTGAACTGAAAGTGTTCCCCGCGGACAGCAAAGCAAAGGAACGTTTGGGGAGGCTGGAAGATTGGAATGTGAAGATACGCATCCCGAATGTCGATGGAGGCTAAGAACTCGCCTTGCTCCATCGAGACGATGACGGAACGGAGGAACTCCATCCTGAAATGTCGGACTTTGACAAATCTGTTTAAGAGTTTTAGGTCCAGGATGGGTGACGAAACAGGAGAAGGCGTCCGCCTACTCTGGACGTGATTGCGAGTCATTTAGTTGAAGATCTTTGGGGTCTGGATCCCCTGGATCAAGACTGCATGGGGCAGCCCCTCCAGGAGTGGTTGGGATTGTACGAGGCCTGTGGGCTTTTGTCTCTGTCTCGATGCCCTGAACCAGGGGAACTGGCTGTAGAGGACCATCCGTAATTGCTACGAAAGGACCGAAAACAAGCCTGCGGCTGTCGGCAGAATGGTTGACTAAATCTCTGCTGGGGAAGGGAAGTACTTTTCCCTCCTGTAGCATCCGAAATCAGTTCATCCAGCTTTTCACCAAATAAGTGGCCACTGAGATAGGGAAGGGATGTTAGGGCTTTTTAGATGCAGAGTCGGCTCGCCAGTTTCTCAGGCATAGTGCCCTTCTAATCGCCACAGCGTTTGAAGCTGTAAGTGCAGAGCAATTAGCTGCGTCCAGGGAAGCATTTACTAAGTAATCACCAGCCAAGGAAATTTGATTAGCTAGCTCCGCTATGTCAAGAGGGGAGATCACTGTTCTGTAAGGCCTTAGGCTATGTGCACACGTCAGGATTTCTGGCAGAAATTTTCCTGACAAAAACTGGAAATTTCTGCCAGAAATCCGCATGCGTTTTTACCGCGATTTTACTGCGTTTTTTTCCCAATGCATAGAATAGCGGGAAAAATGCGAAAAAAACTGCAAAATTAATGAACATGCTTTTTTCGCGATGCGTTTTTTTCGCGGAAAAAAACGCATCATGTGCACAAAAATTGCAGAATGCATTCTAAATGATAGGATGCATAATGCATGCATTTTTTATGAGGTTTTTATAGCGAAAAAACAAGAAAAAAAACCTGAACGTGTGCACATAGCCTCATGCAGAGAATCTGCCCAAAAAGTCACAGCTTTGGCTACCCAGGTAGCTGCAAGAGAGGGAAAAAGTGCCGAGCCTGATGCCTCAAAAACTGAACGGGCGAGGCTGTCAACCAGGCGATCTGTAGGATCTTTGATGGAAGATCCATCCGGCAAGGCCAGAGAGTTTTGGAGGACAAACGGGAAACAGGAGGATCCACAGGAGGGGATTCTGTCCATTGTTTGCAGAGGTCAGGGGAGAAAGTATATCTGGACTAGAGATCTCTGACCTGCAAAGCGTTTGTCCGGACGCTCCCTATGTCGCCGAACTATGTCCTGGAACTCCGGGTGATTGGCAAACACCCTGTGAGGGCGCCTTTTCCTTTTGAAGGACACCAAATTATCCGTGTGGGAAGTTGCAGGTCCCTCGTCGACCTGCAGTGACTGGTTGATGGCCTCAATGAGACTATCTATAGTAGTCTGATAACCTGGTGACTCTAGATCAAGGTGTCCCTCAGACTCCGGTTCACAGTCATGGTCGCTATATGCGCCTGTAGAGGGAGAGCGGGAAGCAGAGCTAACGGACGCCGAGGCACCGGAAGGCATGGGGGACAAGCTAGGAACCCGCTTCCTAGATGCCCGCTTGTGTCTAGAATGAGAGCAGCCCCTGCAGGCCAATGATTCCCCTGCTGTAGGGGAATTTTATTGGGCAGGCAGATTAGTAGTCCTGCTCCTGGATGGACTCGATCACTTTAGTCAAGGAAGCCACAGATTGCGAGAGTGACAAAGCCCACTCAGGGGGACTGGTCACCGTGGGGTCGGTCGTGGTGGGGGGGCCCTGAGCGCATTTAGGATCACAAGCATGACAGAGCGGAGCAGTATGCCCACTTGGTAGCGCAGCCTGACAGGAGGTGCAAGAAGTGAAAAACACTGTTTTAGAAGACTTTTTGGAGGTTTTAGGTAGAGACATGTTGAACCTTGTTAACCTCCAAAGGAGCTGCAGGGATGTTGCAGCTGAAAAATTAGTAGAGCACTTTATGTGCGACTGTCTCAGTTGGCTATATAAGGGGGGACCTGCGGTAGTGTGGCAGAGCACTTACCCAGGTCCTGTGCCCGTGTCTCAGCGGAGCAGCCTGTTCCTGCGTCCTTTCGCGGCATTAGGGAGGCAGAAGATGGCTGCCGAGATTAGAAGGGTGATTCTCGCAGTGCATGAGAAGCGTCAGACTGGTGGGCGTGGACTCGGGCGCGACGCCGCTGTGGGCGGCGCTTTTCCGGCCTGCGGCCTAGCTAAGGCCGAAGCCGAGGGCTAAATTAGTTGAGTCGGCTGCCGATGCACTCGGGAGCCCCCCCATGCCCTGCCGAAAAAAAACTCACCGCTGAGCTGGGGGGATCTGGCGAAGTGCAGGGGGGGGAGGGGGGGAGGACGGTGCAGGAACCTTCGATCCACCGTCCCCTTTGCTGAGGAGGTGGAGAGGGACCGTCCAGCTTCATGCAGCACCGCTGTTTAAACAGTGGTAGTGCAGAGGGGGGCAGCCGGACGCCATGGCAAGCGGGTCTCTGTGTATCCTAAGGGTTCGATCCCCTAGGATTTCACAGGGCTGTGTCATCCCACATCGCAGGAGGGGATACGGGGAGGCGACACTCGCCGTGCTCGCCTGTTGATGTTTGGGGGAGATCGGCCCCTTGAACGGATCCGTCGCCCCAGTCTTCCTCTAGCGCAAAAAAAGGGTTAAAAATAAAAATAAAGAAAGTGTGGTCTGAATGACAGACCCCAGTGTGCCTCCTACGGACACTTAAGCTTAAACTGGTTCTATCTGGAGCCAGAGGGTGATGTATACTGCAGAGGAGGAGCAAACCCTTTCTGTATTACTTAGTGTCAGCCTCCTAGTGGCAGCAGCAAACACCCACGGTCCTGTGTCCCCCAATGTGGCGAAGGAGAAAATATCAGCATCAGGATATCGCTGGTGCCCACCAGGTATTGTGCATCCATCACATTACTAAGGATATAACGCATGCACGAGATCTGGCAAGGGGCCAAAGATGCAACACCGACAGCGCCATTCACTCTGACATGGAAGTGACAGGCGGCGGATAACCCCTTTAAATTCCAGTGTAGATTAATAGAACGGTACTCCTCCAGTATGCCAAGATTGGACGGTGCCTGTCACAAATTAATGAGATCTGAAATGCATCTTTAAAAAAAAAAATCCACTGTGATCCAGTGACCTTCAGAAATTAAATAAACTTTCCATTTTCTCAACAAAGTAATATTGTAACACGCATAACACAAAGGCAGAGGATGCATGATGCATACTAACTGGACATTTCCTTTATTTATTGTGGGGGATGGCTCACAAGGAATTGACCAATTTATACCACGATATCCAACTATGACTTGTATCTAAGTAGTCCGTTTTCAGACGGCGAGATTTCCCCCTTACACCAAGCAGCAGCACCATTATGGTCACTGTTGGGATGATCATTGATAGAGGGATGTTCATAGTTAGGAATGGCTGAAGATGTGCCAGCGGACCCAGAGGTGGATTCGTCCCATTGTCATTGAGGGGTAAGTATTTTAAATTAAACATAATTTCCTAAAAGATGATTATTGTAATTATGGCCACTCCAAAAAAAATGCCCACAAAGGTGAATATAACCCAGAACAATGTGCTGCTTTTCTCCTCGGCGCAGAGGAGTATGTCCGTACATCACCGCACTGGATCACCGTCGATTTCCCCTCAATCGTTTCTTCACCCAGAGTGGACAAGCAGAACACAGAACCCAGAATCCATCACGCAGTCGCATCCACACCGGGGCTCGGCCTCCATTTCCCCAACCACCAGTCAGTGCCAGGAACCAAACCAATCTTCTCTGTGTTGATGCAACACCACATTCATTCTCTGCGGCTCCATGGGAGGTGGTTTCAGAGGAAATTCTTTGCCATTGCATTCAATGTCCTGACTTTGGTCACATCGGCAACCTTGATGGAATACTCCGAGGTAGAAAGTGCGGCTCCCATTGTCACAGAGTTGTTTCTGATAGAAAAAGAGCACATTTCAGTATGAACCGTGTGAAAATGACAAGTGCGGCAAAAGCGTACACTCAACCCTAAATAAACGAGCCGGGCAGCGCAGGCATGACATCTGCAAGATGCAAAAAGCAACCTGTCGGGCGGTACAGCCACGTCTGACACCTGCAAGGTGCAAAAAGCAACGTGTCGGGCGGTACAGCCACGTCTGACATCTGCAAGATGCAAAAAGCAACCTGTCGGGCGGTACAGCCACGTCTGACATCTGCAAGATGCAAAAAGCAACAGGTCGGGCGGTACAGCCACGTCTGACATCTGCAAGATGCAAAAAGCAACAGGTCGGGCGGTACAGCCACGTCTGACACCTGCAAGGTGCAAAAAGCAACAGGTCGGGCGGTACAGCCACGTCTGACATCTGCAAGATGCAAAAAGCAACAGATCGGGCGGTACAGCCACGTCTGACACCTGCAAGGTGCAAAAAGCAACAGGTCGGGCGGTACAGCCACGTCTGACATCTGCAAGATGCAAAAAGCAACAGGTCGGGCGGTACAGCCACGTCTGACACCTGCAAGGTGCAAAAAGCAACAGGTCGGGCGGTACAGCCACGTCTGACATCTGCAAGATGCAAAAAGCAACATGTCACACCAGGACATTCTATCAAACAATAAAAGCCACACAAACAAAACCCAGAAAACAAAGCAAAATTGCATTTTTTTCCCCCATCATTTCATCCAACTTGGATTTTTTTTTTTTATATTAAATAAGAACATTTATGGTGTCATTCAAAATAAATCTTATTGAAAAAAAAACCAAGCCCTTATATGGATGTGTCCACGTAAAAATAACGTTCTAAAAAAAATAAAATAACATAATAAAGAATCCAGTGGGGTCACTATGTTATGTCATTATTTTATTGGTGTTAATAAACAGAACACGGATATTGTTTTTCTTCGTGCAGTGTGAGTTACCTGTACTTCATTAACGATTCCTTGGTGGAGCGCGCAGAACAGTGGAATTCTTGAACTCCGGCACCTTCTAGAATTCTATGGAGGTTCCTCTCTGTGATTCCGCCACCTGAAAGATCAGGGGGGAAAAAAAAAAAAAAAATCTAAATACAGTGAAATATTTCCAACCCCCTAATCAAACTGGTTTTGACTGGCCGTTGATCACCCCCTTTAACCCCTTTACCCCCAAGGGTGATTTGCACGTTAATGACCGGGCCAATTTTTACAATTCTGACCACTGTCCCTTTATGAGGTTATAACTCTGGAACGCTTCAACGGATCTTGGCGATTCTGACACTGTTTTCTCGTGACATATTGTACTTCATGATAGTGGTAAAATTTCTTCGATATAACTTGCGTTTGTGTGAAAAAAAATGGAAATTTGGCGAAAATTTCACAATTTTCCAACTTTGAATTTTTATGCCCTTAAATCACAGAGATATGTCACACAAAATACTTAATAGGTAACATTTCCCACATGTCTACTTTACATCAGCACAATTTAGGAACCAACATTTTTTTGTTAGGAATTATAAGGGTTAAAAGTTGACCAGCAATTTCTCATTTTTACAACACCATTTTTTTTTTTAGGGACCACATCTCATTTGAAGTAATTTTGAGGGGTCTATATGATAGAAAATACCCAAGTGTGACACCATTCTAAAAACTGCACCCCTCAAGGTGCTCAAAACCACATTCAAGAAGTTTATTAACCCTTCAGGTGTTTCACAGGAATTTTTGGAATGTTTAAATAAAAATTAACATTTTTTTTTTTTTTACACAAAATTTGTTTCAGCTCCAATTTGTTTTATTTTACCAACGGTAACAGGAGAAAATGGACCCCAAAAGTTGTTGTACAATTTGTGCTGAGTACGCTGATACCCCATATGTGGGGGTAAACCACTGTTTGGGCACACCGCAGAGCTCGGAAGGGAAGGAGCGCCATTTGACTTTTCAATGCAAAATTGACTGGAATTGAGATGGAACGCCATGTTGCGTTTGGAGAGCCCCTGATGTGCCTAAACATTGAAACCCCCCACAACTGACACCATTTTGGAAAGTAGACCCCTTAAGGAACTTATCTAGATGTGTGGTGAGCACTTTGACCCAACAAGTGCTTCACAGAAATTTATAATGCAGAGCCGTAAAAATAAAAAATCATATTTTTTCACAAAAATTATCTTTTCGCCCCCAATTTTTTATTTTCCCAAGGGTAAGAGAAGAAATTAGACCACAAAAGTTGTTGTGCAATTTGTCCTGAGTACGCCGATACCCCATATGTGGGGGTAAACGACTGTTTGGGCGCATGGCAGAGCTCGGAAGGGAAGGAGCGCCATTTGACTTTTCAATGCAAAATTGACTGGAATTAAGATGGGACGCCATGTCGCGTTTGGAGAGCCACTGATGTGCCTAAACATTGAAACCCCCCACAAGTGACACCATTTTGGAAATTAGACCCCCTAAGGAACTTATCTAGATGTGTTTTGAGAGCTTTGAACCCCCAAGTGTTTCACTACAGTTTATAACGCAGAGCCATGAAAATAAAAATTATTATTTTTTTTTTTCCCACAAAAATGATTTTTTAGCCCCCAGTTTTGTATTTTCCCAAGGGTAACAGGAGAAATTGGACCCCAAAAGTTGATGTCCAATTTGTCCTGAGTACGCTGATACCCCATATGTGGGGGGGAACCACTGTTTGGGTGCATGGCAGAGCTCGGGAGGGAAGGAGCGCCATTTGGACTGCAGACTTAGATGGATTGGTTTGCAGGCGTCACGTTGCATTTGCAGAGCCCCTGATGTACCGAAACAGTAGAAACCCCACACAAGTGACCCCATATTGGAAACTAGACCTCCCAAGGAACTTATCTAGATGTGTTGTGAGAACTTTGAACCTCCAAGTGTTTCACTACAGTTTACAACGCAGAAAAAAAAAAAAAAAAAAAAATGATTTTTAGCCCCCCAAATTTATATTTTCCCAAGGGTAACAAGAGAACTTGGACCCCAAAAGTTGTTGTCCAATTTGTCCCGAGTACGCTGATGCCCCATATGTTGGGGTAAACCCCTGTTTGGGCGCACGGGAAAGCTCGGAAGGGAAGGAGCACTGTTTTACTTTTTCAATGCAGAATTGGCTGGAATTGAGATCGGACGCCATGTCGCGTTTGGAGAGCCCCTGATGTGCCTAAACAGTGGAAACTCCCCAATTCTACCTGAAACCCTAATCCAAACACACCCCTAACCCTAACTACACCCCTAACTCTAATCCCAACCCTAATCCCAACCGTATATGTAATCCAAACCCTAACCCTAACTTTAGCCCCAACCCTAACCCTTATCTTTAGCCCCAACCCTAACCGGAAATAAATACATTTTTTTAATTTTATTATTTTTCCCTAACTAAAGGGGTGATGAAGGGGGGTTTGATTTATTTTTATAGCATTTTTTATAGCGGATTTTTATGATTGGCAGCCGTCGCACACTAAGGCTGGTTTCACATTTGCGTTTTTTGCCGCTGCGTTTTAGCGCAAAAAAACGCATGCGTTTTTTTTGTAATGCGTTTTGACGCGTTTGACGACGCATGCGTCGTTTCTATGCTTGCGTTTTGTTGCAGAAATGCAACATGTAGTAATTTCTAGAGGCGTTTATTTGCCGCAAAAAAAATGCATGCATTTTTTTGCGGCAAAAAAACGTATATTGCTGTCTATGTAAACGCATGCGTTTTTAAGCACATGCTTTTGGTTGCGTTTTAAACGCATGCGTTTCAATAGAAAAAAACAAGAATACACACTGATAAGCCACCCCCCACCATCAAGGTGATAAAGGGATCCAAACCCTAACCCTACCCCTAGGGATCCTAACCCTAGGGATCCTAACCCTAACCCTACCCTAACCCTAGGGATCCTGATCCTAACCCTAACCCCAACCCTAGCTATTTCTATTTATAGTGGGTTTTCTAGATGATTTTGATGATTGGCAGCTGTCACACACTTCTCAGCATGCGTTTCAAAAACGCAAACGCAGGAAAAAACGCATGTAAACGCGTCAAAACGCCGAGTTTTTTTTACCATGAGAAAACGCAGCGTTTGCACGCGTTTTTCTCACCACCTGCGTTTGCGTTTTAAACGCAAATGTGAAACTAGCCTAAAAGACGCTTTTTATAGCAAAAAAGTTTTTGTGTTTCCACATTTTGAGACCTATAATTTTTCCATATTTTGGTCCACAGAGTCATGCGAGGTCTTGTTTTTTGCGGAACGAGTTGATGTTTTTATTGGTAACATTTTCGGACACGTGTGTTGTGAATTCCCTTCTCGGGCTCCCTCCTGTGGTCATGAATGGTACTTTGTTGAGTTCTGTTCGTGGGCTCCCTCTGGTGGCTTTGAGTGATACTACTGGTCCTTAGCTGGCTCCCAGCTGCCTCGTTTTCTGTTGTGCTGGCTGCCTATTTAACTCCACCTAGATCTTTACTTGTTGCCAGCTGTCGTTGTATTCAGTATTGGTTCAGATCTCTCTGGGACTTCTCTAGTGACCTGTCTCCTCCAGGAGAAGCTAAGTTCATGCTAGTTCATTTTTGCTCATTGCTTTTGGAAAATGTTTCTCAGTATGTGATAAGTTCAGTCCAGCTTGCTTATATGCTATTTTCTTGCTTGCTGGAAGTTCTGGGGTGCAGAGTTGCGCCCTCACATCGTGAGTCGGTGTGAGGGTCTTTTTGTATTCTCTGCGTGGATATTTTTGTAGCATTTTATACTGACCGCACAGTTCCCTTGCTATCCTCTTACTATTTAGTATTAGTGGGCCTCTTTTGCTAAAACCTGTTTTCATGCCTATGTTTGTATTTTCCTCTTAACTCACCGTCATTATTTGTGGGGGGCTGACTTTACTTTGGGGAAATTTCTCTGAGGCAAGTGAGGCTTTGTTTCTCTCTAGGGGTAGCTAGCTCTCAGGCTGTGAAGAGGCGTCTAGGGAGAGTTAGGTACGCTCCACGGCTGCCTATAGTGTGTGTTATAGGATCAGGGTTGCGGTCAGTAAAGTTCCCACATCCCCAGAGCTCGTCCTATATTTCTGGTTTACTTATCAGGTCATTTCAGGTGTTCCTAACCACCAGGTCCATAACACACGTGACAGTTTTTGATCGCTTTTTATTCCGATTTTTGTGAGGCAGAATGACAAAAAAACAGCTATTCATGAATTTCTTTTGGGGGAGGCGTTTATACTGTTCCGCGTTTGGTAAAATTGATAAAGCAGTTTTATTCTTCGGGTCAGTACGATTACAGCGATACCTCATTTATATCATTTTTTTTATGTTTTGGCGCTTTTATACGATAAAAACTATTTTATAGAATAAATAATTATTTTGGCATCGCTTTATTCTGAGGACTATAACTTTTTTATTTTTTCTTTGATGACGCTGTATGGCGGCTCGTTTTTTGCGGGACAAGATGACGTTTTCAGCGGTACCATGGTTATTTATATCCATCTTTTTGATCGCGTGTTATTCCACTTTTTGTTCGGCGGTATGATAATAAAGCGGTTTTTTTTGCCTCGTTTTTTTTTTTCCCCCTACGGTGTTCACTGAAGGGGTTAACTAGTGATATAGTTTTATAGGTGGGGTCGTTACGGATGCGGCGATACTAAATGTGTACTTTTATTTTTTTTATTTAGATAAAGAAATGTATTTATGGGAATAATTTTTTTTTTCTTTATTTAGGAATTATTATTTTTTTTTTTTTTTTTTACACATGGGGAATTTTTTTTTTTTTTTTTTTACTTTTTCCCAGGGGGGGACATCACAGATCGCTGATCTGACAGTTTGCACAGCAAATCATATCTGACTTACAGCACTGCAGGCTTACCAAGCGCTTGCTCTGAGCAGGCACTCGGTAAGCCACCTCCCTCCCTGCAGGACCCAGATGCCGCGGCCATCTTGGATCTGGGCACCTGCAGCGAGGAGGAGGTAAGAGACCCTCGCAGCAACGCGATCACATCGCGTTGCTCCGGGGGTCTCAGGGAAGCACGCAGGGAGCCCCCTCCCTGCGCGATGCTTCCCTGAACCGCCGGCACACTGCGATCATGTTTGTTCGCGGTGTGCCGGGGGTTAATGTGCCGGGGGCGGTCCGTGACCGCTCCTGGCACATAGTGCCGGATGTCAGCTGCGATAGCCAGCTGACACCTGGCCGCGATCGGCCGCGCTCCCCCCGTGAGCGCTGCCGATCGCGCTGGACGTACTATCCCATCGGTGGTCATACGGGCCCACCCCACATCGATGGGATAGTACGTCCAATGTCAGAAAGGGGTTAAAAAGACCACATTGCAATTTTAGTGCTCGTCCTTAGAGTATTTTCCCTACGCTTGTGCCTTTAGGTGACACAGCGCTTAGACAATGATGGATGATTTGCCCAATAGCAATATAATGGAATCTCAAAGATTATAAATGGCGCCTATAATATACAACCTCAATGTGGCGTAATTTCATGTGAGTAGTTAGATTTTGGAAGACCCAGGGGTCACTTTGCCCTTCAGCTCTTATCGTCAAGAACTAAGCAAAGTTTCCTCCCCACCAATCATCAGCAATCTCTCAGTAAGTGTTCCGTTTCCCTGCAGCGCCTCCACAGGGTTAATCAGGAATTGCACATTTTAAATCAAAGGCTTATATGTACAACATAGAGTACAGGAGATGACAAGTCCTCCAGAGAAACAGGCGCTATATGTTTTCGCTCTCCACTCTGGCCAAGAGGTGAGGATCCTAAACTGGGGACCTCCACCTCTAATAAGGGGCTGTTTGAAGACCACCACAAACTAAAGGCTCCACTATACAATGCTGACCACCCATAGTAGCGGCAGATCTTCTATTCCTAGGGAATATTTGGGCTCTGTCAGCAGAAGGCGGCTTGTGGTTTACCTACCGGGCATTACTATGATCCTGCCTTTAGCCTGGAAGAGAAAAACATTATCACGTGACTGATGGGGAATAAGGTAGACGGCAGAATCTATTATTTATACAGCATAAATGCTCGGTGTTTCCGATGGATTAACGCTCACGTATGGCTACATAAACCCCCCTCACCTTACCGCAGCGTCTAGGTACCTCCTCCTGTGTGAAGGTCTTCTAAATTATTTTAGAAAGAGGATGAAAACAAACCCTATCACCACCTCAACAACTTTTCCCTATTAAAGGGTGTTTACCAAAAACTGTTTCGGATATTTTTTTTTCTTTTCAAGGAAAAACTGTGCTTTACTCACCCTGGCCAGGTTCAGTGCAGAGTCTCTGAAGCCAATCAGTGAGCTCAAGTATTAGCTGCGGACAATAACAGATGGACCTGAGGAGGGTGAGTGATGCACATTTTTTTAAATAAAACAAACTGCAGATTGGGGACACGGTCTGAGTATCCACTGATCTCAGGAATGGGGCTCTGGAGTCTCCTTTTTGTACAAAGCGACGACCCCCACGTGTGATGTATGCAGCAGCACCGATGAGGTTATGTTGACAGGTGCGCAGTCAGCAGGTCGCACCCACCCGTACTAATCTGATGCCTGCTGACCGTGCACTTATCCCTGCAACATCACCAGTGCCAACTGTGCGTGCGCCCTGGCAGACACGTCCACACAAGGTCATCAGAAGTGCTCACCGCCCCATGTGGAAGTGAACGGCGCCAGAGGAAGCCTTTAACTCTTTCCTGCTAAAGGACCGACATATACATCATCTCCTAGTATGGGGGGCACAACAGGTTTATCTGAGCGATCGGGCGCAGGAGCGCGGCTCTGATTGACAGCCACTCTTCTGCGCTACAATAACTCCTGATTGTGCAATATAATAATATTCAATTAAAGAAGTGATTTTTGGTAGAAAACAAATAAAAACTCAACGCCCCAAATAACTATCCTTAAGGGGCTAATATCATAACCTGCATTACATTAATACATAATGGGCACAATTCATTTAGAATTTTCATCTCTAGGATAGAAGCTGAAGGAAAAACATGGAGGAGTCAGAAGTGGCGGAAAACAAAGGATCTGATCAAAAAAAAG
Organism: Ranitomeya variabilis; assembly: GCF_051348905.1. NCBI lineage: Eukaryota > Metazoa > Chordata > Amphibia > Anura > Dendrobatidae > Ranitomeya > Ranitomeya variabilis. The sequence continues at coordinate 37,113,824 of NC_135235.1, read as the reverse complement.
AAAGAAAACAATGTTAAAAAGATCAGAGGCAACCGAGGCACCTGGCAGCCTATTATCGGCCCACTATAATACTGCAGAGTGGGATGGGCAGATGATGGCGATATTACGGCTATGCTCATTTTTAGGACGGCAGTGAGAATAATTACCTGCTCCACAAGCCTCTTTATTAAAGGCAGACCCTCCAGTGCGGAGCTGTCGCACCCGCTGGTCAGCACCCGCTCAAACCCAAGCGATATCAGAGTCTCCATGGCCAGCAAGGGATCATAAACCATGTCAAACGCTGCAATACAAGAGCACGTGGGACAGTAAAGGAGATCACAGATCCGTGCAGCACAGCATCATTGCTACCATCAGTCAACGTAACCTCAGTCTCCATAAAGCTTAGGGCCTGTGCACACGACTCGTCCAGGTGGATTCAGCTCTGAAGACGCTCCATACAAGTCAATGGGAAGACTCAAAAGACACCTGGGCGTCCTATTGAGCATTTTTGCTTGAAAAACCCTAGCAGATTGTTCATTTTGGAATGGAGTTCAACAAAAACACCAATAAAAAACAAACAAAAAAAAAACAACATGCCCCAAAAATGTTAAAAACAGCAAAAAAAAGGCAATAAAAAGTCAATGAAGTGGTAAAAAAAAAAAAACAACAACTACCAAAAAAAGATGCATGGTGGGAAAAAACAAAAACAAACACAAACCAAAGCAAACACTGGCGTTTCCAGAATTGTCATCCACTCGAAAAACTCTGGGGGTTTGTAAGGCTGGAAAAGACGTTGTGTGCACATACCCTTACACGGAGCAAAAGTCGTCATTCTTACCTCGATGGAAAGTGACAGGAAGAGGGCGAGAAATAGCTGGAAGATGAAAGGAACAGAGTTAGTCACAGAAGCTCCGTTTTAAAGGACACCTGATGTTCCAAAAAGTAGTTTCATCCCATTTTTTCCCCTCTTTCATGCTGTAAACGTAGTCTTATTCTAGGAGTGGGTATCAGAACTGAGAAAATCTCCCGAAATTTGAATTGGACAAAGACTCAATTTAATGTGGGGATGGATTTATTTATTCAATCTGAAATTGAATCTCTGCAGTGAAGGGGTTAAAAATAAAATAAAATAAGACAAAAATAAAATGACTTTGGGTATGTTCACAGCGTCTTTTTCCTGACTTTTTGGAGGTGAAATTATTCATTTATAAGTTCAGGGTCAAAAATATCAGAAGACACCAGATGAGATCCACCTCCTCGGCAAAAATAACCCAACCGCGGCTGCTGCATTTGTCTCACCAAGTAAATCCATGCACAGTTCTGCATCAATCCTGCCGTCTTCTGTCAGGGCTCCGAAAACCAAGCCGTCAGCGCCGTGGATTTTTGCTAGCCGGATGTCAGCTTTCATGACTTCCATCTCTCGGTCAGAGTAGAGGAAGTCTCCTCCTCGCGGCCGAATCATCACATACACGGGGATCTGCACGTACTGCTTCACCACCTGCAAAAGACCTGAAAAATGGACGAGATGATGGAGGGGCAGCTTCATCCCTTCCCCTGCTGGTGACCGGGGTTATTGTCCTCATTTGCCCATTTACATCTTTTATATATTCCCAGCCTCTAGTATCAGTACAGCAGCGGCAATCAAAGCTTAAACTGAGGGGTAAGTATCATTTCTCGGCTTTAGCAGCAATTCTGCCTCTGTAACATTCACCATAACTTGGAAAACCCCTTTAATTGTACATAGAACGTTAGAAATCATGAACAGAGGAGGTCTAACTTCTGGGAACACCCCCCCCCCCCCCCCCACCCCCAATCCTGAAAATGAAGCATAGCACTGGCTTTGTTTCACCTGCATAGCAGATGGGAAAACCCATCGCAGAGTCCCAGAGGTCGGACCACCACCAATCAAAAACTAAAGGCAAGTCAGACCACCACTAATCATGAAGTAATGGCAGACAGAACCACCAAACCTAAAATTAGGACAGGCCGGACCACCACCAATGCAGGTCAGACCACCAAACCTAAAATAAGGACAGGTCGGATCACCACCAAAAAAAAAAAAAAAAAAATCACGGCCTATCTGATCATCACTTCACAATGCTGGAATACCTCGTTATTTATCGTGGCGGACCCTTTAGTAATACAATCTGTGGATGTGATTAGTGAGGAGCGTAAGTGCTCGCTACTCAAGTTTGCATTGAGTATCGCGGGTGCTGGAGCGCCACGCTCGAGTCCCCACCTCGTATGTTTCGCAGCTGACAAAAAAAACAAAAAACAAATACCAAAACAAACAAAAATGTTGGCACAAAAGAGGTGGTAGGAAATCAACAGAGGTTGTGAAAAAGTTAAGACCGAAGACTACAGAAAGATCCATTTTATTGTATCTCAAGATGAAATCTGGCACATCTTAAGACAATCTAGTCTAAGGCCATATTCACAGTGAAGTATTATTTTTATTTGTTTAGTACCAAATCTCCAATTCCTTATTTTTTTATTTTATTTATTTTTTATTTTTTTAGGTGAAATCCACTTTGTGGCTCATATAATTTTGGGGCTTTTTTTTTTTCCCCTGAAGAGGTTTTGACAAACATTTGGTGGAAAAACTAAAGTGCAATGTCAGTTGTTACAAAGACTTCCACGAGGAAACCTCTCCAAGCTAGGCACAGTCCAATCAAAACACTCAAAAAAAAAATCTAAGACAAAAAACTAAAACAAAAAAAACAAAAAACGAAACTTCTCCAGAACCTACCGAAAGAATGGGGGCAGTTTATTGAAGCGGTTTCTGCCTGCAAGCTAATGATTTTTGAACTATGGTACTTGAAAAAAAAAAAAAAGTGTGAAGGCGACTGAGATCTGCACTGTCTGAACAGTGCCCTGGAGTAGTAAATCTGTCCCACTCTGCAGTTCGGGGATAAAACATTTATTGTGTCCCACCAATACTCTCATAATTGGGTACAACGCACCTATGGTCGGGGTGATTCCTCCTTCCAGTAAACTGGCACATAGCTCTATACGTCCGGCACCTGAGGAGAAAACAAAGCTGCGGGGAGTCTGTGCGCAAAGAAAATACCCCCCCTAAAATGAATAAAATGCATGCGCTCTTACCTCCCCTCTCAGCGTTCACTGCAGACTCCACGGAATCGACACAAACTTCCATAAGGAAACCCTGATCCGCCATCTCCCTGCATAATAACAGAGAGAAATTAACGTACATGGATGACTCCGGACGACTCAGAAGCATTAGGAACACAAAGAGTTAAAATAGAAGAGCAGCTTAGCTGTGAAGAGAGAAACCTGATAATAGACACCTACAGCATGGAAGGGAAAGAACTGCAACATTGTAACAGCGGGATCAACCCCCTGCACCGCACCGCCGGGATCAAACAGCACGCCGCCACGGCCAGGATCAGCCCCCGAGCAGCACCGCTGGGATCAAACAGCACGCCGCCACAGCCTGGATCAGCCCCCGAGCAGCACTGCCGGGATCAAACAGCACGCCACCACGGCCAGGATCAGCCCCCGAGCAGCACCGCCGGGATCAAACAGCACGCCGCCACAGCCTGGATCAGCCCCCGAGCAGCACCGCCGGGATCAAACAGCACGCCGCCACAGCCTGGATCAGCCCCCGAGCAGCACCGCCGGGATCAAACAGCACGCCGCCACAGCCTGGATCAGCCCCCGAGCAGCACCGCCGGGATCAAACAGCACGCCGCCACGGCCGGGATCAGCCCAAGCGCTAACAGAGCGGCCCAGGCTATCCCCCAGCATTCTGACATCCTTCTGTCACATCCTGCCTACAGTTCACGTGATTACCCCTAATCCTTGCACTATATAACTGTGCAGAGCAGCAGCAGGTGACACATGACGGGGACACACAGGGGGCAGGGACACACAGGGGCCGTCACCCACCATCCTCAGCCCGGGTCACACATGCAGCTCACACACACATCGCATGTTTACCTCCCTGTGTCACCATCCCCCACTGCCTCCCCGAACAAACACCCACTAGCCGCTGATTGGTTACCCCTCCATTCTCCGTTCCTTCCGGTTTAACCCCTCTCCCGTTCTGATTGGTTATCTAAATGCCAGTGTCGGCTCTGATTGGCTGCCTGCAGGAATCCCTTCTTCATTGGGTCGTCGTCTGACAGCGGCGCTCAGTGATTGGTCAGCATTCTGTACAGCCCGTGCTTCGCAGCTTTCCTGGCGGAGCCATTGAGGGTCCGGATCTGTGACTATTCCGGAGTATTGGAGGTGGCGCTGTGCGGCTGTGCGCGGACTGTCACCAGCTCTAGTTACTAAGTGGCTGCGCAGAAGCGAGCCTCACGCTACTTTACGTACCCTCGTGACGTGACGCGTTACGTGATGACGTTCCTTCCAACATGGCTGCGCCCATGAGTGACACTTTGGTCCTCACTGGTTAGCAGCCATATCTGCAGAGGGGAATGTAAGTGTCCGCTGTATGTGAGTGCGCTGTGTGTCCGCGGAGATCGGTGAGGTTGGGGGCTGAGCAGAGGCCTGTCCTGCATGTAGTAGTGTCTGTCCACCGGCGCAGATAACAGGACAGGTTCAGTCTGCCGGCTCCTCAGTATAGGAACGTGTGCGCTTCCCCGGCCGCACACACAACGCAAGTGTGCAGTACAGCAACCAATCAGAATACTGCTTTCATTTTCCAAAGGGAAATTTAAAAATAAGAGCTGGAATCTGATTGGTTGCTTGAGTGCCATGTGTTACCTTGAAAACAATTTGATCATTCACTTTCAATTACTTTTATAGATATAATTGGCAAAGTGTTAGGTCCGTCCTTCCCGCTCCCCCAATAGTCACAGCAGCCCCTCTGCTCCCCCCAGTAGTCACAGCAGCCCCTCTGCTCCCCCAATAGTCACAGCAGCCCCTCTGCTCCCCCAATAGTCACAGCAGCCCCTCTGCTCCCCCAATAGTCACAGCAGCCCCTGTGCTCCCCCAATAGTCACAGCAGCCCCTCTGCTCCCCCCAATAGTCACAGCAGCCCCTCTGCTCCCCCCAATAGTCACAGCAGCCCCTCTGCTCCCCCCAATAGTCACAGCAGCCCCTCTGCTCCCCCCAATAGTCACAGCAGCCCCTTTGCTCCCCCCATTAGTCACAGCAGCCCCTTTGCCCCCCATTAGTCACAGCAGCCCCTCTGTTCCCCCCAATAGTCACAACAGCCCCTCTGCTCCCCCAATAGTCACAGCAGCCCCTCTGCTCCCCCCAATAGTCACAGCAGCCCCTTTGCTCCCCCCATTAGTCACAGCAGCCCCTTTGCCCCCCCATTAGTCACAGCAGCCCCTCTGTTCCCCCCAATAGTCACAACAGCCCCTCTGCTCCCCCAATAGTCACAACAGCCCCTCTGTTCCCCCCAATAGTCACAGCAGCCCCTCTCTGCCCCCCCCAGTGGTCACAGCTGCCCCTTTCCGCTCCCCCCAGTGGTCACAGCAGCCCCTTTCCGCTCCCCCCAGTGGTCACAGCAGCCCCTTTCTGCTCCCCCCAGTGGTCACAGCAGCCCCTTTCCGCTCCCCCCAGTGGTCACAGCAGCCCCTTTCCGCTCCCCCCAGTGGTCACAGCAGCCCCTTTCCGCTCCCCCCAGTGGTCACAGCAGCCCCTTTCCGCTCCCCCCAGTGG